>NC_057801.1:27993182-28341183 GCF_018294505.1 Triticum aestivum
ATTCACGGATTTCAAGCAAAAGCTTATAAAGATAATCTAGTGCATCCATCACTAGGAATTGGTTCATCATAATTGGATCTCTTAAAAAGATTGGCAAGCGGATGAGGATCCGTAGATATTAGCTTCTCTGTTTAGGAATAAATACCCAACTATTTCAACCAAACGAGCAAACGAGCCAAGTAAGACATCAAGGCAAACTGAAAAGAGAGGGCGAATAAAACGGCAAGGGTGAAGTGGGGGAGAGGAAAAAGAGAGGCAAATGGAAAATAATGTAAATGCGAGGGAGATGGGTTTGTGATGGGTACTTGGTATGTCTTGACTTGAGCGAAGACCTCCCCGGCAACGGTGCTAGAAATCCTTCTTGCTACATCTTGAGCTTGCGTTGGTTTTCCTCGAAGAGGAGAGGGTGATGCAGCAAGTGTAGCGTAAGTATTTCCCTCGGTTTTGAGAACCAAGGTATCAATCCAGTAGGAGGCTCCTCAAAAGTCCCACGCACCTACACAAACAAACTGAGAACTCGCGACCAACGCAATAAAGGGGTTGTCAATCCCTTCACGGCCACTTGCGAAAGTGAGATCTAATAAAGATAGTATGATAAGATAAATATATTTTTGGTATTTTATAATATAGATGCAAAAAGTAAAGATGCAAATAAAAGTAAATTGGAAGCAAATATGATAAGAGATAGACCCGGGGGCCATAGGTTCCACTAGTGGCTTCTCTCAAGATAGCATAAGTATTACGGTGGGTGAACAAATTACTGTCGAGCAATTGATAGAAAAGCACATAGTTATGAGATTATCTAGGCATGATCATGTATATAGGCATCACGTCCATAACAAGTAGACTGACTCCTGCCTGCATCTACTACTATTACTCCACACATCGACCGCTATCCAGCATGCATCTAGAGTATTAAGTTCATGAGAACAGAGTAACGCATTAAGCAAGATGACATGATGTAGAGGGATAAACTCATGCAATATGATATAAACCCCATCTTGTTATCCTCGATGGCAACAATACAATACGTGCCTTGCAACCCTTTCTGTCACTGGGTAAGGACACCGCAAGATTGAACCCAAAGCTAAGCACTTCTCCCATGGCAAGAAAGACCAATCTAGTAGGCCAAACCAAACTGATAATTCGAAGAGACTTGCAAACATAACTCAATCATACATAAAAGAATTCAGAGAAGATTCAAATATTATTCATAGATAAACTTGATCATAAACCCACAATTCATCGGATCTCGACAAACACACCGCAAAAGAGTTTACATCGAATAGATCTCCACAAGAGAGGGGGAGAACATTGTATTGAGATCCAAAAAGAGAGAAGAAGCCATCTAGCTAATAACTATGGACCCGTAGGTCTGTGGTAAACTACTCACAACTCATCGGAGGGGCAAGGATATTGATGTAGAGGCCCTCCATGGTTGATTCCCCCTCTGACAGAGAGCCGACGAAGGCTTCAAGATGGGATCTCGCAGATACAGAGGGTTACGCCGGTGGAAATTGTGTTTCGTGGTGCCCCTGGATGTTTTCGGGGTACGTAGGTATATATAGGAAGAAGAAGTATGTCGGTGGCCGCCCGAGGGGCCCACAAGATAGGGGGGCGCGCCCTACAGGGGGGGGGCGGCCTCCTATCTATGTTGGGGAACGTAGCAGAATTTTAAAAATTTCTACGCATCACCAAGATCAATCTCTGGAGTTATCTAGCAACGAGGGGAAAAGGAGTGCATCTACATACCCTTGTAGATCGCGAGCGGAAGCGTTCAAGAGAACGGGTTGATGGAGTCGTACTCGTCGTGATACAAATCACCGATGACCGAGTGCCGAATGGACGGCACCTCCGCGTTCAACACACATACGGTTGGGGAAGACGTCTCCTCCTTCTTGATCCAGCAAGGGGGTAGGAGAGGTTGATGGAGATCCAGCAGCACGACGGTGTAGTGGTGGATGCAGCGGGGGTCTCGGCAGGGCTTCACCAAGCTCTACAGAGGAGGAGGAGGTGTTGGAGAGGGAGAGGGAGGCGCCAGGGGCTAGGGTGTGCAGCCCTTCCTCCCCCCTCTTTATATAGGCCCCTTGGGGGGGGCCTGCCCTAGGAGATCCAATCTCCAAGGGGGGGTGTGGCGGCCAAGGGGGTGGCTTGCCCCCCAAGCCAAGTGGGGCGCTCCCCACCCCAAGGGTTTCCAACCCTAGGCGCAGGGGAGGCCCAAGGGGAGCGCACCAGCCTACCAGGGGCTGGTTCCCCTCCCACTTCAGCCCATGGGGCCCTCCGGGATAGGCGGCCCCACCCGATGGACCCCCGGGACCTTTCCGGTGGTCCCGGTACAATACCGGTGACCCCCGAAACTTTCCCGATGGTCGAAACTGGACTTACTATATATAATTCTTCACCTCCGGACCATTCCGGAACTCCTCGTGACGTCCGGGATCTCATCCGGGACTCCGAACAACTTTCGGGTTACCGCATACTACTGTCTCAACAACCCTAGCGTCACCGAACCTTAAGTGTGTAGACCTTACGGGTTCGGGAGACATGCAGACATGACCGAGACGACTCTTCGGCCAATAACCAACAGCGGGATCTGGATACCCATGTTGGCTCCCACATGCTCCTCGATGATCTCATCGGATGAACCACGATGTCGAGGATTCAATCAATCCTGTATACAATTCCCTTTGTCAATCGGTGCGTTACTTGCCCGAGATTCGATCGTCGGTATCCCAATACCTCGTTTAATCTCGTTACCGGCAAGTCACTTTACTCGTACCGTAATGCATGATCCCGTGACCAGACACTTGGTCACATTGAGCTCATTATGATGATGCATTACCGAGTGGGCCCAGAGATACCTCTCTGTCATACGGAGTGACAAATCCCAGTCTCGATTCGTGCCAACCTAACAAACACTTTCGGAGATACCCGTAGTGCACCTTTATAGCCACCCAGTTACGTTGTGACGTTTGGCACACCCAAAGCACTCCTACGGCATCCGGGAGTTGCACAATCTCATGGTCTAAGGAAATGATACTTGACATTTGGAAAAGCTCTAGCAAAACGAACTACACTATCTTGTGCTATGCTTAGGATTGGGTCTTGTCCATCACATCATTCTCCTAATGATGTGATCCCGTTATCAATGACATCCAATGTCCATAGTCAGGAAACCATGACTATCTGTTGATCAACGAGCTAGTCAACTAGAGGCTCACTAGGGACATGTTGTGGTCTATGTATTCACACATGTATTACTATTTCTGGATAACACAATTATAGCATGAACAATAGACAATTATCATGAACAAAGAAATATAATAATAACCATTTTATTATTGCCTCTAGGGCATATTTCCAACAGTCTCCCACTTGCACTAGAGTCACTAATCTAGTTACATTGTGATGAATCAAACACCCATAGAGTTCTGGTGTTGATCATGTTTTGCTCTAGGGAATGGTTTAGTCAACGGATTTGCGACATTCAGGTCCGTATGTACTTTACAAATATCTATGTCTCCATCTTGAACATTTTCACGAATGGAGTTGAAGCGACGCTTGATGTGCCTGGTCTTCTTGTGAAACATGGGCTCCTTGACTAGTGCAATAGCTCCAGTGTTGTCACAGAAGAGTGTGATCGGCCCCGACGCATTGGGTATGACTCCTAGGTCGGTGATGAACTCCTTCACCCAGATTGCTTCATGCGCTGCCTCCGAGTCTGCCATGTACTCCGTTTCACATGTAGATCCCGCCACGACGCTTTGCTTGCAACTGCACTAGCTTACTGCCCCATCATTCAAAATAAACACGTATTCGGTTTGTGACTTAGAGTCATCCAGATCTGTGTCGAAGCTAGCGTCGACGTAACCCTTTACGACGAGCTCTTCGTCACCTCCATACACGAGAAACATGTCCTTAGTCCTTTTCAGGTACTTCAGGATATTCTTGACCGCTGTCCAGTGTTCCATGCTGGGATTAATTTGGTACCTTCCTACCAAACTTACGGCAAGGTTTACATCAGGTCTGGTACACAGCATGGCATACATAATAGACCCTATGGCCGAGGCATAGGGGACGACGCTCATCTTTTCTCTATCTTCTGCCGTGGTCAGGCATTGAGCCGTGCTCAATCGCACACCTTGCAATACAGGCAAGAACCCCTTCTTGGACTGATCCATATTGAACTTCTTCAATATCTTGTCAAGGTACGTACTTTGTGAAAGACCAATGAGGCGTCTTGATCTATCTCTATAGATATTGATGCCTAATATATAAGCAGCTTCTCCAAGGTCCTTCATTGAAAAACACTTTCAAGTAGGCCTTTATGCTTTCCAAGAATTCTATATCATTTCCCATCAACAGTATGTCATCCACATATAATATGAGAAATGCTACAGAGCTCCTACTCACTTACTTGTAAACACAGGCTTCTCCATAAGTTTGTGTAAACCCAAACGCTTTGATCATCTCATCAAATCGAATGTTCCAATTCTGAGATGCTTGCACCAGCCCATAGATTGAGCGTTGGAGCTTGCACACCTTGTTAGCATTCTCAGGATCGACAAAACCTTCCGACTGCATCATATACAATTCTTCCTTAAGAAAGCCGTTAAGGAATGCCGTTTTGACGTCCATTTGCCATATCTCATAATCATAGAATGCGGCAATTGCTAACATGATTCAGACTGACTTCAGCTTTGCTACGGGTGAGAATGTCTCATCGTAGTCAACCCCTTGAACTTGTCGATAACCCTTAGCGACAAGTCGAGCCTTATAGATGGTCACATTTCCATCCGCGTCTGTCTTCTTCTTAAAGATCCATTTATTGTCTATGACTCGCCGATCATCGGGCAAGTCAGTCAAAGTCCATACTTCGTTTTCATACATGGATCCTATCTCGGATTTCATGGCTTCTAGCCATTTGTCAGAATCTGGGCCCGCCATCGCTTCTTCATAGTTTGAAGGTTCACCGTTGTCTAACAGCATGATTTCCAAGACAGGGTTGCCGTACCACTCTGGTGTGAAACGTGTCCTTGTGGACCTATGAAGTTCAGTAGGAGCTTGATCCGAAGTATCTTGATCATCATCATTAACCTCCTCTCTAGTCGGTGCAGGCACCACAGGAACATCTTCCTGAGCTGCGCTACTTTCCGTTTCAAGGGGTAGTACTTCATCAAGCACTACTTTGCTCCCACTTACTTCTTTCGAGAGAAACTCTTTCTGCAGAAAGGACCCGTTCTTGGCAACAGAGATCTTGCCTTCGGATCTGAGGTAGAAGGTATACCCAATGGTTTCCTTAGGGTATCCTATGAAGACGCATTTTTCCGACTTGGGTTCGAGCTTTTCAGGTTGAAGTTTCTTGACATAAGCATCGCATCCCCAAACTTTTAGAAACGACAGCTTAGGTTTCTTCCCAAACCATAATTCATACGGTGTCGTCTCAACGGATTTTGACGGAGCCCTATTTAAAGTGAATGCGGCAGTCTCTAAAGCATAGCCCCCAAATGAGAGCGGTAGATCGGTAAGAGACATCATGGATCGCACCATATCTAATAGAGTGCGATTATGACGTTCGGACACACCATTTCGCTGAGGTGTTCCAGGCGGCGTGAGTTGTGAAACGATTCCACATTTCCTTAAGTGTGTGCCAAATTCGTGACTCAAATATTCCCCTCCACGATCTGATCTTAAGAACTTTATTTTCCTGTCATGTTGATTCTCAACCTCACTCTGAAATTCCTTGAACTTTTCAAAGGTCTCAGACTTGTGTTTTATTAAGTAAACATACCCATATCTACTCAAGTCATCACTGAGAGTGAGAACATAACGATAGCCACCGCGAGCCTCAACACTCATTGGACTGCACACATCAGTATGTATGATTTCCAATAAGTTGGTTGCTCGCTCCATTGTTCCGGAGAATGGAGTCTTGGTCATTTTACCCATGAGGCATGGTTCGCACGTGTCAAACGATTCATAATCAAGAGACTCCAAAAGTCCATCTGCATGGAGCTTCTTCATGCGTTTGACACCTATGTGACCAAGGCGGCAGTGCCACAAGTATGTGGGACTATCATTATCAACCTTACATCTTTTGGTATTCACACTATGAATATGTGTAACATTACGCTCGAGATTCATTAAGAATAAACCATTCACCAGTGGGGCATGACCATAAAACATATCTCTCATATAAATAGAACAACCATTATTCTCGGATTTAAATGAGTAGCCATCTCGAATCAAACAAGATCCAGATACAATGTTCATGCTCAAAGCTGACACTAAATAACAATTATTGAGGTTTAAAACTAATGCTGTAGGTAAATGTAGAGGTAGCGTGCCGACGGCGATCACATCAACCTTGGAACCATTCCCGACGCGCATCGTCACCTCGTCCTTTGCCAGTCTCCGCTTATTCAGCAGCTCCTGTTTTGAGTTACAAATATGAGCAACAACACCGGTATCAAATACCCAGGAGCTACTACGAGTACTGGTAAGGTACACATCAATTACATGTATATCACATATACCTTTGGTGTTGCCGGCCTTCTTGTCCGCTAAGTACTTGGGGCAGTTCCGCTTCCAGTGACCACTTCCCTTGCAATAAAAGCACTCAGTCTCAGGACTGGGTCCATTCTTTGGCTTCTTCCCGGCAACTGGGTTACCGGGCGCGACAACTCCCTTGCCGTCCTTCTTGAAGTTATTCTTACCCTTGCCTTTCTTGAACCTAGTGGTTTTATTCACCATCAACACTTGATGTTCCTTTTTGATCTCCACCTCTGCTGATTTCAGCATTGAATATACTTCAGGAATGGTCTTTTTCATCCCTTGCATATTGAAGTTCATCACAAAGCTCTTGTAGCTCGGTGGATGCGACTGAAGGATCCCGTCAATGACCGCGTCATCCGGGAGATTAACTCCCAGCTGAGTTAGGCGGTTGTGCAACCCAGACATTTTGAGAATGTGTTCACTGACAAAACTATTTTCCTCCATCTTACAACTGAAGAACTTGTCGGAGACTTCATATCTCTCGACCCGGGCATGAGCTTGGAAAACTATTTTCAGCTCTTCGAACATCTCATATGCTCTGTGTTGCTCAAAACGCTTTTGGAGCCCCGGTTCTAAGCTGTAAAGCATGCTGCACTGAACGAGGGAGTAATCATCAGCACGAGACTGACAAGCGTTCATAACGTCTTGGTTCTCTCGGATGGGTGCTTCACCTAGCGGTGTGAGGGAGTCCTGGATTAGGGGGTGTCTGGACGGCCGGACTATCATCGTCAGCCGAACTCCAAGACTATGAAGATACAAGATTGAAGACTTCATCCCGTGTCCGGATGGGACTTTCCTTGGCGTGGAAGGCAAGCTTGGCGATATGGATATCTAGATCTCCTACCATTGTAACCGACTTTGTGTAACCCTAGCCCTCTCCGGTGTCTATATAAACCGGAGGGTTTTAGTCCGTAGGACGAACAACCATTACAACAATCATACCATAGGCTAGCTTCTAGGGTTTAGCCTCCTTGATCTCGTGGTAGATCCACTCTTGTAACACACATCTTCAATATTAATCAAGCAGGACGTAGGATTTTACCTCCATCAAGAGGGCCCGAACCTGGGTAAAACATCGTGTCCCTCATCTCCTGTTACCATCCGCCTAGACGCATAGTTCGGGACCCCCTACCCGAGATCCGCCGGTTTTGACACCGACATTGGTGCTTTCATTGAGAGTTCCTCTGTGTCGTCACCGATAGGATGGATGGCTTCTTCAATCGACAACAACATAGTCCAGGGTGAGACCTTTCTCCCCAGACGGATCTTCGTGTTCGGCCGCTTTGCACTGCGGGCCAATTCGCTTGGCCATCTGGAGCAGATCGAAAGCTACGCCCCTAGCCGTCAGGTCAGGTTTGGAAGCCTAAGCTTCACGGCTGACATCCGCGGAGACTTGATCTTCAACGGATTCGAGCCACAACCAAGCGCGCTGCACTGTCATGGTGGGCATGATTTAGCCCTGCTACCGGATAGTGCCCTGGAGGCTGCACACGAGTCCACTCCGACCCATAGTTCGGAGCCGACCACGCAGATCAAGGGCAGGTGGCTGGACACCGCCTCGGGGGCTGCAATCTCTATGGGATGGAGCCGAACACTGGCCTTGTCCCTTGCAAAGCTAATGACTCCGAGGCGCCGGACTCCTTGCCAGACTCCGAACCTCCTGCGCCCCTACCAATCGAATCCGATTGGGCACCGATCATGGAACTCACCGCTGCGGACATCTTTCAACACCCGCCTTTGGCGACATCCTGAATTCGCTAAAGTGTCTCTCTTTATCAGGAGAGCCCTGGCCGGATCACAGTCAGGATGGTCGGGATGCGGACGACGAAGAAATTCAAAGCCCTCCCACCACCCACTTTGTAGCCGCTGTCGATGACCTAACCGACATACTATACTACGACTCCGAAGACATCGACGGTATGGACGACGATGCCGGAGACGACCAAGAACCAGCGCCTACAGGGCACTGGAAAGCCACCTCAATTCATGATATATACATGGTGGACACCCCAAAAGGGAGCGATAACGAGGAACAACGGGACACGGCGAAGGATAATTCCCCCGAAAAACAACCAAAACAGCGACACAAGCACCGGCCCAAGTCCCGCCTCGATAACAACAGCACTCATAGTGACCCAGCCATAGCGCAGGGCAAACCAGTGGGCGACGAACATGCAACCAAGCAGCCATCTGAACAGGATGAATCGGATAATCAACTCACCCTCGGCGAAGACAACAGTCCGGACGATCTCACACCGGACACACCATTGGAGCATAAGAACCTCCAAAAAAGGCTTGTCGCCACTGCAAGAAAGTTGAAGAAGGAGAAGCGGAAGCTCAAAACAGCAGAAGACATACTCAGAATGAGGTGGAGCAAAGTACTCAAGACCGCGGACAAATATGGCAATAGCCAACAAACAAAGAGCTACCCAAAACGCAAGCTGCTGCCCGAATTCGACGAGGAGGCCGTAGAGCCCCCACAATTAAAAAGCAAAGAGGCCGCCTGGCCGGATAGACGACCAGAAGGTAGGCCAGGAGCGGCAAGCGGCGCCGCACACAAGCCAACACATGACACACATAAATATCTTCGCAAAACGGATGGCCCAGTCAGGTCCATTTATGGGCCGAAGAAGAGGGCCCCAGGAAGTAATATAACACGCCAAGTGTTCGAAGATAACGGCACACCCAAATACAGGGGCGCCGCACACCCACTATGTTTCACTGATGAGGTGCTAGATCACGAATTTCCAGCAGGGTTCAAACCCGTAAACATAGAGACATATGATGGAACAACAGACCCCGGAGTCTGGATTGAGGATTACATCCTGCATATACATATGGCTAGAGGAGATGATCTCCATGCCATAAAATATCTACCCCTTAAGCTCAAAGGGCCAGCCAGGCATTGGCTCAAAAGCCTCGCAGAAAATACCATTGCAAGCTGGGAAGAGCTCAAGGACGCGTTTAGAGCAAACTTTCAGGGGACTTATGTCCGCCCACTGGATGCAGACGATTTAAGTCACATAACCAAACAGCCCGGAGATTTGCACGCTGATTCTCCCTTCATGTGATAACACGAAACAACAATGCGGCACCCGCCAAAGCAGGCGTCGCACGGTCCACCCCAGCGGAACCCCGAGATTGGATGTCAAAACCAATTACTTTCGACCACCTGGACCATTCCAGGAGCATTCGAAACGCAGGATGGACTGCTTTGATATTAGATCCTATAATCGACGGACTGCAATTTACACAGGTCCTAATGGATGGCGGCAGCGACTTAAACCTGCTATATCCGGACACAATCCGCAAGTTGGGGGTAGACCGCACTACAATTCGACATAGCCACACTTCCTTTAAAGGAGTGACGCCAGGCCCTCCCGCCAAGTGCATGGGCTCCCTACTACTAGAAGTTATGTTCGGGTCACCTGACAACTTCCGACGCGAAAAGCTAATTTTTCATGTCGCCCCATTCAAAAGTCGCATCAAGCACTATTGGGACGTGAAGCTTTTGTCCGCTTTAATGCAATACCACACTACGCGTCTCTTACACTTAAAATGCCCGGTCCACGCGGCATCATCTCATTAAAAGGTCGTTCAAGACCCCGGACACGGCTAGAACGAGTCCGGAATAAATAAACTAGGGGCTCCCTAGCCAGACACCCCTTTACAAGGGGCTGTGCGTATGAGCAACAAGGAGCCAACAAAGGCTCGATTTTATTCATTTATTCATGCTCTGTTTTAAATACATTTTCGACACGATTTCTTTTTAAACCAAGTTCCTCTCTTTTACAGATGAAGAGCGTGTTACACCCGTCCAGGATATCGCACAACGGAGACACAGGCGCAGACGTGCAGTAGGGACCCGTTGCAAGGATTCTTTTCAGATTAAGACCCTGCGTAAACCTTTTTTACTGTCTCTTGTTGCTATACATCCCCTGGTTTCTCATCATAACCAGTGAGGAGGCTGACGTTTTGGCATCGGCCGCGTCAGAGGATCTTGCGCGTACCTCGACACAAGGGGCTTAGGGCATTGATCTGCCCGTCATAATAAAGACCGAACACCTCAGGGAGTGTTCGGCGTCTCGAGTTAGGCCTTATATGCATCAGCTCCGAATCATGTCTTTGGTCAAATGTTGGGTTTGCCCGGCTCCTGTGTTTTTCTGCCTTACGTTCCGCATCGTCGGCTAACGCGGCACCAGGAGAACTACTGCGATTGTGCCCCGGTTCGGCCGGGTGAGCGCCTCAGTAGAGAAAGCCGAAAACTGACTGTCATGATGTAGCGAGAGACTGGTCAACCACTCGATTGACCTCAGGAATGTTTAGAATTCCTCCGCTTTGGAGAAGGACCGCTTCCCGGTCAGGCACACACGCGCCCCCAATTCGGAGAGCGCAGTGCCCCTAGGGGCTATATCTTAGCCCCACCTTCGAACTCCTATGGCTAAGTGAAAGTGATAAAGCATTATAGTCTGGTTGCCTCGTTTGCTACGCTATCACCTCCTTAATAGGACCAAGACATTGGATTAAGTGTGAAAATGCGCTATTTCGCAAACACCCCCGCACCATGTGCGTGGGGGCTGAAGCCGAAGACTGCCATCTTTCAGGTTATACACAAGTATACATCAACGGCCGCACAGGAGATGTTTCAATACTTGAACGCACAAGTACCAAAAAGCGCTGAGATCGTAAACATCATTTTACAAACAAAAACGTTCACTTAAACATGACATTTTTGAGCACTGCGCCTCTATTACACGAGCACCCCGCAGAACTTCCCCAAAATAGTGCTCGGCGGGTAACCGGCTCTCGTCCGAACCCTGGGTCGCAACAGCGGTGGCATCCATCTCTGTCCAATGTGTCTTCACACGGGCAAGGGCCATCCGTGTGTTGGGGAACGTAGTAATTTCAAAAAATTTCCTATGCACACGCAAGATCATGATGATGTATAGCAACGAGAGGGGGAGTGTATCTTCATACCCTTGAAGATCGCTAAGCGGAAGCATTTATCAACGCGGTTGATGTAGTCGTACGTCTTCACGATCCGACCGATCCAAGTACCGAATGCACGGCACCTCCGAGTTCTGCATACGTTCAGCTCGATGACGTCCTCGCCTTCTCGATCCAGCAAGACAGGCAAAGTAGTAGATGAGTTCCGGCAGCACGACGGCGTGGTGACGATGTTGGTGAAGAACAATCTCTGCAGGGCTTCGCCTAAGCACTACGGAAACTATGATGGAGAATAAACTAGAGGGGACTGGGTTGCCGGCACACGGCTTGGTGTTTCTTGATGTGTCTTTGGTGCTAGCCCTGCCCCTCTATTTATATGTTGAGCCTTGGGGTCGAAACTTGGAGTAAAAGCCTCCACAAAGTCGGTTTCACCCGAAAGGCAAGAGTCCTTCTCGGACTCCAGGGCCAGACGCCAGGGTTCCCGGCGTCTGGACCCACACGTCAGGGACCCTGGCGTCTAGCCCCTGGACTCCACAAAACTTCCTTTAGCGCTTTCCAAAAACCATGTGGGCTTTCCCCTTTGGCCCAAATAACGTGTTCTCGTACCCAAACATTTCGGGAAACATCCGGAACCCCTTCCGGTGAATTCCGGAACCCTTCCGGAGATTAAACACTATTATCCCATATATCAAACTTTATCTCCGGACCATTCCGGAGTTCCTCGTCATGTCCATGATCTCATCCGGGACTCCGAACAACATTCGGTTACCAACATACATAACTCATATAATACTATATCATCAACAAAACGTTAAGCGTGCGGACCCTACGGGTTCGACAACTATGTAGACATGACCTAGAACTGTTTCCGTCAATAACCAATAGCGGGACCTGGATGCCCATATTGGCTCCCACATATTCTACGAAGATCTTTATCGGTCAAACCGCATAACAACATACGGTGTTCCCTTTGTCATTGGTATGTTACTTGCCCGAGATTCGATCGTCGGTATCTCAATACCTAGTTCAATCTCGTTACCGGCAAGTCTCTTTACTCGTTACGTAATGCATCATCCCGTAACCAACTCATTTGGTCACATTGCTTGCAAGGCTTATAATGATGTGCATTACCGAGAGGGCCCAGAGATACCTCTCCGACAATCGGAGTGACAAAACCTAATCTCGAAATACGCCAACTCAACATATACCTTCGGAGACACCTGTAGTACTCCATTATAATCACCCAGTTATGTTGTGATGTTTGGTAGTACCCAAAGTGTTCCTCTGGTAAACGGGAGTTGCATAATTCTCATAGTTACAGGAACATGTATAAGTCATGAAGAAAGCAATAGCAATATACTAAATGATCAAGTGCTAGGCTAATGGAATGGGTCATGTCAATCACATCATTCTCCTAATGATGTGATCCCACTAATCAAATGACAACACATGTCTATGGTTAGGAAACATAACCATCTTTGATTGATGAGCTAGTCAAGTAGAGGCATACTAGTGACTATATGTTTGTCTATGTATTCACACATGTATCATGTTTCCGGTTAATACAATTCTAGCATGAATAATAAACATTTATCATGATATGAGGAAATAAATAATAACTTTATTATTGCCTCTAGGGCATATTTCCTTCAGTCTCCCACTTGCACTAGAGTCAATAATCTAGATTACATAGTAATGATTCTAACACCCATGGAGTCTTGGTGCTGATCATGTTTTGCTCGTGAGAGAGGCTTAGTCAACGGGTCTGCAACATTCAGATCCGTATGTATCTTGCAAATCTCTATGTCTCCCACTTGGACTTGGTCCCAAATGGAATTGAAGCGTCTCTTGATGTGCTTGGTCCTCTTGTGAAATCTGGATTCCTTTGCCAAGGCAATTGCACCAGTATTGTCACAGTAGATCTTTCATTGGTCCCGATGCACTAGGTATGACACCTAGATCGGAAATGAACTCCTTCATCCAGACTCCTTCATTTGCTGCTTCAGAAGCAGCTATGTACTCCGCTTCACATGTAGATCCCGCCACGACGCTTTGTTTAGAACTGCACCAACTTACAGCTCTACCGTTTAATAAAAACACGTATCCGGTTTGTGATTAAGAATCGTCCGGATCAGTGTCAAAGCTTGCATCGACGTAACCATTTACGACTAGCTCTTTGTCACCTCCATATACAAGAAACATATCCTTAGTCCTTTTCAGGTATTTCAGGATGTTCTTGACCGCTGTCCAGTGATCCACTCCTGGATTACTTTGGTACCTTCCTGCCAAGCTTATTGCTAAGCATACGTCAGGTCTGGTACACAGCATTGCATACATGATAGAGCCTATGGCTGAAGCATAGGGAACATCTTTCATTTTCTCTCTATCTTCTGCTGTGGTCGGGCATTGAGTTTGACTCAACTTCACACCTTGTAGCACGGGCAAGAACCCTTTCTTTGCCTGATCCATCTTGAACTTTTTCAAAATTTTGTCAAGGTATGTGCTTTGTGAAAGTCCTATTAAGCGTCTTGATCTATCTCTATAGATCTTGATGGCCAATATGTAAGCAGCTTCACCGAGGTCTTTCATTGAAAAACTTTTATTCAAGTATCCCTTTATGCTATCTAGAAATTCTATATCATTTCCAATTAATAATATGTCATCACATATAATATCAGAAATGCTATAGAGCTCCCACTCACTTTCTTGTAAATACAGGCTTCTCCAAAAGTCTGTATAAAACCATATGCTTTGATCACACTATCAAAATGTTTATTCCAACTCCGAGATGCTTGCACTAGTCCATAAATGGATCGCTGGAGCTTGCATACTTTGCTAGCACCTTTTGGATCAACAAAACCTTCTGGCTGCATCATATACAACTCTTCTTCCAGAAATCCATTCAAGAATGCAAATTTCATAATCATGAAATGCAGCAATAGCTAACATGATTCACACAGACTTAAGCATCGCTACGGGTGAGAAAGTCTCATCATAGTCAACCCCTTGAACTTGTCGAAAACCTTTCGCAACAAGTCGAGCTTTATAGACGGTTACATTACCATCAGCGTCAGTCTTCTTCTTAAAGATCCATTTATTCTCAATGGCTTGCCGATCATCGGGCAAGTCAACCAAAGTCCATACTTTGTTTTCATACATGGATCTCATCTCAGATTTCATGGCCTCAAGCCATTTTGCGGAATCTGGGCTCATCATCGCTTCCTCATAGTTCATAGGTTCATCATGGTCAAGTAACATGACTTCCAGAATAGGATTACCGTACCACTCTGGTGCGGATCTTACTCTGGTAGACCTACAAGGTTCAGTAGAAACTTGTTCTGAAGTTTCATGATCAATATCATTAGCTTCCTCACTAATTGGTGTAGTCGTTACAGGAACCGGTTCTTGTGATGAACTACTTTCCAATAAGGGAGTAGATACAGTTATCTCATCAAGTTCTACTTTCCTCGCACTCACTTCTTTCGAGAGAAACTCTTTCTCTAGAAAGGATCCGATTTTAGCAACGAAAATCTTGCCCTCAGATCTGTGATAGAAGGTGTACCCAATAGTCTCTTTTGGGTATCCTATGAAGACACATTTCTCCGATTTGGGTTCGAGCTAATCTGGTTGAAGTTTCTTCACATAAGCATCGCAGCCCCAAACTTTAAGAAACGACAACTTTGGTTTCTTGCCAAACCATAGTTCATAAGGTGTCATCTTAACGGATTTTGATGTTGCCCTATTTAACGTGAATGCGGCCGTCTCTAAAGCATAACCCCAAAACGATAGCGGTAAATCAGTAAGAGACATCATAGATTGCACCATATCCAGTAAAGTACGATTACGACGTTCGGACACACCATTTCGTTGTGGTGTTCCGGGTGGCGTGAGTTGCGAAACTATTCCGCATTGTTTCAAGTGTAGGCCAAACTCGTAACTCAAATATTCTCCTCCACGATCAGATCGTAGAAACTTTATTTTCTTGTTACGATGAATTTCCACTTCACTCTAAAATTCTTTGAACTTTTCAAATGTTTCAGACTTGTGTTTCATTAAGTAGATATACCCATATCTGCTCAAATCATCTGTGAAGGTGAGAAAATAACGATACCCGCCGCGAGCCTCAACATTCATTGGACCACAAACATCAGTATGTATGATTTCCAACAAATCAGTTGCTCGCTCCATAGTTTCGGAGAACGGCGTTTTAGTCATCTTGCCCATGAGGCACGGTTCGCAAGTACCAAGTGATTCATAATCAAGTGATTCCAAAAGCCCATCAGTATGGTAAAAAGTGGATCCCCGCTTCGAGGCGCTTGTCGCTTTACACTAATATGACCTAAACGGCAGTGCCACAAATAAGTTGCACTATCGTTATCAACTCTGCATCTTTTGGTTTCAACACTGTGAATATGTGTATCACTACTATCGAGATTCAATAAAAATAGACCACTCTTCAAGTGTGCATGACCATAAAAGATATTACTCATATAAATAGAACAACCATTATTCTCTGATTTAAATGAGTAACCGTCTCGCATCAAACAAGATCGAGATATAATGTTCATGCTCAACGCTGGCACCAAATAACAATTCTTTAGGTCTAAAACTAATCCCGATGGTAGATGTAGAGGTAGCGTGCCGACCGCGATCACATCGACTTTGGAACCATTTCCCATGCGCATCGTCACCTCATCCTTAGCCAATCTTCGCTTAATCCGTAGTCCCTGTTTCGAGTTGCAAATATTAGCAACAGAACCAGTATCAAATACCCATATCGCATATACCTTTGTTCACTTTGCCATCCTTCTTATCCGCCAAATACTTGGGGCAGTTCCGCTTCCAGTGTCCAGTATGCTTGTAGTAGAAGCACTCAATTTCAGGCTTAGGTCCAGACTTGGGTTTCTTCTCTTGAGCAACAACTTGCTTGCCGTTCTTTTTGAAGTTCCCCTTCTTCTTCCCTTTGCCCTTTTTCTTGAAACTGGTGGTCTTGTTAACCATCAACACTTGATGCTCCTTCTTGATTTCTACCTCCGCAGCTTTTAGCATTGCGAAGAGCTCGGGAATAGTCTTGTTCATCCCTTGCATATTATAGTTCATCACGAAGCTCTTGTAGCTTGGTGGCAGTGATTGGAGAATTCTGTCAATGACACTATCATCAGGAAGATTAACTCCCAGTTGAATCAAGTGATTATTATACCCAGACATTTTGAGTATGTGTTCACTGACAGAACTATTCTCCTCCATCTTGCAGCTGTAGAACTTATTGGAGACTTCATATCTCTCAATCCGGGCATTTGCTTGAAATATTAACTTCAACTCCTGGAACATCTCATATGCTCCATGACGTTCAAAACGTCGTTGAAGACCCGGTTCTAAGCCGTAAAGCATGGCACACTGAACTATCGAGTAGTCATCAGCTTTGCTCTGCCAGACGTTCTTAACATCGTCAATTGCATCAGCAGCAGGCCTGGCACCCAGCGGTGCTTCCAGGATGTAACTTTTCTGTGCAGCAATGAGGATAATCCTCAGGTTACGGACCCAGTTCGTGTAATTGCTACCATCATCTTTCAACTTTACTTTCTCAAGGAACGCATTAAAATTCAACGGAACAACAACACGAGCCATCTATCTACAAACAAACATAGACAAGCAAGATACTATCAGGTACTAAGTTCATGATAAATTTAAGTTCAATTAATCATATTACTTAAGAACTCCCACTTAGACAGATATCTCTCTAGTCATCTAAGTGATCACGTGATCCAAATCAACTAAACCATGTCCGATCATCATGTGAGATGGAGTAGTTTCAATGGTGAACATCACTATGTTGATCATATCTACTATATGATTCACGCTCGACCTTTCGGTCTCCGTGTTCCGAGGCCATATCTGTATATGCTAGGCTCGTCAAGTATGACCTGAGTATTCCGCGTGTGCAACTGTTTTGCACCCGTTGTATTTGAACGTAGAGCCTATCACACCCGATCATCACGTGGTGTCTCAGCACGAAGAACTTTCGCAACGGTGCATACTCAGGGAGAACACTTCTTGATTATTTAGTGAGAGATCATCTTAAAATGCTACCGTCAATCAAAGCAAGATAAGATGCATAAAGGATAAACATCACATGCAATCAATATAAGTGATATGATATGGCCATCATCATCTTGTGCTTGTGATCTCCATCTTCGAAGCACCGTCATGATCACCATCGTCACCGGCGCGACACCTTGATCTCCATCGTAGCATCGTTGTCGTTACGCCATCTATTGCTTCTACGACTATCGCTACCGCTTAGTGATAAAGTAAAGCAATTACAGGGCGTTTGCATTTCATACAATAAAGCGACAACCATATGGCTCCTGCCAGTTGCCGATAACTTCGGTTACAAAACATGATCATCTCATACAATAAAATATAGCATCACGTCTTGACCATATCACATCACAACATGCCCTGCAAAAACAAGTTAGACGTCCTCTACTTTGTTGTTGCAAATTTTACGTGGCTGCTACGGGCTGAGCAAGAACCGTTCTTACCTACGCATCAAAAAACCACAACGATAGTTCGTCAAGTTGGTGCTGTTTTAACCTTCGCAAGGACCGGGCGTAGCCACACTCGATTCAGCTAAAGTGAGAGAGACAGACACCCGCCAGCCACCTTTAAGCACGAGTGCTCGTAACGGTGAAACCAGTCTCGCATAAGCGTACGCGTAATGTCGGTCCAGGCCGCTTCATCTCACAATACCGCCGAACCAAAGTATGACATGCTGGTAAGCAGTATGACTTGTATCGCCCACAACTCACTTGTGTTCTACTCGTGCATATAACATCAACGCATAAAACCTGGCTCTGATACAACTGTTGGGGAACGTAGTAATTTCAAAAAAATTCCTACGCACATGCAAGATCATGGTGATGTATAGCAACGAGAGGGGGAGTGTATCTTCATACCCTTGAAGATCGCTAAGCGGAGGCGTTTATCAACGTGGTTGATGTAGTCGTACGGCTTCACGATCCGACCGATCCAAGTACCAAACGCACGGCACCTCCGAGTTCTGCACACGTTCAGCTCGATGACGTCCTCGCCTTCTCGATCCAGCAAGACAGGCGAAATAGTAGATAAGTTCCGGCAGCACGACGGCGTGGTGACGGTGTTGGTGAAGAACAATCTCCGCAGGGCTTCGCCTAAGCACTACGGAAACTATGACGGAGAATAAACTAGAGGGGACTGGGTTGCCGGCACACGGCTTGGTGTTTCTTGATGTGTCTTTGGTGCTAGCCCTGCCCTCTATTTATATGTTGAGCCTTGGGGTCGAAACATGGAGTAAAAGCCTCCACAAAGTCGGTTTCACCCGAAAGGCAAGAGTCCTTCTCGGACTCCAGGGCCAGACGCCAGGGTTCCTGGTGTCTGGACCCAGACGCCAGGGACCCTGGCGTCTAGCCCCTGGACTCCGCAAAACTTCCTTTTGCGCTTTCCAAAAACCTTGTGGGCTTTCCCCTTTGGCCCAAATAACGTGTTCTCGTACCCAAACATTTCGGGAAACATCCGGAACCCCTTCCGGTGAATTCCGGAACCCTTCCGGAGATCAAACACTATTATCCCATATATCGAACTTTATCTCTGGACCATTCCGGAGTTCCTCGTCATGTCCATGATCTCATCCGGGACTCCGAACAACATTCGGTTACCAACATACATAACTCATATAATACTATATCGTCAACGAAACGTTAAGCGTGCGGACCCTACGGGTTCGAGAACTATGTAGACATGACCTAGAACTGTTTCCGGTCAATAACCAATAGCGGGACCCGGATGCCCATATCGGCTCCCACATATTCTACAAAGATCTTTATCGGTCAAACTGCATAACAACATACGTTGTTCCCTTTGTCATCGGTATGTTACTTGCCCGAGATTCGATTGTCGGTATCTCAATACCTAGTTCAATCTCGTTACCGGCAAGTCTCTTTACTCGTTACGTAATGCATCATCCCGTAACCAACTCATTTGGTCACATTGCTTGCAAGGCTTATAATGATGTGCATTACCGAGAGGGCCCAGAGATACCTCTCCGACAATCGGAGTGACAAAACCTAATCTCGAAATACGCCAACTCAACATGTACCTTCGGAGACACCTGTAGTACTCCTTTATAATCACCCAGTTACGTTGTGATGTTTGGTAATACCCAAAGTGTTCCTCCGGTAAACGGGAGTTGCATAATTCTCATAGTTACAGGAACATGTATAAGTCATGAAGAAAGCAATAGCAATATACTAAACGATCAAGTGCTAGGCTAACGGAATGGGTCATGTCAATCACATCATTCTCCTAATGATGTGATCCCACTAATCAACTGACAACACATGTCTATGGTTAGGAAACATAACCATCTTTGATTGATGAGCTAGTCAAGTAGAGGCATACAAGTGACTATATGTTTGTCTATGTATTCACACATGTATCATGTTTCCGGTTAATACAATTCTAGCATGAATAATAAACATTTATCATGATATGAGGAAATAAATAATAACTTTATTATTGCCTCTAGGGCATATTTCCTTCACCATGCACCTTCTATGCAAGCCGACCGCTTCATCGCCTTGATATGCGGCACGGCCCCAAGGAATTGCTGCAATAAGCCAAAATAACTCTTCGGTTTGGGCCTATCCGGCCAGACATGGGCCACGATATCCGTCATGGCAAGTCCGGACAACCTATTCAGTTCAGCCCACTCGGCCAGCCGATCGGTCAGCGGAAGTGAACGCTCCGGACTATGGAATTGAGACCAAAACAGCTCTTCCGTCTTGTGATCCTTCTGACTTTGGAAGTGCACAACGGCATCTGACGCATTCGCCGCTAAGTCCATATAAGGATCCTCTGGACCCCACAGCTGGCCAAGCTGAGCATACTTTGGATCCGTAAACCTTCGGCGCAGCAGAAAGGGCTTGCCGGCCACAATGTCTCCGGCCTGGTGCAGCTCCTCCTTTATAGCCCGCATTCCAGTACGGGCATCCTTGGCCTCGGCGGCGGCCTTCCCCAGGTCTTCTTGCTCCGCTAGGCGTTCCTTTTCAAGAACGTCATTGCGGGTGGCAGCATCTTTCAACTTAACGGCCATTTCGGCCATTTCCTCCCTGCTTCGGCAGTGTGCAGCCCTTTCGGCTTTTTGCTCTTCGGCCGCCCTAGACGCAGCCGCATCACTCCTTCTGGCTTGCTCCTTGGCTTGAGAAAGTTCCGCCCGAAGGCTCTCCACAGCAGCGGCACCATCTGCATTGAACACACATGTTGTAAGGATTGGGCTTCGGCTCCCTTACTAGGTGACCACGGAGAAAAAACCTACCTTGTGACTCGTCAAGTCGTTTATTGACCAGCGCGATGTCCGCATCCGCAACGTCAAGCTGCTGCTTTTGTTCGGCAACTCCATCTGTTCGGCTAGCCAACAAACTGTCCGCCACCTGCTTAGGAAAGGCGTAAATCAATACCTGGGATTTTGATCCTCGGCACGCTGTCGTTCTCGACACCCTACCGAGTCTCAGGGGCTACTATCTATACAGGGCACACTTTATGTGTAAAACTGTCAAAGGGTATGTCATTTTTACGTACCTCAAACCCCGCCAGCAAACTCCTGACGGCATCACGCAATCCGCCCTCGGCGGACGAAATTCTTTCAATCACCGTACTCATCAGTGTATGTTGAACTTCTGAGATGGACGCCCTCTCAAGCAGATCCTTCAGCTCCCCCGGCCGCACACCAGTTGGTGCCGAATTATTCGGCCTTGCCAGACTCAGGGATACCCTCCGTGATGACACTTCAGGCTCATCCCCCCTATCCGACGGGGCGGTAGATGGAGGTGTTTCGCTCTCCATCATCTCCGGACGGAGTTCCCCCGAAGACGAGCTCATCTGAGAAGGACGGAGATCCGAACTACAAGGTAAAACTTAAGTTATCCTCAGAAGCACAAATAGGGATGTCCCTTATTTACAAAACTCCCTTTTTTCTACTTACGGCTCGATGGAGGGCTGATTCTTTAGGGGAGACTATGCGGCCGGAGCCTCTCCGGATGTAGGACCCTCTGGTGAAGATCTCTTCCCCCGCTTGGGGGCTTTGGCCTCTGGGTTTTCGGAGGCGGTCCTCTTCTCCCCCTGGAAGGAGGGATTCTCGATCCCCCCCTCCTCAAAAGCCTCCTTGGTTGAGGCGGTAGTTCCTCTGTTCTCCCCTTCGCCTTCCTCTGAAGGCGTGACCTCCAGCATCCTGACCAGCACGGAATCCGGCGCGGTCTCTGGGAGGGGAGCCGGACACCGTATCAGTTTTGCTTGTGCTATCCACTCCTGTTTAGAGGGTAATTGGTCAGAAAGCGAATCATAGAAAGACAAAAGAAAAAACAGTATGTCCGGACACGGAGCTACTTACTTGTGTATCCGGGCGATTGCAGCTTAGGCCGGCGTCCTCGGTCAATTCCGGGCACGCCTCTCGTGATCCGAAGAACAGTTTATACATCTCCACGGGTGTCGCACCCATGAAGTGTTGGAGAATTCGTGGTCCCTCCGGATTAAACTCCCACAGTCGGAGAGGACGACGTTTGCAGGGCAGGAGACGCCTAATCAGCATGACCTGCATCACCACGACCAGATCAATCTCCCTCGCCTGGAGGTCTTGAATCCGGCCCTGCAATAGGGGCACGTCCTTTGACGGCCCCCAGTTGGGCCCTTGGCTGACCCATGACACCAGCCGCTGCGGAGGGCCCGAGCGGAAGATGGGCGGCGGCTTTTGCCTGCTGCCCCTGGGAGCGGTTATGTAGAACCACTCCTGCCGCCACAAGCCGAGATCCTCCCGAAAAGAGCCGTCGGGCCATCGAGCGTCGGCCCTTCTGCTTACAACCGCCCCGCCGCACTCTGCTTGACGCCCCTCGATCATCTTCGGCTCCACGTCGAAGGTCTTAAGCCACATGCCAAAGTGAGGGGTAACACGGAGGAAGGTTTCGCAAAAAACAATGAATGAAGAGATATGGAGGATGGACTCCGGAGCCAAGTCGTGGAATTCCAACCCGTAGTAAAACATGAGCCCTCTCACAAAAGGATCCATCGGGAAGCCTAAACCCCGACGGAGGTGGGATACAAACACGACATACTCGTTGGGCTCGGGGGTGGGGATGACTTGCCCTTTGACGGGCAACCTATGCGAAATCTCGTAAGACAGGTACTTGGCCTCTCGCAGCTTTAGCACGTCTTCTTCCACGATGGAGGAAGGCATCCATCGGCCGTGTAGGTCGGAGCCAGACATTGTTGAAGGTCCGAAGCGCTCGAATCTGGGGCTCTGAGTGTTGGAACTCGGGGCAAGGAGTAGATTCGATTGAGGATTGAAGAAAAGAAACGAGCCTTGGTCCCGTTATAAAGAAGGGGAATACCAAGAGCTGTCCCCGTGACCGTTCGGGACTCGACTCCGATAGAGGGGGCGGGGCAACGGGCGTGGTTGGGTTACCCACGTCTGTATTGATGAGGATCCCGGAATAAGGGGAACACGATCTCTGCTTCGACAAGACGTGCCAAGGAAACCGCTTCGCTAAACGCGCTGAGGTGGTATTATAAGAAATGATTCAAGTAAAGGCTTGGTAGTGGTGTGACGTCATGCCACAAAATACGTCAGCAGATTGGACTTGTGTACATATTATTCTCTCTATGGTGGAATGTGGAATTTATTTTGCAGAGCCGGACACTATCCTGGTGTTCACAATCTTCTATGAATTATTCGGAGGAGGAACCAGCCTTGCAATGCCGAACAATATGCGCGCCGGACTCATCGTCATTGAAGCCTGGTTCAGGGGCTACTGAGGGAGTCCTGGATTAGGGGGTGTCCGGACGGCCGGACTATCATCATCAGCCGGACTCCAAGACTATGAAGATACAAGATTGAAGACTTCGTCCCGTGTCCGGATGGGACTTTCCTTGACGTGGAAGGCAAGCTTGGCGATACGGATATGTAGATCTCCTACCATTGTAACCGACTTTGTGTAACCCTAGCCCTCTCCGGTGTCTATATAAACCGGAGGGTTTTAGTCCGTAGGACGAACAACCATTACAACAATCATACCATAGGCTAGCTTCTAGGGTTTAGCCTCCTTGATCTCGTGGTAGATCCACTCTTGTAACACACATCTTCAATATTAATCAAGCAGGACGTAGGGTTTTACCTTCATCAAGAGGGCCCGAACCTGGGTAAAACATCGTGTCCGTCGTCTCCTATTACCATCCGCTTAGACGCACAGTTCGGGACCCCCTACCCGAGATCCGCCGGTTTTGACACTGACACGGTGCTTCTAGGACATAATCTTTCTTGGCAGCTATGAGGATGATCCTCAGGTTCCGGACCCAGTCCATATAGTTGCTGCCATCATCTTTCAGCTTGGTTTTCTCTAGGAATGCATTGAAGTTGAGGGCAACATTAGCGTGGGCCATTTGATCTATAAGACATATTGTAAAGATTTTAGACTAAGTTCATGATAATTAAGTTCATCTAATCAAATTATTCAATGAACTCCCACTCAGATAGACATCCCTCTAGTCATCTAAGTGAAACATGATCCGAGTCAACTAGGCCGTGTCCGATCATCACGTGAGATGGACTAGTCAACGTCGATGAACATCTTCATGTTGATCGTATCTTCTATACGACTCATGCTCGACCTTTCGGTCTTCCGTGTTCCGAGGCCATGTCTGTACATGCTAGGCTCGTCAAGTCAACCTAAGTGTATTGCGTGTGTAAATCTGGCTTACACCCATTGTATTCGAACGTTAGAATCTATCACACCCGATCATCATGTGGTGCTTCGAAACAACGAACCTTCGCAATGGTGCACAGTTAGGGGGAACACTTTCTTGAAATTATTGCGAGGGATCATCTTATGTAAGCTACCGTCATTGTAAGCAAATAAGATGTAAAACATGATAAACATCACATGCAATCAAATAGTGACATGATATGGACAATATCATATTGCTCCTTTGATCTCCATCTTCGGGGCGCCATGATCATCTTCGTCACCGGCATGACACCATGATCTCCATCATCATGATCTCCATCATCGTGTCTTCATGAAGTTGTCACGCCAACGATTACTTCTACTTCTATGGCTAACGTGTTTAGCAACAAAGTAAAGTAATTTACATGGCGTTATTCAATGACACGCAGGTCATACAAAAAAATAAAGACAACACCTATGGCTCCTGCCAGTTGTCATACTCATCGATATGCAAGTCGTGATTCCTATTACAAGAACGTGATCAATCTCATACATCACATATATCATTCATCACATCTTTTGGCCATATCACATCACAAGGCATATGCTGCAAAAACAAGTTAGACGTCCTCTAATTGTTGTTGCATGTTTTTACGTGGCTTCTATAGGTTTCTAGCAAGAACGTTTCTTACCTACGTAAAACCACAACGTGATATGCCAATTTATATTTACCCTTCATAAGGACCCTTTTCATCGAATCTGCTCCAAATAAAGTGGGAGAGACAGACACCCACTAGCCACCTTATGCAACTAGTGCATGTCAGTCGGTGGAACCTGTCTCACATAAGCGTACGTGTAAGGTCGGTCCGGGCCGCTTCATCCCACGATGCCGCCGAAGCAAGATAAGACTAGAAGTGGCAAGAAAATTGACAACATCGACGCCCACAACTCCTTTGTGTTCTACTCATGCATAGTAACTACGCATAGACCTAGCTCATGATGCCACTGTTGGGGAACGTAGCAGAATTTTAAAAATTTCTACGCATCACCAAGATCAATCTATGGAGTTATCTAGCAAAGAGGGGAAAAGGAGTGCATATACATACCCTTGTAGACTGCGAGCGGAAGCGTTCAAGAGAACGGGTTGATGGAGTCGTACTTGTCGTGATCCAAATCACCGATGACCGAGTGCCGAACGGACGGCACCTCCGCGTTCAACACACGTACGGTTGGGGAAGACGTTTCCTCCTTCTTGATCCAGCAAGGGGATAGGAGAGGTTGATGGAGATCCAGCAGAACGACGGCGTGGTGGTGGATGCAGCGGGGATCTCGGTAGGGCTTCGCCAAGCTCTATGGAGGAGGATGAGGTGTTGGAGAGGGAGAGGGAGGCGCCAGGGGCTAGGGTGCGCAACCCTCCCTCCCCCCTCTTTATATAGGCCCCCTGGGGGGGCGCCGGCCCTAGGAGATCCAATCTCCAAGGGGGGCGGCGGCCAAGGGGGTGGCTTGCCCCCCAAGCCAAGTGGGGCGCCCCCCCACCCCCAGGGTTTCCAACCCTAGGCGCAGGGGAGGCCCAAGTGGGGTGCACCAGCCCACCAGAGGCTGGTTCCCCTCCCACTTCAGCCCATGGGGACCTCCGAGACAGGAGGCCCCACCCAGTGGACCCCCGGGACCCTTCCGGTGGTCCCGGTACAATACCGGTGACCCCCAAAACTTTCCCGATGGCCGAAACTGGACTTCCTATATATAATTCTTCACCTCCGGACCATTTCGGAACTCCTCATGACGTCTAGGATCTCATCCGGGAGTCCAAACAACTTTCAGGTTACCGCATACTAATACCTCAACAACCCTAGTGTCACCGAACCTTAAGTGTGTAGACCCTACGGGTTCGGGAGACATGCAGACATGACCGAGACGACTCTCCGGCCAATAACCAACAGCGGGAGCTGGATACCCATGTTGGCTTCCACATGCTCCTCGATGATCTCATCGGATGAACCACGATGTCGAGGATTCAATCAATCTCGTATACAATTACCTTTGTCAATCGGTACGTTACTTGCCCGAGATTCGATCGTCGGTATCCCAATACCTCGTTTAATCTCGTTACCGGCAAGTCACTTTACTCGTACCGTAATGCATGATCCCGTGACTAGACACTTGGTCACATTGAGATCATTATGATGACGCATTACCGAGTGGGCCCAGAGATACCTCTTCGTCATACGGACTGACAAATCCCAGTCTCGATTCGTGCCAACCCAACAGACACTTTCGGAGATACCCCTAGTGCACCTTTATAGCCACCCAGTTACGTTGTGACGTTTGGCACACCCAAAGCACTCCTACGGTATCCGGGAGTTGCACAATCTCATGGTCTAAGGAAATGATAGTTGACATTTGGAAAAGCTCTAGCAAAACGAACTACATGATCTTGTGCTATGCTTAGGATTGGGTCTTGTCCATCACATCATTCTCCTAATGATGTGATCCCATTATCAATGACATCCAATGTCCATAGTTGATACGTCTCTATCGTATCTACTTTTCCAAACACTTTTGCCCTTGTTTTGGACTCTAACTTGTATGATTTGAATGGAACTAACTCGGACTGACGCTGTTTTCAGCAGAATTGCCATGGTGTTGTTTTATGTGCAAAAAACAAAAGTTCTCGGAATGACCTGAAACTCCACGGAATATCTTAGAATAAATAATTAAAAATCCTCGCCAAAGATGAAGACCAGGGGGCCCACACCTTGTCCACGAGTGTGGGGGGCGCGCCCCCCCTAGGGCGCGCCCCCTACCTCGTGGGCCCCCTGGTAGCCCTCCGACGCCAACTCCAACTCCATGTATTGGCTTTCGGGGAGAAAAAATCAGAGAGAAAGTTTCATTGCGTTTTACGATACGGAGCCGCCGCCAAGCCCTAATCTCTCTCACGAGGGCTGATCTGGAGTCCGTTCGGGGCTCCGGAGAGGGGGATTCGTCGCCGTCGTCATCATCAACCATCCTCCATCACCAATTTCATGATGCTCACCGCCGTGCATGAGTAATTGCATTGTAGGCTTGCTGGACGGTGATGGGTTTGATCCCTAGTATCCATTATGTTCTAAGATTGATGTTGCTATGACTTTGCTATGCTTAATGCTTGTCACTAGGGCCCGAGTGCCATGATTTCAGATCTGAACCTATTATGTTTTCATGAATATATGTGTGTTCTTGATCCTATCTTGCAAGTCTATAATCAGCTACTATGTGTTATGATCCGGCAACCCGAAGTGACAATAATCGGGACCACTCCCGGTGATGACCATAGTTTGAGGAGTTCATGTATTCACTATGTGTTAATGCTTTGTTCCGGTTCTCTATTAAAAGGAGGCCTTAATATCCCTTAGTTCCAATAGGACCCCGCTGCCAAAGAAGAGGGTAGGACAAAAGATGTCATGCAAGTTCTTTTCCATAAGCACGTATGACTATTTATGGAATACATGCCTACATTACATTGATGAACTGGAGCTAGTTCTGTGTCACCCTATGTTATGACTGTTACATGACGAACCGCATCCGGCATAATTATCCATCACTGATCCGGTGCCTACGAGTTTTCCATATACTGGTTTACGCTTATTTACGTTTCTGTTGCTACTGTTATCATCACTACAAAAATACCAAAAACATTACTTTTGCTGTCTTTACTTTGTTACCATTACCACCACTATCATATTACTTTGCTACTAAACATTTTGCTGCAGATACTAAGTTTCCAGGTGTGGTTGAATTGACAACTCAGCTGCCAATACTTGAGAATATTCTTTGGCTCCCCTTGTGTCGAATCAACAAATTTGGGTTGAATACTCTACCCTCGAAAACTGTTGCGGTTCCCTATACTTGTGGGTTATCAATAGTCAGGAAACCATGACTATCTATTGATCAACAAGCTAGTCAACTAGAGGCTCACTAGGGACATGTTGTGGTCAATGTATTCACACATGTATTACTATTTCCAGATAACACAATTATAGCATAAACAATAGACAATTATCATGAACAAAGAAATATAATAATAACCATTTTATTATTGCCTCTAGGGCATATTTCCAACAATCTCGTGGAGTCCTCGGAAGCTTGTTTTGCACTCCAAGATCTCCGGATCACGTTCGTTCCAAAAATCACGCTCCCGAAGGTTTCATTCCGTTTGGACTCCGTTTGATATTCCTTTTCTTCGAAATACTGAAATAGGCAAAAAACAGCAATGTGGGTTGGGCCTCCGGTTAGTAGGTTAGCCCCAAAAATGATATAAATGTGTAAAATAAAGCCCATAAACATCCAAAAGGGGTAATATAATAGCATGGAACAATAAAAAATTATAGATACGTTGGAGACGTATCAGGCATGACTCCATGAAGTTGACTTGTGGCCTGATTAGGGCATTCGCCTTGTTGTTCTTGGGGCACTGTCTGGCATAATGCCCGTTCTGCCCACAACTGAAGCAAGAATTATTGCGTTGACGCTCCTCATGCATTGGGTTGGTCACGACATTCTTGACTTGAGTGGTGGTCTTGTTAACATTCTGTTGCCAATTTGGCTTGTATTCCACCTGAGTCTGCTGCCAGGTATGGGCCTTTTGCACTGGTTGCCCGTCCTTCTTTGGCTCAAACTTATGCTTGTTGTCATTGTTAATAGGCCTATTATCTGATATAAGCTTGTGCTCCCGTTCCGCAATGAAAGCCTTGTTCACCAGAGTTTGGAAATCTGGGAAATCAAGCATACTGAGAGTACACCGGAGTTGCGGATTTAAGCCTCCAAGAAATCTGTCAATCTTCCTTTATCGGTGGCCATGTCATAAAGAGAGTAACGGGCCAGATGATTGAATTTTTGCAAATATTCACCCACAGACTGATTTCCTTGGACGAGTGCGAGAAATTCATGCTACTTAGTCTTCATAACTCCAGTAGGGATATGATATTTCCGGAACTGATCCTTAAACTTTTCCCAGGTGATTTCTTCATCAACGTGTCATATGGCTTTTGCATTTTCCCACCATATGGCAGCTGCGCCTTCAAGGTAATGAGTTGCAAATGGAACTTTATCATTTTCTTTAGTACGAGCAATCTCAAGCTTTTTCTCAATGGTACGCAACCAATCTTCTGCATCCAATGGGTCAACAATCTGACTGAAACTGGGTGGCTTGGTCCTTTGAAAATCTAACAGCTTTGAGTGATGACCGTTTTGATTTCCATTCTGTCCAACTATAGCTTGCACACTTCTTAATATTTCGATTAGATCATTGTTCCTTCTTTCCTCAAACATACGCAGAATTTGCTCGGTGGAGGGCAGATTTGGCGGTGGAGGTGGTGGCGGAACGTACGACTCGGGAGAATGTCCTGCCTGTCGTGCGGAACGACGAACATGAGTTCCCTCACGAATGTTGCTACTGCTGCCTCCCCGCGTCATCCTATTGTGGATTTTTCCCAAGACAACGCAATCGAGATGAGAAACATTCAAGAATAAATTTGGGGAAAAGCTAGCAACAAATCCCGGAAGAAAACAAAAGAGCGAAGAAAATACGGCGAATAAAGTCCCAACATAATTATACATAGACTCATACATGAAAGAAACAACATGCCAGGTTCAACTACTCTCATATATACATGCAACGAAACATCATGACTCGTACGACTACATCCGTACATCATCCGGACGACTGCGAATAATCAGAGGTGCTACTGCTCTGCTGGTGCTGCGGTGTCCTCCCCAGAAGCGGTCTCGGATCCTGAACTGACGAGGTTAACGGAAACCTCTGGGTTAAAGGTAACACGATAACGCTGGCTCGAGGGCTTTCCCTCAGGGGCAGGGGTAGGGTGAATCATCGGATCTACAGGAGTAGCGAGAAGTGAAACCCACTGGGCAGGAGTGTTGGAAATATGCCCTAGAGGCAATAATAAATTAGTTATTATTATTATATTTCCTTGTTCATGATAATCGTTTATTATCCATGCTATAATTGTATTGATAGGAAACTTAGATACATGTGTGGGTACATAGACAACACCATGTCCCTAGTAAGCCTCTAGTCGACTAGCTCGTTGATCAATATATGGTTACGGTTTCCTGACCATGGACATTGGATGTCGTTGATAACGGGATCACATCATTAGGAGAATGATGTGATGGAAAAGGCCCAATCCTAAGCCTAGCACAAAGATCGTGTAGTTCGTATGCTAAGGCTTTTCTAATGTCAAGTATCATTTCCTTGGACCATGAGATTTTGCAACTCCCGGATACCGTATGAATACTTTGGGTGTACCAAACGTCACAACGTAACTGGGTGGCTATGAAGGTGCACTATGGGTATCTCCGAAAGTGTCTATTGGGTTGGCACGAATCGAGACTGGGATTTGTCACTCCGTGTGACGGAGAGGTATCTCTGGGCCCACTCGGTAGGACATCATCATAATGTGCACAATGTGACCAAGGGGTTGATCAGTGGATGATGTGTTACGGAACGAGTAAAGAGACTTGCCGGTAACGATATTGAACAAGGTATCGGGATACCGACGATCGAATCTCGGGCAAGTGCTATACCGCTAGACAAAGGGAATTGAATACGGGATTGATTGAATCCTCGACATCGTGGTTCATCCGATGAGATCATCGTGGAACATGTGGGAGCCAACATGGGTATCCAGATCCCGTTGTTGGTTATTGACCGGAGAACGTCTCGGTCATGTCTGCATGGTTCCCGAACCCGTAGGGTCTACACACTTAAGGTTCGATGACGCTAGGGTTATAGGGAAAGTATGTACGCGGTTACCGAATGTTGTTCAGAGTCCCAGATGAGATCCCGGATGTCACGAAGAGTTCCGGAATAGTCCGGAGGTAAAGATGTTTATATAGGAAGTATGGTTTTGGCCACCGGAAGTGTTCCTGGCATCACCGGTAGTGTACCGGGACCACCGGAGGGGTCCGGGGGTCCACCGGGAGGGGCCACGGGCCCCAGAGGCATACATGGGCCCAGTGTGAGAAGGGACCAGCCCTTAGGTGGGCTGGGGCACCTTCCCACCAAGGCCCATGCGCCTAGAAGGAAGAGGGGGCAAACCCTAGGGCAGATGGGCCCTAAAGGCCCATGCATGGTGCGCCTCCCTCTCCCCCCCACTTGGCCTCCACCCCAGATGGGGGTTGGGGCTGCCGCCACCCGTAGGGAGGGAACCCTAGGTGGGGGCGCAGCCCTCCCTCTCCCCCTATATATAGTGGAGGCAAAGGGGCAGCCCAACACACGAAGTTCTTCTCCTGTTGGCGCAGCCCTACCCCTCTCCCTCCTCGTCTCTCGTAGTGCTTGGCGAAGCCCTGCTGGAGTTCCGCGCTCCTCCACCACCAACATGTCATCGTGTTGCTGCTGGACGGAGTCTTCCCCAACCTCTCCTTCTCCCCTTGCTAGATCAAGGCGTGGGAGACGTCACTGGGCTGCACATGTGTTGAACGCGGAGGCGCCGTCGTTCGGCGCTTAGATCGGAATCAACCGCGATCTGAATCGCTACGAGTACGACTCCTTCATCCGTGTTCTTGCAACGCTTCCGCTTAGCGATCTACAAGGGTATGTAGATGCACTCCCCTTCCCCTCGTTGCTAGATTACTCCATAGATTGATCTTGGTGATGCGTAGAAAATTTTGAATTTCTGCTACGTTCCCCAACAAGGAGTACTAAGAGGATTCTCGTCCGAGATGCCCGTGCTACTCGGAGGAGTAACCGGTGAAATAGGGGAACTAGAACTGGCTGGAATATAAGGGGTAAATCCCAGAGAAGATGGAGTAGTGGCAGATCTAGTAGTGACTAAAGCAGCAGCTAAAGCAGTACGGGCACGAGTCAGCTCTCGAGCCAGCTCATGGATCATAAGATAGCTATCAGTGACATAACGAGCAAGGTGGCTAGCAGCACTATCAGACTCCGGATCAATGATAGGGAAATAGACACGACCATTGTCATGCAGAGAAGGGTAGTAATAGAAACCTGGGTGGTTCTGCATTCGGACCTCGTTGTAGCGAAGCTCGACAAGGACCTCGAATGCCGCAACCTGGACAACCTGAGAAGCGGTGGAGGCATAACCGCTTCGAGAAGTACGAGTGTAAGAGCTGGAATCGGAACTAGTGCGCAGAGTGACCACTGCGTGATACTCATACACTGAATCAGCTAGACGCTCCTGGTACACACGATAGACTGGGTCGTCTCCGAGAGGGTACAGCCGACGCCACACGTTGCGAAGGAGGTGCGGTGATGTGTACGGCATCAGCTGTAACTGGCACAGATACAACACCGGAGCCATCTACACTCACAACCATTAGCAGGTTAGCATAAAAATATAAACCAAATGCATGCAATGCAACAACTAGCTACAATTGCTACCGGCACTCAACTTAAACTCGTATCTATCGTCCAGTTAACACATCGTAGTCTAGCGTGGCCTACAGTCAGCGCGGCTCTGATACCAAGCGTTGTGGCACCCCAGCTCAGACCGACCGGTTTACCATGCATTGCCAGCCCAGAGACCATGTCTTCTGGCAACACACAACATCTTGGTACAGAAAACAACCGCTTTATTGATACTAGTGGACCAGAGTTTATATTACAACAGTTGTCGAGGCCAAGCGGCACGCCCGGTGCGGCTGAACAATATGTACATTATTTAGTGAACATAAAGGGGCCTCGATCATAAAAACTACGCAGCAGCGGAACAACGTCGTAGCGGAAACTCCATATCACAGGGACACCGATGTGGACACGATCTAGACTCGAGCAGCACTCCTTTCCAACGAGACTTTCCTGGAATCTGGCATGACACGCCAGTTCAGTACATTGAATGTATTTGCAAGCTCTCAACATGCATAATCATAATGGCAAACAATATCATGATAATTAACCAATTAATAATAATGCAACACTATATGTCCAACATGCTATGATCATGCTCGAACGTCCCTCGGGACGGACTTACCAACCGTGATCATTCTCGGATCACAAACAAACCACCATCATGGTCTTAACAAGAGTAACTCGTGATCCTTACGGCGACCACAACCACGACCAATATTTGCTCCCGAACATCTCGATGGCCTTTCAGCCATCATCAACAGTGCAAAGATCATAACTTACTGTGAAAATTTTATTAAACGTTGACTCATGGTGGGACCTACTACGAGGTGTCCGTGACCATGGACTCGGCTATCGATAGATTATACACTATGCAGAGGTAGCATAATGTACCCACACCACGGAACCCATGGCCTCGCACTCCCATTCGGGTGGACCAACGGCATTCCGATAAAACCCTTCCATTGCCATGACACTCTCCCGGCCACTCCGACCCAATCAACCAACGGGCTAGTCCTGGGTGGCCCCGTGTCTACCAAAGACACAATGACCATCGTCGTGGCCAAAACGATCCCACTCGGGGACCCGGTACCATAATCTCAACAACAAGCTCACAAGGTTATGCCTGCTTACTGGGCCAGGGTAAGCATGCCATAACCTTCCCTAGTTGGAGGCACTAACCAGAGGCAATGTCAATGGACCGAATCAAGGCCTTCCCACAAAGGCAAATGTGGTTGCACTGGGAAAAACTCGATTCAACGGCACCATGACCCAGTCAATGATATATTGAAGTTGAGTTATATTCAGGTTCAACTTAAAATGAAAATGACCGGTGTCATAGCATGCCATGAAATGCAAAGCTACACATGCATCACTTATTAACGAAAATGACTGATGTCAACCATAATCACACTAAGCATAAACATCAACAACTTATATTACTTTCCTGGTCAGGGTAGCTCACACTTTAACAAAAATATTTTGCAGCAAGTTTTATTATTTTCTCATACAAGAAAGTAACTTCGATTAATTTCTCATATGCATAGCAAAGATTATACCACAAACAAATCCTATTTTCTTACCAACCAAGTTAGGTTCAAACATTCTGTAAGTCAAGTAACATGGCCAAACACATACTTAACAGAATATTTTCTAGCAAATTTTTCTATTTTATTTATGCGAGAAAATAACTTCAAGTAATTACTAACATGCATAACAATTTTTTTATCATCACCACAAATAGATCTTAGCTTTGCTTTACCAACTAAGCTAGTTTCAACATTCTGTAAATCAAGCATAATCACTAACAAACACTTAACAGAATATAAATGACACAATAGTTATTTAAATACATGGATTAATCATAAATATTGAAATGACACCATGAAAATGTTGCTGTGGCTTGCCTTAGTGCTGAAGAGGTTCACAAGCCTTCTGGTGATCCTCAAGACAAGCCTCACCCTCCGAAAACAATTTTAAGCACAAAAAGAAAATATCAAGAACATTTCTGAAAATCACCAGAAATTCTAAACAGCTCAGAAAATCATCATCTTTAGTGGGCTGCTAGATTTCTTTGCAAAGAACAACATGCAAAAAGAATCAATTCATTTGGACTTATGGTTGAAGAGTTATGTCTGTTTGAAGTGTTCTGTAAATTCAAATGGATTTGAATAAAAATAAACAAACTGGGGGGGGGGGTGAAGCCCAGGGGCGCCACCAGTCATACCGCTTTGTGCACGTATAGAGTGACTGACTAGCGGGCCCCGCTAGTCAGGTGAGGAGGAGGGGGAGAAGGAAACAGAGGGAGTCGTGGCTTTGTCGGAGCTCTCGCCGGCGACGAGGGCTCCTTGGCCAAAAAGAGAGGGAGGGATGGAGAGAGGGGACGGAGGCACACCTGTCCGTACCCATAGCGTAGCTAGGGGTGGTCAGACGGCGTCGGAATCAACCTCTCAAGCGGAGGCAGAACACGGTGTTCGCCGGAGATGAGGAAGACGGCGAGCAGAGGCAACTCCAGGGGCTCCAGGGGGACGGGATGGCTTCATCGGAGAGAGACGGAGGCCCTGGAAGGGTCGCCCTGGCCTGGGAGGGGCTGGAGCTACCGCGGCGCCCAGAGGGGATTGAAGGCGAGCTCGAGCTCGAGGACGGCGGCCCGTGGGCTGCCCGACCGGGCTACGGTTTCCTACGCGCTTGTGGGTTGTGTGGGAGTGGTGGATGGTCCTCGAGGAGGCTAGGGGCGGCTCCATTTATAGTCGAGCGGAGAGGGGGGTTCGGGCTCCGCCGGTGGACACCTGTCCACGACGCTCGGCGACGAGCGGCATTAGTGAGAGGGGGAGAAGGCGACGCAGCTGATGTCTACTACGCAACCTTCTTCTTGTAGATGTTGTTGGGCCTGCAAGTGCACAGGTTTGTAGGACAGTAGCAAATTTCCCTCAAGTGGATGACCTAAGGTTTATTAATCCGTGGGAGGCGTAGGATGAAGATGGTCTCTCTCAAGCAACCCTGCAACTAAATATCAAAGAGTCTCTTGTGTCCCCAACACACCCAATACAATGGTAAATTGTATAGGTGCACTAGTTCGGCAAAGAGATGGTGATACAAGTGCAATATGGATGGTAGATATAGGTTTTTGTAATCTGAAATATAAAAACAGCAAGGTAACAAGTGGTAAAAGTGAGCGTAAACGGTATTGCAATGATAGGAAACAAGGCCTAGGGTTCATACTTTCACTAGTGCAAGTTCTCTCAACAATAATAACATAGATAGTTCATATAACAAGCCCTCAACATACAACAAAGAGTCACTCCAAAGCCACTAATAGCGGAGAACAAACGTAGAGATTATGGTAGGGTACGAAACCACCTCAAAGCTATTCTTTCGGATCAATCTATAAAAGAGTTCGTACTAGAATAACACCTTAAGACACAAATCAACCAAAACCCTAATGTCACCTACATACTCCATTGTCACCTCAAGTATCTGTGGGCATGATTATACGATATGCATCACACAATCTCAGATTCATGCAACCAACACAAAGTACTTCAAAGAGTGCCCCAAAGTTTCTACCGGAGAGTCAAGAAAACGTGTGCCAACCCCTATGCATAGGTTCATGGGCGGAACCCGCAAGTTGGTCACCAAAATATACATCAAGTGGCACGTGATATCCCATTGTCACCACAGATAAACACGGCAAGACATACAACAAGTGTTCTCATAAAAGACTCAATCCGATAAGATAACTTCAAAAGGGGAAACTCAATTCATCACAAGAGAGCAGAGGGGGAGAAACATCATAAGATCCAACTACAATAGCAAAGCTCTGGATACATCAAGATCGTGCCATAGAGGGAACACGAGAGAGAGGGATCAAACACATAGCTACTGGTACATACCCTCAGCCCCGAGGGTGAACTACTCCCTCCTTGTCATGGATAGCGCCGGGATGATGAAGATGGCCACCGATGATGGGTTCCCCCATCGGCAGGGTGCCGGAACGGGCTCCCGAGAGGTTTTTGGTTGCTACAGAGGCTTGCGGCAGCGGAACTCCCGATCTAGGTTCTGTTCTGGAAGTTTTAGGGTACGTAGGTATATATGGGTGAAAGGAGTACGTCGGTGGAGCTATGGGGGCCCCATGAGGCAGGGGGCGTGCCCGGGGGGTGGGCACGCCCCCCACCCTCGTGAGCACCTCCCGTATCTTCTGACGTGGGGTCCAAGTCCATCAGGTGGGTTTCCTTCCAAAAATAACTTCTCCAGTTGATTTCGTTCCGTTTTGACTCCGTATGATATTCCTTTTCCTCGAAACACTGAAATAGGCATAAAACAACAAATCTGAGCTGGGCCTCCGGTTAATAGGTTAGTCCCAAAAATAATATAAAAGTGGATAATAAAGCCCAATATTGCCTAAAACAGTAGATAATATATCATGGAGAAATATAAAATTATAGATACGTTGGAGACGTATCAGCAGCTCACGCGACAACTGTTGGCGAACGGGGATGAGCACAGGAACAAGGAGAAGGCGATGAGCACAGTGTGCACCGCACTGTTGGGTTGGCCGGACCGTGTCCATGCTCGCTGCGGCGAGCTCCGGCGTCGGCGAGCGCCAGAGGGAAGTTAATGGCGTTGAGACGAGGATGGTGGCGAAGTTTGGCATGCTCGGGCAGGCGGGGGAAGCGAGCACGCGCGAACAGAGTGCTCGGCGGCACTCAGAGCGTGTCGACACGCAGGCATGACACGGAGGACACGCGTGGTCACCACGCGAACTCTTCCCTCAGGCCAGCCTACGTCCAAAAATCATTTTTGGCATGTTGTTCGTGGTGGTTTTGAAGTTTATCACGCTTTGGTTTGGATCCAGGTGCAGTAGAGGAGTTTTTACATGCCAAGTAAGTTTCTGGTCAGTAACTTGCTACGTCTTGCGCTTGCTTTGGTTTTTCTTGAAGAGGAGAGGGTGATGCAGCAAGTGTAGCATAAGTATTTCCCTCAGTTTTGAGAACCAAGGTATCAATCCAGTAGGAGGCTCCTCAAAAGTCCCACGCACCTACACAAACAAATTGAGAACTCGCAACCAACGCAATAAAGGGGTTGTCATTCCCTTCACGGTCACTTGCGAAAGTGAGATCTAATAAAGATAGTATGATAAGATAGATATATTTTCGGTATTTTATAATATAGATGCAAAAAGTAAAGATGCAAATAAAAGTAGATTGAAAGCAAATATGATAAGAGATAGGCCCGGGGGCCATAGGTTTCACTAGTGGCTTCTCTCAAGATAGCATAAGTATTACGGTGGGTGAAAAAATTACTGTCGAGCAATTGATAGAAAAGCGCATAGTTATGAGATTATCTAGGCATGATCATGTATATAGGCATCACGTCCATAACAAGTAGACCGACTCCTGCCTGCATCTACTACTATTACTCCACACATCGACCGCTATCCAGCATGCATCTAGAGTATTAAGTTCATAAGAACAGAGTAACGCATTAAGCAAGATGACATGATATAGAGGGATAAACTCATGCAATATGATATAAACCCCATCTTGTTATCGTCGATGGCAACAATACAATACGTGCCTTGCAACCCTTTCTGTCACTGGGTAAGGACACCGCAAGATTGAACCCAAAGCTAAGCACTTCTCCCATGGCAAGAAGGACCAATCTAGTAGGCCAAGCCAAATTGATAATTCAAAGAGACTTGCAAAGATAACTCAATCATACATAAAAGAATTCAGAGAAGATTCAAATATTATTCATAGATAAACTTGATCATAAACCCACAATTCATCGGATCTCGACAAACACACCGCAAAAAGAGTTTACATCGAATAGATCTCCACAAGAGAGGGGAAGAACATTGTATTGATATCCAAAAAGAGAGAAGAAGTCATCTAGCTAATAACTATGGACCCGTAGGTCTGTGGTAAACTACTCACAACTCATCGAAGGGCAAGGATGTTGATGTAGAGGCCCTCCGTGGTTGATTCCCCCTCCGGCAGAGTGCCGACGAAGGCTCCAAGATGGGATCTCGCGGATACAGAGGGTTACGGCGGTGGAAATTGTGTTTCGTGGTGCCCCTGGATGTTTTCGGGGTACGTAGGTATATATAGGAAGAAGAAGTACGTCAGGGGCCGCCCGAGGGGCCCACGAGACAGGGGCGCGCCCTACAGGGGGCGGCCTCCTATCTCGTGGGGTCCTCGGAAGCTTCTTGACTTGCACTCCAAGCTCTCCGGATCACGTTCGTTCCAAAAATCACGCTCCCGAAGGTTTCATTCCGTTTGGACTCCGTTTGATATTCCTTTTCTTCAAAATACTGAAATAGGCAAAAAAACAGCAATGTAGGTTGGGCCTCCGGTTAGTAGGTTAGTCCCAAAAATGATATAAATGTGTAAAATAAAGCCCATAAACTTCCAAAAGGGATAATATAATAGCATGGAACAATAAAAAATTATAGATACTATGGAGACGTATCAAGCATCCCCAAGCTTTATTCCTGCTCGTCCTCGAGTAGGTAAATGATAAAAAGAGAATTTTTGATGTGGAATGCTACCTAGCATAATTCATAATGTAATTTTCTTTATTGTGGCATGAATGTTCAGATCCAAATGAATACAAAATAAAAGTTCATATTGATAAAAGAAATAGTAATACTTCAAGCATACTAATCAAAGTAATCATGTCTTCTCAAAATAACATGGCAAAAGAAAGTTCATCCCTACAAAATCATATAGTTAGGCTATGCTTCATTTTCGTCACACAAAGATGTTCCCAACTTCTATACCCCCGATGACAAGCCAAGCAATTGTTTCATAATTAAATAATCTCAAACTTTTTCAACCTTCACGCAATACATGAGCGTGAGCCATGGATATAGCACTATGGGTGGAATAGAATATGATGATGGGGATTGTGTGGAGAAGACAAAAAAGGAGAAAGTCTCACATTGACGAGGATAATCAATGGGCAATGGAGATGCCCATCAATTGATGTCAACATGAGGAGTAGGGATTGCCATGCAACGGATGCACTAGAGCTACAAATGAATGCTCAACAAAAGAAAACTAGTGGGTGTGCATCCAACTTGCTTGCTCACGAAGACCTAGGGCATTTGAGGAAGCCCATCGTAGGAATATACAAGCCAAGTTCTATAATGAAAAATTCCCACTAGTATGAAAAAGACAACTTATGAGACTCACTATATGAAAAACATGGTGCTACTTTGAAGCACAACATATGAGACTCTCTACATGAAGAACAAGGTGCTACTTTGAAGCACAAGTGTGGAAAAAGAGATAGTAACATTGCCCTTTTATTTTTTTTATTTTTTTGGGCAATGTTCTAATAATGATGATCATCACACTTCTATTGATTACAACATAAGAATTACAACTCGAAACTAGAACAAGATATGACTCTATATGAATGCCTCCGGTGGTGTACCGGGATGGTGCAATGAATCAAGAGTAACATGTATGAAAAATAATGCACGGTGGCTTTGCCCCAAATACGATGTCAACTACATGATCATGCAATGGCAATATGACAAAAGTAAAGTATGTCATGATGATGATGAACGGAACGGTGGAAAGTTGCATGGCAATATATCTCGGAATGGCTATGGAAATGCCATAATAGGTAGGTATGGTGGCTGTTTTGAGGAAGATATAGGGAGGTTTATGTGTGATAGAGCGTATCGTATCACGGGGTTTGGATGCACCGGTGAAGTTTGCACCAACTCTCAAGGTGAGAAAGGGCAATGCATGGTACCGAAGAGGCTAGCAATGGCGGAAAGGTAAAAGTGCGTATAATCCGTGGACTCAACATTAGTCAAAAGAACTCATATACTTATTGCAAAAATTTAGAAGTCATCAAAAATCAAGTACTACGTGCATGCTCCTAGGGGGATAGATTGGTAGGAAAAGACCATCGCTCATCCCCGACCGCCACTCATAAGGATGCACAAGCTAGGTACACTTCATGTTTCAATTTTGTTACACAACTTTAACCATACGTGCATGCAACGGGACTTGCTAACTTCAACACAAGCATTCTATAAATTCATAATCACCCAACTAGCATGACTTTAATATCATTACCTCCATATCTCAAAACAATTATCAAGTATCAAGTTGATCATAGCATCCAATTCACTTCCTATGATATTTTATTATACCCAACTTGGATGCTCATCATTCTAGGACCAACTTTATGACCATAGAAAATACCATGCTGTTCTAAAAGACTCTCAAAATAATATAAGTGAAGCATGAGAGACTAGTAATTTCTTCAAAATTAAGACACCACCGTGCTCTAAAAAATATAAGTGAAGCACTAGAGCAAAATATATCAAGCTCAAAAGATATAAGTGAAGCACATAGAGTATTCTAGCAAATTCTAACAAATAGGCTTCTCCCAAAATGTGTGTACAGCAAGGATGATTGTGGTAAACTAAAAAGCAAAGACTAATATAATACACGATGCTCCAAGCAAAACACATATCATGTGGCGAATAAAAATATAGCTCCAAGTAAAGTTACCAATGAACGAAGACGAAAGAGGGGATGCCTTCCCGGGGCATCCCCAAGCTTAGGCTTTTGGCTATTATTGAATATCTTGGGGTGCCTTGGGAATCCCCAAGCTTAGGCTCTTTCCACTCCTTATTCCATAGTCCATAAAAGCTTTACCCAAAACTTGAAAACTTCACAACACAAAACTCAACAGGAAATCTTATAAGCTCCGTTAGTGAAAGAAAAAAAACCCACCACATAAGGTACTGCAATGAACTAATTCTTTATTTATTTTGGTGTTAAACCTACTGTATTCCAACTTCTCTATGGATTATAAACTAATTTATTGGCCATAGATTCATCAAAATAGGCAAACAACACACGAAAAACAGAATCTGTCAAAAACAGAACAGTCTGTAGCAATCTGTAGCTAACGCAAACTTCTGGAACTCAAACAATTCAGACAAAATAGGACGACCTATAAAATTTGTTTATTGATTAGCAGAAACTGTAATCACTATTTATCACGTTCTGGTGATTTTGAACAATTGTTTTCGCGAACCAAAAGTTTCTGGAAATTACAGCAAGATCAAATAACTATCATCCAAGAAGATCCTATAGGTTTAACTTGGCACAAACACTAATTAAAAGATAAAAACACATCTAAACAGAAGGTAGATAGATTATTTATTCCTAAACAGAAAGAAAAACAAAAAACTAAAAATAAAATTGGGTTGCCTCCCAACAAGCGCTATCGTTTAACGCCCCTAGCTAGGCATAAAAGCAAGGATAGATCTAACGAGTGCCATCTTTGGCACTAAACTCATAAGTAGCACGCATGATAGATTCATAAGGTAATTTAACTTTCTTTCTTGGAAAGTGCTCCATGCCCTTTTTTAATGGAAAATTGAATCTAATATTTCCTTCCTTCATATCAATAATCGCACCAATCGTTCTAAGGAAAGGTCTACCAAGAATAATAGGGCAAGAAAGATTGCAATCTATATCAACAACGATAAAATATACGGGCACCAAATTTCTATTTGAAACAATAAGAACATCATTGATCCTTCCCATAGGCTTTTTAATGGTGGAATCCGCAAGGTGCAAATTTAAAGAACAATCATCAAGATCATGGAAATCTAGAATATCACATAAAGTTTTCGGAATCGTGGAAACACTAGCACCTAAATCACACAAAGCAAAATACTCATAATCTTTAATTCTAATCTTTATAGTAGGTTCCCACTCATCATTAAGTTTTATAGGTATAGAAACTTCCAAATTAAGTTTTTCATCATAAGATTGCATCAAGGCATCAACAATATGTTTGGTAAAAGGTTTGTTTTGACTATAAGCATGAGGAGAATTAACAACGGATTGCAACAAGGAAATACAACCTTTTAAAGAAAAAGTATCATAATCAAATTCCTTGAAATCCGAGATAGTGGGTTCGATATTATTAGAAGTTGAGGATTCTCCAATCTCACTTTTACCAATTTTAGCATTAAGATCTAAAGACTCCGAATTCTTGGGATGCCTTCTAGGCAAAGTTGATTCATCATCAGTCCCATAATCATCAAAATTAATATTGCAAAACATAGATCTAATCAGAGAAATATCAATAACTTTAAGATCCTCATCATTATTTTCACGGGAACTAGAAGAACACGCTTTTATAAAGCTTTCTTTTTTAGCACGCAATTTAGCGGTTCTTTCCTTGCACTCATCAATGGAAATTCTCATTACTTTGAGAGACTCATTGATATCATGCTTAGGAGAAGAAGATCCAAGTTTAAGAGAATTAACATCAAGCAAAAGTCTATCAACGTTCCTAGCCAAATCATCAACTTTGAGCAATTTTTCTTCAAGCAAAGCATTAAAATCCTTTTGAGAAATCATAAATTCTTTCACACTATTCTCAAAATCAAAGGGCATCTTATTAAAATTACCATAAGAATTACTGTAGGAATTTCCATAATTATTAGAGGCATTACTAGGGAACGGTCTAGCATTAAAATTTCCTCTATAAGCATTGTTTCCAAAAGTATTCCTACCAACAAAATTCACATCCATAGATTCATTATTATTCTCAATCAAAGAATACAAAGGCATATAATTGGGATCAACAGGAGTATTTTTAGTAGCAAACATCTTCATAAGTTCATCCATCTTTCCACTCCAAACATTGATTTCTTCTATAGCATGCACTTTTTTACTAGAAGATCTTTCGGTGTGCCATTGAGAATAATTAGCCATAATATTATCAAGAAGTTTTGTAGCATCTCCTAATGTGATTTCCATAAAGGTGCCTCCCGCGGCCGAATCTAAGAGATTTCTAGAAGCAAAGTTCAAACCGGCATAAAAATTTTGTATGATCATCCATAAATTCAAACCATGAGTAGGGCAATTGTGAAGCATCAATTTCATTCTTTCCCAAGATTGGACAACATGCTCATGATCAAGTTGTTTAAAATTCATAATATCGTTCCTAAGAGTGATGATCTTAGCGGGAGGAAAATACTTAGAGATAAAAGCATCTTTGCACTTGTTCCAAGAATCAATACTATTTTTAGGCAAAGACGAAAACCAAACTTTAGCACGATCTCTAAGTGAAAACGGAAATAACTTCAATTTAACAACATCATTGTCAACATCTTTCTTCTTTTGCATATCACACAAATCAACAAAATTGTTTAGATGAGTAGCGGCATCTTCACTAGGAAGGCCGGCGAATCTTTCATAACAAGATTCAGCAAAGTAGTATTGATTTCACAAGATTCAGTATTGGCAAGAGGAGCAATCGGAGTGCTAAGGAAATCATTATTATTGGTATTCGAGAAGTCACACAATTTGGTATTATCTTGTGCCATGGCAACAAGTAATCCAACACACAAGCAAACAGAAAAACGACAAGCGAAAAAGAGGAAGAGATTGGGAAAGACAGGGCGAATAAAACGGCAAGGGTGAAGTGAGGGAGAGGAAAATGAGAGGCAGATGGCAAATAATGTAAATGCGAGGGAGATGGGTTTGTGATGGGTACTTGGTATGTCTTGACTTGAGCGAAGACCTCCCCGGCAATGGCGCCAGAAATCCTTCTTGCTACGTCTTGAGCTTGCGTTGGTTTTCCTCGAAGAGGAGAGGGTGATGCAGAAAGTGTAGCGTAAGTACTTCCCTCAGTTTTGAGAACCAAGGTATCAATCCAGTAGGAGGCTCCTCAAAAATCCCACGCACCTACACAAACAAACTGAGAACTCGCAACCAACGCAATAAAGGGGTTGTCAATCCCTTCACGGCCACTTGTGAAAGTGAGATCTAATAAAGATAGTATGATAAGATAAATATATTTTTGGTATTTTATAATATAGATGCAAAAAGTAAAGATGTAAATAAAAGTAGATTGAAAGAAAATATGATAAGAGATAGACCCGGGGGCCATAGGTTTCACTAGTGGCTTCTCTCAAGATAGCATAAGTATTACAGTGGGTGAACAAATTACTGTCGAGCAATTGATAGAAAAGCGCATAGTTATGAGATTATCTAGGCATGATCATGTATATAGGCATCAGGTCCATAACAAGTAGACCGACTCCTGCCTGCATCTACTACTATTACTCCACACATCGACCGCTATCCAGCATGCATCTAGAGTATTAAGTTCATAAGAACAGAGTAACGCATTAAGCAAGATGACATGATGTAGAGGGATAAACTCATGAAATATGCTATAAACCCCATCTTGTTATCGTCGATGGCAACAATACGATACGTGCCTTGCAACCCTTTCTGTCACTGGGTAAGGACACCGCAAGATTAAACCCAAAGCTAAGCACTTCTCCCATGGCAAGAAAGACCAATCTAGTAGGCCAAACCAAACTGATAATTCGAAGAGACTTGAAAAGATAACTCAATCATACATAAAAGAATTCAGAGAAGATTCAAATATTATTCATAGATAAACTTGATCATAAACCCACAATTCATCGGATCTCGACAAACACACCGCAAAAAGAGTTTACATTGAATAGATCTCCACAAGAGAGGGGGAGAACACTGTATTGAAATCCAAAAAGAGAGAAGAAGCCATCTAGCTAATAACTATGGACCCGTAGGTCTGTGGTAAACTACTCACAACTCATCGGAGGGGCAAAGATGTTGATGTAGAGGCCCTCCGTGGTTGATTCCCCCTCCGGCAGAGTGCCGGCGAAGGCTCCAAGATGGGATCTCGCGGATACAGAGGGTTACGGCGGTGGAAATTGTGTTTCATGGTGCCCCTGGATGTTTTCGGGGTACGTAGGTATATATAGGAAGAAGAAGTACGTCGGGGGCCGCCCGAGGGGCCCACGAGACAGGGGGCGCGCCCTAAAGGGGGGGGGGGCTCCTATCTCATGGGGTCCTCGTAAGATTCTTGACTTGCACTCCAAGCTCTCCGGATCACGTTCGTTCCAAAAATCACACTCCCGAAGGTTTCATTCCGTTTGCACCCCGTTTGATATTCCTTTTCTTCGAAATACTGAAATAGGCAAAAAAACAGCAATGTGGGTTGGGCCTCCGGTTAGTAGGTTAGTCCTAAAAATGATATAAATGTGTAAAATAAAGCCCATAAACATCCAAAAGGGGTAATATAATAGCATGGAACAATCGAAAATTATAGATACGTTGGAGACGTATCATAACTTTGAGCAGTTACTGAGGTCAAATGGCTGGGAGTTAGGGGCTGTGCTTTGGAGGTTAGCCATGATCTACTAAGGTGAAAATGCACAAGAAAACCCAGGAACAATGGAGCAAGTAAAATGGTAGTTGCTGTAGAAACCACCATTTCTGTCCAGAGCAGAAAATATTTTCTGTAGCAAAAATCTTCCAAAAAGTGATAAAATATTTTTGCTCAGGAAGGTGCCCTAGGGTTCAAAGAATATTTGTGAATTATCTCAGATTTTTCTAGGCCATAAAATTTGGGGTTGCTTTGGAGCATATAGATCTAGCTAGGGTTTTTGAGAGAAAAATGAATATTTTTCATTTAAGAAAAATATTCCAAAGATTTTTTTGGGCTGGAGCAGAAGGGGAATGATGATTAGGGAGGGAAATGAAGCACTTGGGTGAAAGCCAAGGGTACCCAAGTGTTTAAGTCCATATGCAAAGATTCAAAAACTCCAAATTTCAAATTGACTCCAAAAGAAAATCAAGCAAATGAGAGAGGGCAAAAACCAGGCTGTCACAGCCAGGCCCGGGGACATGTCGTAGACGAAGACACATATCGGTGTTGCCAACACTGGGCATGCGTAGGCGAGGGACCTGCACGAGTTGTATGCCATGTCGAGGAGTCAGAGGGCCAGCAGAGAAGAAGACTCGACGACGGTTGTGGAGCTTTCTCGTGGGGTAGCGAGAAACGCCGATACCGGGCGGTATCCGAATTATCAGCCCGGTACCCAAAACCATGGTCCTAGTAGGACACTTGTATCCTAGCAATGTTGGGGATATCGCTTATCGGGAACTTATCGGTCGACGCATGATAGTAAATTGGCCAGTTTATTGGCATATAGGCCGATTTATCGCCATATCGGCAGATTTATCGGACGATTTATCTTGTCGGTCAGACAGCGGTAAGCGATAAATCGACCGATTTATCGGCATATCGGAAGATATCTTGAACAGTGTATCCTAGGCCTCTCATATATAGCGAGGATAGACCGACGATGTAACCTATGCCAACATAATAGCACAGGAACGTAGGGGAAGCCGACGACATGTGCCGACGTCTAGGGCGACCGGTGTGCGGTATTGTAGCGGTGTCATGGGGAGGAGCGCCCATAGTCAGGCCCCGTAGATGTAGCCATATCGGTGAACCTCGTTAACAAATCTTGGTGTCATGCTCATGTGATTGCTTGGTCCTCGGATGATCAACGGTATGCCTCGGGTTTATCCTAACAAGTGATATCATGAGCTAGGTTGCTCGGAGGCCGTGGATTGTTGATTCAGAGGAAGTATCGAGTTCGAGATAGCTAGCATGATGTTTTCATGGCTTGTCCGTTTTTTGATGCCATTGCTATGCTAGATCATTGCACATCCCAGTACACCGCCGGAGGCATTCATATAGTCATATTTTTGTTCTAGTATCGAGTTGTAATATTGAGTTGTAAGTAAACAAAAGTGTGATGATCATCATTATTAGAGCATTGTCCCTTGAAAAAAATAGAAAGGCCAAAGAAGCCTAAATAAAAAAGGGGGCCAAAGAATCCTGCCAAAAAAAGAAAAAAAAAGAAAGGGGCATTGTTACTATCCTTTTACCACACTTGTGCTTCATCATAGCACCATGTTCTTCATATAGAGAGTCTCTTGAGTTATCACTTTCATATACTAGTGGGAATTTTCATTATAGAACTTGGCTTGTATATTCCAACGATGGGCTTCCTCAAATGCCCTAGGTCTTCATGAGCAAGAAAGTTGGATGCACACCCACTTAGTTTCCAATTTGAGCTTTCATACACTTATAGTTCTTAGTGCATCCATTGCATGACAATCCCTACTCCTCGCATTGACATCAATTGATGGGCATCTCCATAGCCCGTTGATTAGCCGCGTCAATGTGAGACTTTCTCCCTTTTTTGTCTTCTCCACACAACCTCCATCATCATATTCTATTCCACCCATAGTGCTATGTCCATGGCTCACGCTCATGTATTGCGTGAAGAGTTGAAAAGGTTCGAAAAAGTAAAGTATGAAAACAATTGCTTGGCTGACACCGAGATGAGCATGAGGGGTACCTTGTGTTAAGAAAAGGGAGCATACAAGACTATATGATTTTGTAGGGATAGCGTTCTTTAGCATTGATATTTTGAAAGACATGATTGTTTGTTGGGATGCCTGAGTATTAAATTCTTTTATGTCAAATGGTAGACTATTGCTTTGAATCACTCGTGTCTCAATATTCATGCCATGATTAGATTACATGATCAAGATTATGCTAGGTAGTATTCCACATCAAAAATTATCTTTTTTATCATTTACCTACTCGAGAACGAGCAGGATTAAGCTTGGGGATGCTGATACGTCTCCGTCGTATCTATAATTTTTGACTGTTCCATGCCAATATTCTACAACTTTTACATACTTTTGGCAACTTTTTATACTATTTTTGGGACTAACATATTGATCCAGTGTCCAGTGCCAGTTCCTATTTTTTGCATGTTTTTTGTTTCGCAGAAAATCCATATCAAACGGAGTCCAAAGGGGATAAAAACTGACGGAGATTTTTTTAGAATATTTATGAATTTTGGGAAGAAGAATCAACGCGAGACGATGCCCGAGGGGGCCACGAGGCAGGGGGCACGCCCTAGGGGGGCAGGTGCACCCCTGACCCTCGTGGGCACCCCATAAGGCGGTTGGTGCCCTTCTTTCGCCGCAAGAAAGCTAATATCCAAATAAAAATCGTGTTTAAATTTCAATCCAATCGGAGTTACGGATCTCCGGAAATGTAATAAAAGGTGAAAGGCCAGATCTGGGAGCGCAGAAACAGAGAAAGATAGAGAGACAGATCCAATCTTGGAGGGGCTCTCGCCCCTCCCACGCCATGGAGACCAAGGACCAGAGGGAGAGCCCTTTTCCCACCTAGGGAGAAGGCCAAGGAAGAAGGAGAAGGAGGGGGGCTCTCTCCCCCTCGCTTCCGGTGGCGCCGGAACGCCGCCGGGTCCATCATCGCGACAACGATCTTTACCAACAACTTCACCGCCGTCATCACCAACTCCTCCCCCCTCTATGCACCGGTGTAACCCCTCTTTTACCTACTGTAATCTCTACTTAAACATGGTGCTCAAAGCTATATATTATTTCTCAATGATGTATGGCTATCCTATGATGTTTGAGTAGATCCGTTTTGTCCTTTGGGTTAATTGATGATCGTGATTGGTTTGAGTTGCATGTTTTATTATTGGTGCTGTCCTATGGTGCTCTCCGCGTCGCGCAAGCGTGAGGGATCCCCGCTGTAGGGTTTGCAATATGTTCTTTGTTTTCTTATCGTCTGCGTTGTTGCATGAGTGACTGAAACACAAACACGGATAAGTGGGTCATGGCGTATGGAAATAAAGAGGACTTGATAATTTAATGCTATGATTGGGTTTTACCTTAATGATCTTTAGTAGTTGCGGATGCTTGCTAGAGTTCCAATCATAAGTGCATATGAGGTAAGAAGAGAAAGTATGTTAGCTTATTCCTCTCCCTCAAATAAAATTGCAATAGTGATTACCGGTCTAGTTATCGATTGCCTAGGGACAAATAACTTTCTTGTGACGAAAAGCTCTCTACTAAAACTAACTTAGTTGTGTATTTATCTAAACAGCCCCTAGCTTTTATTTACGTGCTCTTTATTTTCTTGCAAACCTATCCAACAACACTTCTAGTTTCATACTTGTTCTAGGTAAAGCGAACGTTAAGCGTGCATAGAGTTGTATCAGTGGTCGATAGAACTTGAAGGAATATTTGTTCTACCTTTAGCTCCTCGTTGGGTTCGACACTCTTACTTATCGGAAGAGGCTACAATTGATCGCCTATACTTGTGGGTTATCAAGAGACCTATTCTGCACAACTCCAAAAGTCCTTAAAACTTACGAGGTATTGTTTTGGAATATATAAAAATTATTGGGCGAAGAAATACAAGAGGGGGGCCCACCAGGCAGCCACAAGCCTGGGGGGCGCCCTACCCCCCTGAGCACGCCCCTAGGGCTTGTGGGCCCTGGCAGGCCTCCGGTTCCCATCTTCTGCTATATGAAGCATTTTGACCTGGAAACAAAATCAAGAGAGAGCTTTCGGGACGAAGCACCGCCGTCTCGAGGCGGAACTTGATCAGAACCAATCTAGAGCTCCGACAGGGCTGTTCTGCCAGGGAAACTTCCCTCCGGGAGGGGGAAATCGAAGCCATCGACATTACCAATGATCCTCTCATCGAGAGAGGGTCAATTTCCATCAGCATCTTCATCAGCACCATCTCCTCTCCAAACCGTAGTTCATCTCTTGTATCCGATCTTTGTCTCAACACCTCAGATTGGTACCTGTAGGTTGCTAGTAGTGTTGATTACTCCTTGTAGTTTATGCTAGTTGGTTTATTTGGCGGAACATCGTATGTTCAGAACCTTAATGATAATTAATACTCCTCTGACCATGAACATTAATATGCTTTATGAGTAGTTACTTTTGTTCTGAGGACATGGACAAGTCTTGTTATAAGTAATCATGTGAATTTGGTATTCATTCGATATTTTGATGAGATGTATGTTATCTTTCCTCTAGTGGTGTTATGCGAACTTCGACTACAGGACACTTCACCATTGTTTGGGCCTAAAGGAAGGAATTGGGAAGTAATAAGTAGATTATGGGTTGTTAGAGTGATAGAAGCTTGAACCCTAGTTTATGCGTTGCTTCGTAAGGGGTTGGTTTGGATCCATATGTTTCATGCTATGGTTAGAGTTCTTAATTCTTCTTTCGTAGTTGAAGATGTTTGTGAGAGGGGTTAATCATAAGTGGGGGGCTTGCCCAAGTAAGGACATCAACCCAAGCACCGGTCCACCCACATATCAAATTATCAAAGTAACGAACGCGAATCATATGAACATGATGAAAACTAGCTTGACAGAAATTCCCATGTGTCCTAGGGAGCACTTTGCTTAATATAAGAGTTTGTCCAGGCTTGTCCTTTGCTACAAAAAGGATTGGGCCACCTTGCTGCACCCTTGCTACTTTTATTACTTGTTACCCGTTATGAACTATCTTATCACACAACTATCTGTTACTGATAATTTCAGTGCTTGCAGAGAATACCTTGCTGAAAACCGCTTGTGATTTCATTCTGCTCCTCGTTGGGTTCGCCACTCTTACTTATCGAAAGGACTACGATAGATCCCTTATACTTGTGGGTCATCAATCTTCTCTGAATTCTTATATGCAAGATATCATATCTTTGTAAGTCTCTTCGAGTTATGGGTTTGGTTTGGCCAACTAGATCAGTAATTCTTGCAATGGGAGAAGTGCTTAGTTTTGGGTTCAATCTTGCGGTGTCTTCACCAAGGGACAAAGTAGTGGTAGAGAGGCACATATTGTATTGTTGCCACCAAGGATAAAAAGATGGGGTTTTAATCATATTGCTTGAGTTTATCCCTCTACATCATGTCATCTTACTTAATGCATTACTCTGTTCTTTATGAACTTAATACTCTAGATGCAGGCAGGAGTCGGTCGATGTGTGGAGTAATAGTAGTAGATGCAGGCAGGAGTCGGTCTACTTGTCACGGACGTGATGCCTATATGCATAATCATTGCCTTAGATATCGTCATAACTTTGTACTTTTCTATCAATTGCTCGACAGTAATTTGTTCACCCACCGTATTATTTTCCTTCAAGAGAGAAGCCTCTAGTGAAACCTATGCCCCCCAGTTCTATTTTCCATATTATATTTTCAGATTTATAAACTAAAAACATAAAAATACCTTGCTGCAATTTATTTACTTTTATCTTAATTATCGTTTAGTAATCTTTTATATCTATCTCTATCAGATCTCATCCTTGCAAATAACCGTGAAGGGATTGACAACCCCTTTTCCGCGTTGGGTGCAAGTTTTTGATTTTTTGTGTAGGTACACTTATTAGGGATTTGCTTCTGTCTCCTATTGGACTGATACCTTGGTTCTCATCAACTGAGAGAAATACTTATCTCTACTTTGCTGCATCACCCTTTCCTCTTCAAGGGAAGACCAACGCAAGCTCAAGAAGTAGCAGAGGGCACCAACGATTGTCAAAAGGGTGGTAGTCTACATCGGAGATGATGATGGCCAACGACAGCTAGCAGAACTCAACACTCTAAAGGACTGGACCCTAAGACCATAAACTTGACACAAGGATGCATTTGTAGAGTAAACATTGCAATGCATGGGAAGGAATTATTATGACGGCTTAAATTCGGTTTGGATAGGAATCTAACCCAATTTTTTGGAGTATTAGGTAAGAAAAACAGATGCAATCTAAAAACAGATAAACATAGAAATTTCTCACCAAGTAACCTGAAATATGATACCACGTGATAGGTACAAAGGTGTCCCAGTCTTTCAATGAGATAATATCGATTTTGTTGCACGAGCCTTTGACGAACCAACAACAAACTTTGGTATGTTTATTGACAGTGTTGAAAACACATTCAACTTTATCAAAACCATCGGTACATATGAAAAGATATTGATACAAGTTATCGAAACCATATTTTTTATTGGTTATATCCATCATACAAAATATGGTACATCTATAATATCGAGAAGGTCATGTACTTCATATAATACTTCAAGCCTATGCACTACACACCATCTAAGCTCATACAACGCTGATACAAAAGAAAACTATCTAGGGGTTAGTGTAGATATAGTTATATCATTAACACTACACGACTGATTTGTAGTGGGTGCTTCTTTGTCCCCCGTGAAATATGCCGGGTGCTTAGGCTTATCTACGATCATGGTCTTGCTGCTTAGCATTGCGACAACATCCAACATGGTTGGTCGATCAATTGCACTCTCTTGTACACATAACAATGCAATGTTAATGCACCTCATCATTTCTTCCGAATGACCGTTGGGAAGCAATGCCGTATCAATGAGATCGACCCAGCTTTCCTCTTCAAATAATTGCCAAGCCTATTAAAAATTTCATCAAATACTTCAGGAAGACACATAATAAACCAATTTTTTCTTTCTTATTTTATGGATTGTAAAGGTGCACTCACATGTCCAAGGAGGTTGATGAAATTTCCACATTCATGAGAATTCCTTTTCCCGCTAAGGATCTCAAGAGTCAAAACACCGAAGCTGAAGACATCTGATTTGATAGAGAAGAGACCGTGGAAAGCATACTCGGGTGCCATGTAGCCACTAAAATTATGCAGCAACATATATCCACTTACTATATGGTCGAGTTGCAATTGATATGTTCATAAATGGAGTAATTTATATGAAACTTACAGTGTACCAACTACTTTCCTTGTAGCATTTGCTTCGGTGTTATTTGAACTGAATATTTTTGCTAGTCCAAAATCTGAAATTTTTGCATTCATTTCGCTATCCAAGAGAATGTTGCTTGGTTTAAGATCTCGATGTATAACATGCAACCTAGAGTGCTTATGAAGGTAAAGAAGTCCTTCTGCTATCCCCACAATTATTGCAAGACGTATGTCCCAGTCCAGTAGTGCTTTTCTATTTTCATCTGCACGTAAATAAAAGTTAATATAATAGAGTAATCAAAAGAAACAATCTAAAACCGAGAACCTTAATTTATGTAATATTTGAAGGTACCATCATGACAAACAATGTTAAACATATGAATCTGAAAGTGCAAATATATATATACCAAAGATGAAGAAGTCCAAGCTTTTATTTGACAAGTATTCGTAGACCAGTATTTTCTCCTCTCCTTGAGAGCAACATCCCATGAGCCTAACCAAATTTCTGTGTTGAAGTTTCGCTATGAGCTCAACTTCATTTTTGAACTCAATGAAACCTTGTTGTGAATGTGAATCAAGTCTCTTCACTGCTATCTCATTTCCGTCAGGTAAATGGCCCTTGGAAAAATAAATATTTTTATCAATATTATGCAATAATCCGGGCTGCTTTACATTGCACAAGTTAATTCACAATTCAGTAGTACCAAGTAAAAGCGCATTTACACTACTTTCGATCTATGCTCTTCCTGTTGTTAATCATCATTATTGTTCCTATACTCTGATGAGGCTCTGGGATGCATTTTGTATTGCCTAGAAAACAAGGATTAAAGAACGGTGCTATATATTATTACCTTATAAACAGGGCCAAATCCACCTTGGCCAAGCTTGTTTTCCTCGGAAAAGTTAACTGTAGCCTCTAATATCTGATGAAAGTCAAATACTGCAAACTCAGCCAACTCTGTTTCCATTTCCCAAACTAGTTCATCTCTTTCTTGAAACTCGTGAGTAGTCTTTCCTTGCAACGTCGTCCCTTTATCTGAAAATTATTAACTAGCGCTATCAAATATGGATCTCTTGAAATTATGACCCTTTATGACTATGTTGATCATTTCAGTAACTAATTTACTCACCTTTTGTGCCCTTTGTTCTAAGATGCCAACCATGGTAAAGGATGAAGCAGAGAGCAGCTAGCGCTACTGGAGCTGCCACCGATAAGGCAATTACCCAAGGTTTGACTTCATGTCCTTAGAAATTAAACATCCATGCACGAATTGGCATACCATACTAAATTAACCCAGAACTAATAAGGATTGTTCATCGCATACGTACTCTTGCCTGCTGTAGCCGTAGGCGCCGCCGGTGCCTGAGCGAGGAATGATGGAGATGGAATCCGCCGTATGTTTTTGTCGTCGAAGAACATGAACGCCTCGAACCTGACGTTGCAGCGGAGCAGGAAGATCCGTCCTCCTAGGCGCAAGGAGTTGGTGGTGGTGACGGTGCCCAGGAGCTGCTCGAGGCACGCCAGGCAGTAGCCAGTGGACAGGTCCGGCGTGCACTGCGCCAGGGAGTAGAGCGTTGTCGTGGTGCCGCGGCCAATGGAGTCCATGAACGCTGTGGCGAACCTCCTCGCCGTGGTGGCCGCGTCCTGTGCCGTCTGCCTCAGGAGCTCCCTGACGGCATCAGCGACGACACCGTCGTTGCCGCGGATGTTCGCCGTGCTAAAATACTGGAATAAGGTACCGTTCCCGGTAGTGCCGGACGCCGGGCTGAGGAAGCTGCCGTCGTCGGAGAATCCAAGGAGGCAGCCTGGTCGAAGCGCGTTTACCTCGTCGTAGTCGAAGTAGACTGTTGCGGTCCTGCTGTTCGGGCACATTTTCAGCGCGTAATTTAACGCGGAGTTGAGGCACTCTGTGCATGCGGTGAGGTTGGTGGTGTCGCGGCGGCAGAGCGCCAGCATGTACATGCTGGCGCTGGCGCTGGCGAAGAGCTGCGGGGAAGAGGAGGCGGTGGCGTTGGCGGTGATGAAGAGCTGTGGGGAGGAGGAGGCGTTGCTGGGCAGGGTGGCGGCCAGCACGGCGAGGTTGGACTGGTAGGTGCTGTCGGCTTTGTAGTTGCGGCCGCCGCCACAGATGGACCCGATCGCCGTTGCCAACCCCGGTATGAGGTGGAGCAGCAGCAGCAGCAGCAGCACGCCCGCCATGCTTTCCACTAAAGTGGAACCACGATACAAGGTTCGTTGAAAGAAAGTACACTACTCAAGAAAGTAAAGACAGGATTTACTTTGCCTTTTCACACCACAGGTAAAGTAAAGATGCTAGCTATGCAGATAAAGGTGGCGCATCACCTGAAACTACTGAGAGACGCCGGAATTGGCCGCTGCTACAGCCGCAGTAGAAGGGGATTGGGGGAGAGAGAGAAAGAGTCGGGTGAGACTGGATTTGGTTGCAAGGGACTCATTAATTTAAAGCCGTGCGCGAGGTTCTTTTCTTCTACTAATATAAAAGTCGGGTGAGAGAGACAAGAGAAATGAGGAGGAAGACAGCGACGGTATCAGAATGGCTAGAGGATGCAGATAAAGGGGAAGTCAGTGTGTGGCTTTGTTTGTCGTTGCTTAAAATGCAAAGAGAGTCAGGTCTCGTGGAGAAGGTTTACTAACACCAACACCGTCCAAAACGAAGCAGATCCGTCGGAAAGACACATTCACACACCAGTGATGGAGCCAAATAATCAATCTTGTATGGTCAATTTGAACTTGTGTAATTAAACATTTGAATTTCGGTTACATTTTTGCAAGATTTGTACATGAATATGTTGATTTTATCAAAAGAATTGAGAAAAGGGAGAAGACAGAGGAGAGAGAGAGAGAGAGAGAGAAGACAGAAGAGTGAAGAGAGAAAAGATAGAAAGAGAAGAGAGAGAAGTTAAATAGAGAAGAGAGAAATGAGAAAAAAAAGATAGAGAAGAGAGAACAGAGAGAAAGATAAAGCTAGAGAAGAGAGAGAGATCCCATATATATGTGTTAATTAGTATAGTTCTGTTATACGTCTAGCTAGATTATTAGTGAGATATCCCATATATCTAGAGGGGGAGGGGATGGAGAAACACATCGTTATTAATTTCTTACTTGCATTGTTTACTTCTACTCACACACGACATACCCAGCTGACCGTGTGTGTGCTTGCAAAAAGTGTAAAGAAAGTGAGATTACTTTTTGCACGTACGCTGCTTTCATGTGTTTCAGAGAGTCAACAACTTTCATACATTCAATTTTTTTGGGAGAAATTTGGGTGCTTTTTGATATTGCACTAGATGTTCCATCCATTTCAAAACATCTAGCATATTGTTTCCGTAAAGTTGTAACCAACAATTAATCATCTATTACTATATACTTTTATGTGACATAAAATTAATGTCATTAGGTTATATTAGAATCATATTTCAAAGTACATACCTGGGGTATCAGAAAATTTACATAATAAACGAAACCTAACACCTACTACATTTCAAAACAAAGAATGTTCTAAATTCTGATTATTCACGTCTTCTCGAGGCTCACCTATACGTGATTGGCACGGCCGGCCGGCCGGCAGTGGATGACTTGGAAGATTGACTTGGCCGGTAGTGGCTGTCCAGTCTGTTCTCTCTGTTGCTTTCCAATTAGATTGAACGATCAAATTCGGCGTCACCCATTTAATTTGTTGACTCAAATATTTCACTTAACTGTCACACTAGATCTACCAGCTCTAGACCGGCAAGAATAGGATGGAAATTTTTTGCACCATAGAAAAGGTCGAAGGGAGAATCGGAGAAACCGGCCGATCGACAAAAGATAGTTTCAGAATAAGAACTATAGAGGAATCAGGAGTGCAGCCTTTCAGTGCTCGGGCTCTATTGAGTCTGTCTTTTGAAACATTAAGCGATTGCATTTAAATTATTCAAAAATTCTGAAAGTAATAATCACAATGACATATGGATGTACTACTGTATGAAATTTTGTGAGAAAATACTTTGACACGCGACACAAAAAAGTGAAATAGTTGGTTTTGTATAATGAATAGTGTGCACACAATTTTGTCTATTTTTTGCGAAACACGCTCACATATGTACAAACAGACTCAGCCCTATGAATGCACGCACACACTCTACTCCTATGAGCCCCTCTGATCAGATTGAGCCGGCAGGTCTCGAGGTTGGCGATGTCACCGCAAGTGCCTCGTTGTCGACGGACACGTCGCTTACTAGAAACAATTGTGTAGTTTGTGTGTCAATGTTGTCATTTTTGTGTACCTCTCTGCTATGTTGTCTCAACATAGCCGGTCCCCATCCTGGATAAAGGAGGAGGATTGTGATAGGGCTGGCGAGCTAACGTCAAAACTCAGCCACCCTTATGGAGATGAAGCCTAGACGAAAATCATTGGGCATAACCCTCTTAGTGACATGCCATATTGGAACCTGGGTGTGGTGTCAAATGGGCAGACACTATAAAGAAAGGACACTTCTTGACATTTCGGCCATACAAAAATATTATCTGTCATAGAGGTACACTTCCATGACAAAAAAAGTGGGAAATACATATTGTCATGGATGTGTTGACGAAATACTTCTATAAAAAATATTACGGCAGAAAATGGAAAATTCATCCTGGACGGGCTGGTTGTGCACCTCGATGACGTTATTTGGACCTTTCATGGCAAAGAATCATGATAGAAGTGAGGGTGAGAATTTTTTCGTGATTCCTTGTATGAGTAGCATCACACTCAGTATATGGTGGGAGGTCGGAGCCGAGCAAGATGTTGGGTAGTTGTGCGATTGTGTGCAAACATGGGGGACTTACATTACAAAACCAACTCTGCCCTGATCAATCGATGCAAGACTTGCTAGCCTGGTCGATGCAAGACTCGCTAGTTGGAGAAACTGCATGTGTGAGTAGATACACCATTGTGACCGTGCGCGTTAGTTGGAGCTCCATATGCGCGAGGAGCTACTAAGTTGGAGAGGCGTATGCGATAGGTTGATAACCCCGTATGCGAGTGCAAACGAATGTTGCAGCCTCTCAATACAAAAGCAATAATGCTAAACATACAAAAGAGTGTGATACTGATTCTGCGCGGTCGTGCGAGATATTTGGGGACCCGTTTGCGAGTACCACCAGCTGCAGCCTCTCACTACACAGGAGCCCGATGTTGTGTATGTAGGTGCGATCATTCGCCATAGGTATATATATTGTTGCCCCACCTAGTTGTGAGGCACAAATGTTGCCTCTCCTATAGGTAGTGGAGACCCCGAGCCGGTTGCGAGCCTCTCTCAATAATAGCGGTTGATCAATGTTGAGTAGGCGTGCGCGAGCCCCTAGCTGATTGTGAGCCCCTCTCAATACAAGTGCCCGATTGTGTGTTCGGTGTGCGTGATAGCCCCCAGCCAGTTGCGAGGCACCGAATGTTGCCTCTCAATATAGGAGTCCCATGTTGCGTAGACGCGTGCAATAGCCCCTAGTCAATTACGAGCCCCTAGACGTTGGCTCTCAGTATAGTAGCCCGTTATTGCGTAGTGCGATATCCCCAGCAAGCCGTTTGCGAATGCGAGCCACTGGACATTGCCTCTTGATACAATAGCCCGTTTCTGCATAGTGCGATACCCCCATCCCAGGCAGTTTCCAGCCACCGGAAGTTTCCTCTCGATACAGTAGCTCGATGTTACATAGGTGCGCATTTTATTTAGTTGGACATCTCAGCCGGTTGTGGGTTGCGAGTGCCATCGAACATTGTATGCAACTGGTCGGTGCATACTTTGCGCGATAGCTGGAGACTCCGGACGTATATGCACAAGTATGACCGCTAACAAGGGTGTCAACCTTAGTAGTCTTGATAGTTGCACAAGATAATTAAAACATAACGTGGTAGATAATATTTTTTTGTATTTTTAAACTAAAAGGAATATAAAAATAATAGTGCATATGAAATTTGTTCGAAGGTGATTCTTATGCTAAGACCGGACCGGGGTTCATAGGTTCACTAAGTGCATCCGTCCAATACATAAAAATGTGGTAAATAACATAATTGTAAGGGCATATTTATCCCTTTGTTGTTTTGGTGATTGATCACAATGCTTTTGCGGACTAATCGTGTGCATTGAGCATTTCAGGTATACCATGTATAAGCACAAGACGGTTTGGTGCCTCTTGAAGACTATCGAATACGGCGTTTCTCTACGATTCATTTTGGTGGATTTGAGTCGTAGGAAAGCTGTACTATTATGAGGGTGTCCGTGTTGGAAAGGTTTGGGTGGAATCATCACGTACATATCTTCGCCATTTGCACCACCTTTCATTTGGCTCTTTGGAGCATCCTCCGTTTTTTCATGTCTCTGCGAAATGAAGGATTCCTAGTGTTGCTGAATTGGGGCATGCGGTAGTACTGCTCCCTGCAGTGGTAGTACCACAGGCCCTTGCGGTAGTACCGCAGTCCCTCGCGGTAGTACCGCAGGTGCCCACGGCAGTACCACATCCTAGGTGCGGTAGTACCGAGGCCCCAGGGCAGGCTTAGCGGCTCGAGCGGATGTAGGGGCGGATGTAATTTTTTACATCCGCGCCCTGCACGGTAGTACCATGCCTCAGACATGGTAGTACCACAAGGTCTGGGCAGGCGCAGCAACACAAGCGGAAGTAGGGGCGGATGTAATTTTTTACATCCGCGCCCTACGCGGTAGTACTGCTCCAGGCGTGCGATACTACCGTGTCGGATTTTTGCACAGATCCCAACCCAGCGGAAGTAGCCACGGATGTATTTTTATATGTTCGTGCCCTCCTTTATCTGGTTTTTCCCTGCCTTGTGGTAGTACCTCAAGTGTCAGCAGTAGTACCATGCCAGCGGTTCTACCGCCCGAGGGCGGTAGAACCGCAGGGCTCTACGGTAGTACCGTGTGCCCTTGCGGTAGTACTGCGCCTCCAGTGCGGTATACCGTGCTTCGTAGGAAACGTTGGTGGATAACGGTTGGATTTGTTCTTCCACTATATAAGGGGTGTCTTCTTCTCCGAGTTGACCACCTCTTCCATCTCCAAACTCCATTGTTGCTCCAAACTCCATTTTTGCCTGATCTCTCTCCCTTGCCAATCAAAATTGTTGATTTCCTAGGGATTGGTTGAGAAGGCCTCGATCTACACTTCCACCAAGAGAAATTTGATTTCCCCCACTAATCCCTTCTGGATCTTAATACTCTTGGGTGTTTGAGCATCCTAGACGGTTGAGGTTACCGCAGAGCCATATTCCATTGTGGTGAAGCTTCGTTATGTCGTTGGGAGCCTCCAATTAAGTTGTGGAGATTGCCCCAACCTTGTTTGTAAAGGTTCGGTCGCCGCCTCCAAGGGCACCAATAGTGGAATCACAGCATCTCGCATTGTGTGAGGGCGTGAGGAGAATACGGTAGCCCTAGTGGCTTCTTGGGGAGCATTGTGCCTCCACACCGCTCCAACGGAGACGTACTTCCCCTCAAAAGGAAGGAACTTCGGTAACACATCCTTGTCTTCACCGGGTCCACTCTTGGTTATTTCGTTCCTTTACTTGTGCAAGCTTATTCCTTTTATATCCCTTGCTTGCTTCTGTGCTTGTTGTTGTTGTTGTTGTTGTTGCATCATATAGGTTGCTCACCTAGTTGCATATCTAGGCAACCTACTTTGATGCAAAGGTTAAATTGATAAAGAAAAGCTAAAAATTATTAGTTGCCTATTCAACCCCCCCCCTCTAGTCAACTATATCAATCCTTTCAATTGGTATCAGAGCCTCGTCTCTTTATTAAGGACTTTACCGTCCGAAGAGTATGGTTGACACCATAGACGGTGGCGAGGAGCACTCCGGTGTGAATGCAATCTCGTCTACGGTCGATGGGGGAACCGCGGTCTCTCGTGAGGAATTCAATGTGGCTTTGGACACATTGAAAACCTCCATGACGACCGAGGTTGAAAGCATGTTTAATAAATTCTTAGAAGAGCTTAAACTATCTACCGCACCGACAAAAGTGGGTGATCCCACTAACAAGGTGACGGATGCCAACTCCGACAAGGGGGGAAGCTACTAGTGAAAAGGATCCTTCTTCTAGTGGTAGAAATGGCAACGACATCTTTGCCCATGTGGAACCTCCACTTACTTATGGTGGACCGATTCCTTCCACTCATTTGAATCATGCCGGTCCTCCCCCTAAGATTGTGAAAAATGAGGACTTTGATTCTTGGGTTTATCGCTTTAAGCGTCATTTGAACAATGTTAATACTAACCTTTGGAGAATCATTGAAGAAGATTTTTATCCGCATGACCGAAGCAACTTAACCCCTAGAGAAGCCGCGGATAATCAATTCAATGAGAATGCTCTCTTCATCATCCAAGATGCAATTCCACCCGAAGATCTTGCTCATCTCCGGCCTTTCACCATGGCCAAGGATGCATGGCACCATGTTGTCTCCATTTAGACGGGAAGTGCAAGCATCCAACGCTCCAACTATGAAGTGGTGCAATATTAAGCCGATGAGTTTGCAATGAAAGAAGATGAAGAACCTCGTGAGCTTTGCCGGAGGCTTACCACTCTAGCGGTCTCACTTCGAGATCATGGGAGCAAGGATACGGATGATAATTGGATCAAGCGCAAGTTTCTCAAGGCCATGTGCCTTACCACAAGGCCACATCCTCCGTCATCCGTCAAAGGCCGGACTTCCACACCTTGTCCTCAAGTGAAGTGTTGGATGAGTTTGTGGCAATGAGGATCTTAGACAAGACCGCCGATAATGCGGTGTTACGTTCTCAGAGAGCTAAGAAGCCCAACCTTGCTTTGAAGGCCAAGGTTAGTGTGGAAGAAGAGGATGATGAGGAAGAAGAGGAGATCAATCCCGAAGATACAAAGTATGCTTATCATGAGCACATGGCTCTCGCATCAAGGCAATTTTGGAGCAAGAAGAACTCAAGGCCCAACTACAACAAGAGCAACTCAAGTGGCACGAAGGGCAAGAAACGTGTGAGGACTTGCTATAATTGTGGCAATGTGAGCCACTTTGTTGCGGAATGCCCATATGAGAAGAGGGAAGACAATGGTGGCAAGCTCATCCGAAAAGACAAGGCCAAGTCATTCTGCAACAAGAGCAACTTCACCAAGAAGACTCCTGCCAAGGGGTTGGTGGCACAAGAAGAGTATAATGAGGACGATGATGATGATGATGAAGACGGTGAGTCAGTTGCCATGGCCTCCGTTGCCATTGCAACAACTCCTAGGGTGTCTCTCTTCGACTCGCCCAATGAGAACATCACCGCCAAGTGCCTCATGGCCAAAGCCACCAACAAGGTAACCCCCAACATCAAAACTACCATCATTACTAATCCTTCTTTAACGGATTGCATTGATGAAAATGAGGGGTCTAATGAGGAGGCAAATGAATTTGAGTCATTTATGATTAAGCTCAAGGGTAAACCCAAGAAGCACTTTGTTGCTCTCTTGGGACAACTTGGTCAAGCCAATGACATGATCGAGGCTCACAAAGAAACCATCTCTAAGATGGAAGGGCATAGTCGTGATTATGCCGATGAGATATCGGATCTCTCTAATGCTATTTAAAAGGAGCGTGATCATCGTTTGGCTCTTGAGGAGTCATACAACGATGATCATCCTAAATTAAAGAAAGATCTTGATCATGCTCTTGTTATCTCTCGTGTGCTAAATTCCGAGCAAGCCAAACTTGGGATTGATCTTGCTAGACTCAAGGACGAGTTTGATTTACTTGACAAGGCTCACAAGGCCTTGAAGGGTAATCATGCACGCTAGTCTTAAAGAGTCTCATGATCAACTCCAAGTGAAGCTAACCAAGGAGAAAGCCACGTTTCCTCATATGGGTTTAATTGATGACGCAAATGCTACTAACCCTTATTGTGAACATGTGCATCTTGTTGAGGAAAATGCCAAGTTGAAGAAGCAACTTGAGAAAGGCCTTGTGTAGTCCATACAAGGTGAGAAGAACCTCAACGACCTTTTGAGCAATCATAAGGAAGTTGTGGCCAAGAAAGGGATTGGGTTCGCACCCAAATCAAAGAACAAGAAGAAGAATGAAAAGACCAAACGACCTCCTCTCAAGAAAACTTTTGTGAAGGAGGAAGAGGGTGCTCCTAAGGAGAAGAAGAAGAACAATGGGAAGGGTGGCGATGCCAAGAAGGGCAATGCTACTCCTTCCAACAAAGTCGGTGACTTTAACCCTTCTTATGTGTTATGTCGTGCTAGTGATGGACATGTTTATGCTAAATTTGTTGGCTCTCCTTATGAGTACATTGAATGGTCTATTTGGGTTCCTAAGACCCTTGTTACTAACATCAAAGGACCCATTACAAAATGGGTACCTAAAACCAAGCATTGATCTCTTGTAGGTGTTTGCTTCCGGTGGGGGATCATGGTTGCTCGATAGTGGAGCCACAAATCATATGACCGGAAGTAAGGACTTGGTGGTGGACATTCACAAGATTCCATCTATGCCCACCAATGTCGAGTGGGGTGATGCCTCGTCCTCTAAGTTATTGGGACTTGGCAAGGTTGTCATTTCTCCTGATCTCACGATCGAGAAGGTCAAGCTCGTTGAGTCCCTTGCATACAATTTACTTTTCGTTCATCAACTTGCACTCATGGGCTTTGCCACTTTCTTTGATATTGATTATGTGGCCCTCTTGTGGAGCAAGACTCTTAAAGTAGCCTTTGTTGGGCATGTCGAGAACGGTCTCTATGTGATTAACTTCTCGGAGCGACCCACTAAGACCGCGACATGCCTAATGGCTAAAGTTGACGTGGGATGGCTGTGGCATCACCGTTTAGCCCATGTCAATATGGTATCTTTGCAAAGTCTTCTCAAGGGGGACCATGTCCATGGACTAACAAATGTTAGTTTTGCTAAAGATCGTGCTTGCAGTGCTTGTATCGAAGGAAAGCTACATGATAAGGCTCACCCCCCCCCCCCCCCCGACTATCATTTACTCGAAGAGGCCTTTGGAGCTCCTCCACATGGATCTCTTTGGGCCTCCATCCTTTGATAGTCTTGAGGGTAGAAAGTATTGCTTGGTGATTGTGGATGATTATTCAAGATACACTTGGGTATACTTCTTCAAGAGGAAGAGCGAGACCCAACAAACAATAATTGACTTTGCAAATGAAGCCCAACGCCAACACAATGCAAAGATCTTGACTATAAGAAGTGACAACGGCACCGAGTTCAAGAACTACACCTTGGATGAGTTTCTTAGTGATGAGGGGATCAAGTATCAATATTCTGCTCCATACACCCCTCAACAAAATGGTGTAGCAGAGAGGAAGAACCGGACGTTGATGGATGCGGAAAGGACCATGATGGCGGAGTTCAAATCTCCATACAACTTTTGGGCCGAAGCCATCAAAACCGCGTGTCATGCATCAAATCGGCTTTATCTCCGCAAAGGCTTGAATAAGACTCCATATGAGATACTCACCGGTAATAAGCCCAACCTCAAGTACTTTTGGGTGTTCGGGTGTAAGTGTTTCATTTCTCAAGAAAGGTGTTCGTTTGTCTAAATTTGAGGCTAGAGCTCATGCGGCCATATTTGTTGGTTATGCTACAAACTCTCATGCTTACCGTGTCCTCAATAAATCCACGAGACTTATTGAGGAGACATGTAACATGGAGTTTGATGAGAATAACGGCTCCCAAGTGGAGCAAAGTGGCACTTGTGATGTAGGTAATGAAATATCTCCCCAAGCCATAAGAAAAATGGGAGTTGGTTTTATTCTACCCATTGAAGAACCCCTTGTGGCCGAAGGAGAAGGACAATGCTCCACTCAAATGGAGCCATCACCAACCCAAGGCCCACACGCTTCTGAAGAACAAAGTGAAGGCCCTCAACACCATGGACAAGACCAAGGGCAAGATCAATCTCAAGACGGTGTCGAATCACCAAGTGACGCCCAAGGTCAAGTTCTCTCCTCCGGGCAAGTTCAAGATCAAGAGCAAGCTCAAGATCAAGAACAAGCTCAAGACGACGCTCAAGATGATCAAGTGACCGCTCCTCAACTCACTCCCAAGGAGAAATTGGAGCGTCGTGCCGCCAAGATTGCATCCAAGATCACTATTAAGGGGCACCTCATGACAAATGTGCTTGGAAGCTTTGGAAAGGGGGCAAGCACTCATAGACAATTGGCAAACTATTGTGAACATCACGCGTTTGTCTCTTGTGTAGAACCCCAAAAGGTTTATGAGGCGCTCGAGGATCCGGATTGGCTTAATGCCATGCATGAAGAACTCAACAACTTCGAGCACAACAAGGTGTGGAGGTTGGTGCCGAGGCCATCGAGGAACCATAATGTCATTGGAACCAAGTGGATATTCAAGAACAAGCAAGATGCTCATGGTATTATCATTCACAACAAGGCTCGATTGGTAGCACAAGGCTACTCCCAAGTCGAGGGTATTGACTACGGTGAAACCTTTGCTCCCGTTGCACGTCTTGAATCCATTCGCATGTTCATTGCTTATGCTTCTCATCATAACTTTAAGTTGCAATAAATGGATGTGAAGAGTGCTTTTCTTAATGGTCCTATTAATGAGTTGGTGTATGTCAAACCCCCCGGGTTCGAGGATCCCTATTTCCCCGTTCATGTGTATCAACTCGATAAGGCGCTCTATGGCCTTAAACAAGCCCCATGTGTGTGGTATGACCACCTTACCGAGTTGCTACAAGATCGTGGGTTTGAAATTGGGAAAATCGACCCCACTCTTTTTTCTAAGAAGGTCAACAGGGAGTTGTTTGTGTGCCAACTATATGTTGATGATATTATCTTTGGTTACCTAACAAAGCTTTCAATGAAGAATTTGCCGCTCTCATGACCTCAAAGTTCAAGATGTCTTCGGTGGGAGAATTGAAGTTCTTTCTTGGGTTCGAAGTCAATCAACAAAGAGAAGGAACCTTCATCAACCAAGCCAAATACACTCAAGACATGCTCAAGAGATTCAAGCTAAGTGATGTCAAGCCGGCTTCCACTCCAATGCCCGTCAAATGCCAACTTGACATTGATCCCAATGGTAAAGCGGTGGATCAAAAGGTATATCGCTCCATGATTGTCTCCTTGATTTACCTTTGTGCATCTAGACCGGATATCATGTTGAGTGTGGGGATTTGTGCACGGTTTTAAGTCGCATCTAAGGAAAGCCACTTTGTGGTAGTCAAGAGAATCTTTCGATATTTGGCTCATACCCCAAACTTTGGCTTATGGTATCCAAGAGGATCTAACTTCAACCTTATGGGCTATTCGGACTCCGATTGGGCGGGAGACAAAGTGGATAGGAAGTCCACTTCCAGAGGGTGCCAATTCCTTGGTTGCTCTTTGGTAAGTTGGTCTTCTAAGAAGCAAAGTTGTGTGTCTCTCTCATGCACCGAAGCGGAGTATGTGGCGGCCGGTAGTTGTTGTGCACAACTCCTATGGATGAGGCAAACTTTAAAGGATTACAGTGTCATTTGTGACAAAGTGCCTCTTTGGTGTGACAATGAAAGTGCCATAAGGATTTCTCTCAACTCGGTTCGACACTTCAAGATGAAGCATATTGAGATCCGGTCTCACTTCATCCGGGATCATATTAGGCGAGGGGAGATCGAGCTAAACTATGTCAACACTCCTGATAATCTTGCAGATATCTTCACGAAGCCCTTGGATGAAGCAAGATTTCTGAGTTAAGGCATGGGCTAAATATCATTGATTCCAGCAATGTTTCTTGAACCGTTGCACACCTCACCATACTCAACTTGTTATCTTGTTTAGGTGTAGGCATGGACATAGGGGAGTGTTGTTCTCTCAATGAACTCCCCCTCCCCACATTATGCATAAACTGATCAACTCTTTTACATTAGCCATTCTTGATGGTACTTGTGCTTCAAAGACGAGTTTTGGCCATGGGCCCAAGCATAATTGTTCGCGGTGCCATACCAATTAACTCAAACATAGGTGGCTCCGACCACCGCCCTCTCTTTGGAGAGGTTGTGTTGCGTGTTTCAGTCCTTGTTGTCTTTTGTCTCTCTTTCTTCGTGTCGAGCCTGTGTGTGGTGTCTCGTGTGTCAGCATTGTCATGCGTACGTTCGCTTGAAGATTGCTTTGTAAAGGCCCTTTTGTTTTCTCTGTGTTTGAAACTTCATTTTCTTGGGCACACGGTACTACCGCGGCTTGCCACGGTACTACCGCATGAGCTGCGCACGGTACTACCGCACCCAGCACGGCAGTAATTTTTTTTGCCGCCTGGGGGAGCTGTACTACCGCCCTCGGTGCGGTACTTCCGCCCAGGCGGTACTACCGTGATGACACGTTGTACTACCGCGCAGTCGAGAGCGCGTGGGGGTTAAGAGCAGGCAGGGGGAGTTCCAACTCCCCCATACCCATTCATTCTTCCTCCCCATGCCGTCTCTTGCTCTCCTGCCCAAGAACGGCGCCGGAGACCCTCGCCGGATCTCCGTCTCCGGCCATTCTCCTCGAATTCCGTCTGGTGGGATCGTTCCCCACCACTTCCTCTTGCCATGGAACATGGTTTCTCCCCCAATCCCTCTCTCTTTGTTTCGTTCTTCCGCTTCTAGGTTTTTGGGGAGATGCATGTTGTTCTTGAGATTTTAGGCCAAATCTTTGCAAGAGTAGGATGTAGGAGAGTGGTAATGCGTAGAGATTGTGCTTGATATGTTGCCCCGTGGTAGATTTGATCAATCGTAGTATCGCATCATTGTCACGGTTGTGCTCAGATCCAGTTGTGGATTCAGATCTGACACCATGCAGTACTACCGCATCTCCGGTGCGGTACTACCACGCGAGACGCGGCACTAAAATTCTACTGCCGCTCTGAGGCACGGTACTATAGTGCCACCCTGGAGCGGTACTACCGTGGCTAGGAGCAGCACTAAAATTTTAGTACCGCGCGGCCATGCGGTACTACCGTTGCTGTCAAATCTTCCAAGTGGCAATTACCAAGTGTGAGTTCTACTTGTTTCTCTTGTTTTGCTGTGGTCTTTGCATTGATCCTTCTCGCTTCTCTTGCGTGTTTTGTGTTGTGTGTCATAGGTGGTGGCTCCGGTGCCCTTGCTCGCCGTTCCAATCCCAGTCGTGACACGGGCTCCAAGCGTCCGCGCAACCAAGATGAAGCTCCAGAGGGCTCCAATGCCCCCCAACGCAGGACCAAGACCACCGCCACCAAGAACAAGGATCCCTCCATGGGCATGGATGAGATACCACTGGCTGAGTATGTCTCTCGAAGGAGGATCAGTCCTTATGTGAATCCTCGTGCCAACTTTCGAGGGAATGATATGTTCTGGACCAAGCAGCAGAATCTCATTTATCTAGATGTGATCAAGGCCAAGCAGAACATCTATGTGAACGTGCACTGGATTGACATGAATCACATGAGGAGGACAAGCACCGTGGCTATTTTGGTGAGGCTTTGGACCTGGTGGAGTAGTTTTCCATTGAGGACATCATCTCTTTCCACCTGGACTTTGAACCTGAGATTGTGGCCCAGTTCTTCTCTTCGGTCCACTTCAACTCTGATCCGGACCGGACCATGACCTGGATGACCAATGGTCAACGGATGACTGCTACTTGGAAGGACTTCATGGATCTGCTGCATGTGCCTGATGAGGGACTCGACACGCCCGTTGGTGTTTGCCCTCATGCCAACCCCGAGTCTGCTAACAAGAACAAGCTCCTGTCATTCCATGTTGAGAAGAGACTTCCCAAAGACAAGAAGACGTGGGTTCTGAACCCGTTCCTTGTCATCATGCACCGGATCTTCCGCAACACTCTGTTTCCTCGCATTGGTGACAAGGACAAGGTGCATGCCTATCTTGTGGATATGATTCTCATTTGTGAGGAGGCGCGACGCTCTCAGACTCAACCACTTGATGTCTCTCACATCATGTGGTGCGAGCTTCAGTTTGCGGTGTTCAACCGTAAGGTGCCTATCTATGGACCTTACATGTTTCTCCTGATCACGAGGACTTGGGAGAAGCTCTATCCTTAGGATGAGTTTGCTACCCTCGACTGGATACGTCACAAACCCGTCAAGCTCCACATCAAACCTCAGTGGGCTAACACTACCACTCGTGCTGAGGTAGAGGCTGCTAGGATGAACAGTGATGAGGATGAGATTGAGGAGGAGGAAGCGGATGAGGACAGTTCTTCTAGGTATGCTCCTCCCTCTACTGAGCCCTCTTGGGCTAAGAAGCTGAAGGCCAAGATGAAGGCCTTGTTCTGCATGCAAGCAAAGGGGCACTACCGGACTCACGTTGCATCCAAGGAGAGTCGTCTCCGCGACCAGAGGATCTTGAAGACTTTTGGAGAGGAAATTTCCAGCGGATCCGAGAAGCACATCACTCCAGAGGCCGAATGGATAGCAAAACAGGGCTACAAGTGGACTGATTCTAAGGAGGAGCCTATCCCTGCTACCGAGTCTGACGAGGAGCGTGTGAGTGATTACTCCGCTTGAGCCACCTCTTGTGTGTAGGTGTCCTCTCTGCCTTTTTGGCGTCTCGATGCCCAGGGGGAGAGAGTGTAGGATTTGCGAGTCGTGTGTCGTGTTTGTTTTGTTTGCTTTCGTTCCGTTGAACCTCGTTTGCTTTGGTTTGGTTTGCGCTTGTGAGACCTACTATCATATGGTGTAAGACATATGCACTCTATCGTACCTTATTGAGATTATGCTATCTTGTGCTATTTACCTTATGCTCATATCTATCATCTTGCTCAACGTTAGCTTTATGGTTGCAAGATATGCCTTGTCTACAAAATATAGGGGGAGTGTTTATCCTAGTATGTGTGCTATGCAGTCCAAATCACTTCTCTTGATTGCACACATCTAGAGGGAGCCCGTCTATATTTCATAGATGTGGGGTTTGCCCATGTTTATTTTATCTCCTTTCGTGCAAATCCCGTGTGGTCATCAATCCACCAAAAAGGGGGAGATTGTAAGGGCATATTTATCCCTTAGTTGTTTTGGTGATTGATGACAATGCGTTTGCGGACTAATTGTGTGCATTGAGCATTTCAGGTATACCATGTATAAGCACAAGACGGTTTGGTGCCCCTCGAAGACTATCGAAGACGGCATTTCTCTATGATTCGTTTTGGTGGATTTGAGTCGTACGAAAGCCGTACTACTAAGAGGGGGTCCGCGTTGAAAAGGTTTGGGTGGAATCATAACGTACACATCTTTGCCATTTGCACCACCTTTCCTTTGGCTCTTTGGAGCATCCTCCATTTTTCCATGTCTCTGCGAAATGAAGGATTCCTAGTGTTGCTGAATTGGGGCATGCGGTAGTACTGCTCCCTGGAGCGGTAGTACCGTAGGCCCTTGCGGTAGTACCGCAGTCCCTCGTGGTAGTACCTCAGGTGCCCACGGTAGTACCGCATCCCAAGTGCGGTAGTACCATGGCCCTAGGGCAGGCTCAGCGGCTCAAGCGGACGTAGGGGCGGATGTAATTTTTTACATCCGCGCCCTGCACGGTAGTACCGCGAGGTCTGGGCAGGCGCAGCAACACAAGCGGAAGTAGGGGCGGATGTAATTTTTTACATCCGCGCCCTACGCGGTAGTACCGCTCCAGGCGTGCGGTACCACCGTGTCGGATTTTTGCACAGATCCCAACCCAGCGGAAGTAGCCACGGATCTATTTTTATATGTCCGTGCCCTCCTTTATCTAGTTTTCCCTACCTTGCGTTAGTACCGCAAGTGTCAGCGGTAGTACCGCGCCAGCGGTTCTACCGCCCTCTACTGCACGGGCGGTAGTACCGTGTGCCGTTGCGGTAGTACCGCACCTCCAGTGCGATAGTACCGTGCTTCCCAGGAAAAGTTGGTGGATAACGGTTGGATTTGTTCTTCCACTATATAAGGGGTGTCTTCTTCTCCGAGTTGACCACCTCTTCTATCCCCAAGCTCCACCATTGCTCAAAGCTCCATTTTTGCCCGATCTCTTTCCCTAGCCAATCAAACTTGTTGATTTCCTAGGGATTGGTTGAGAAGGCCCCGATGTACACTTCCACCAAGAGAAATTTGATTTCCCCCACTAATCCCTTGCGGATCTTGTTATTCTTGGGTGTTTGAGCACCCTGGACAGTTGAGGTCACCGTGGAGCCATATTCCATTGTGGTGAAGCTTCGTGGTGTCATTGGGAGCCTCCAATTAAGTTGTGGAGATTGCCTAACCTTGTTTGTAAAGGTTCGGTCGCCGCCTCCACGGGCACCAATAGTGGAATCACAGCATCTCGCATTGTGTGAGGGCGTGAGGAGAATACGGTGGCCCTAGTGGCTTCTTGGGGAGCATTGTGCCTCCACACCGCTCCAACGGAGACGTAATTCCCCACAAAAGGAAGGAACTTCGGTAACACATCCTCGTCTTCACCGGCTCCACTCTTGGTTATTTCGTGCCTTTACTTGTGCAAGCTTATTCCTTTTATATCTCTTGCTTGCTTGTGTGCTAGTTGTTGTTGTTGCATCATATAGGTTGCTCACCTAGTTGCATATCTAGACAACCTACTTTGATGCAAAGTTTAAATTGATAAAGAAAAGCTAAAAATTGTTAGTTGCCTAGTCACCCCCCTCTAGTCAACTATATCGATCCTATCAATAATCATGTGAGAAGGTGCACAATCAAATATGTCATGCACATGCCAGACATATGGATATGTTGATTCTGCAAAGGCAGTACATCCAAATACTATTCGACCGAAATACCCCTGCATCTTATAGCTAATTAGCCCCTCCATAGATCAATATCCCTCTACACCATATGGACATTAAGTGTAAACATATGTAATTTATTTTAGCAAGATGACATACTATTGTGTTTGTGAGATTCCAATGAATCCTCTAATAAACCTTACCCCTTTGTGGCAACAATTCTATACAAGCCTTTTTCACTTTCTGTGACTTTGGTAGAGTACTTACAAGATTATAATTTCTTTTAGCAAGATGATATACTATTGTGTTTATGAGATTCCAATGAACCCTCTAATAAACCTTAGCCCTTTGTGGCAACAATTCTACACAAGCCTTTTCACTTTCTGTGACTGTGATAGAATACTCGCAAGATTAAATCCAACAAATGATCGCCTCTCCCACTACTGATTATCGAGCAACTAGAGAAAATATACATCTATAGACCAAATAAGATGGCATGCATAGATTTCAACATCAAGAAATAACTTATCACATGATTAGCATCACCGCTATGTGACTTACCATAATCATGTAGGGCAAGGCTATTGTATTGCTAAACACATCAAGATGAAGAGACTACAACTTTGGCTACTGCCATGAACATATAGTGCAGGGTGTGGACTACAAGGTGTGGACTACTCACAACTTATGTTGGGGCGCAAGTATCAAGGTTGGTGACTATGCAGATTGCTTCCGCCTTCGACAGAGTTCCAGATTTTTTCGATAACGGGCATTTCATTGAATTGAATTATCGAGGTGATACAGTCACATCAAAAGAAAGCCCGGCCTCTTCATAACCAGATGCACACAGCCAACAAATCCAAGATCCGAGAAAGCAACAAAAAGAAACAGAGCTAAAAAGAATCCTAAGTCCAGCCTAAGGCGTAGCAGATCCTATCCGAAGATCACACCGCCATCCATGGGGGTAGAAAATCTCCCTGACCGTACGCTCCAGCCGCGTAGACACCATCATAAAAAGGTCTCTGTCCTCCGGCCTCTGCAGGATAGACCGAGTATGGAGCCATCGCATACATATATGAATAACTTGCATGGGAGATGAAAACATTTATTATTAAAAACCACAACATTCCTGGTAAGCCACAATGCCAAGCATAAGGCAGCCGCCCCCACAAGAATGTGTGCAGAAAATTGTTTTTGAATTCCCCTCAACTAGTTGCAGATTTGAAGCTATTTGAACTATGGTGGCAGACTTACACTCCAAAACTGACCGAGCAAACTTACACTCAAAAACTAAGTGTCTAATAGACTCGTCATGTTGGCAGAAGACACATTTTGTAGTACCTTGCCAGTTGCGTCGTGCCAAATTATCTCTAGTTAAGATAACCCCTCTATTTATAAACCAGAGGAATATCCTCACTCTTAGAGGTATTTTGAGCTTCAACAATTTCCTGTTATCAACCAGAACCTCGCTGTGAACCAGTGCATCATACATGGACTTGACTGAAAACTTGCCATTCTGATGCAATTTCCACCGAAAAATGTCCGGTTCAGCTGACAGCTGAATGACCTTCAGTCGTATGAGTAATTCATTCCATGCTGCCAGGCGAGATCCTAAAAGATCCCTACGGAAAGAAATATCCGGGATTTCTTGTCCAAAAACTTGTTTGATCATGACAAATTTATGTCTGACAATCATGTACAAGCTGGGGTATTGCACATTGAAAGGGGTGGTCCGTAGCCAGTTGTCCTCCCAGAATCGGACCTGCGAACCGTCCCTAACCGAGAATGTTCCAAATTGGAAAAAGAATTCCTTAGCCTTCATCACCCCACTCCAAAAAAGTGAATCGCCAGGTCTCCAATAAATTTGAGAGATAGCTTTGGATCCCACGTACTTGTTACGAATGATTTCCCGCCGCACTCCATTCTCAGTGAGTAGTTTGTACACCACCCATTTACTGAGAAGAGGAATGTTTTTAATCTCAAGGTCTTGGATTACAAGACCCCCTTGATTTTAGGTGGACATAATACATTCCACCTAGCCAGACGATATTTCTTGGTTTCATTATCACTCTGCCAGAAAAATCTGGATCTAAAGTAATCTAGGCGTTGAAGAACCCCTTTTGGGAGGTGGAAGAATGACACATGTATAAAACCATATTGCTGATGACAGATTCCAGATCAGGGTTGAAAACGAAGATCTCCTCGAAAATGCGATGTGACGCCGGAAAAAGAATGCTCAATAATTAGGGTGGGGGTTTTAGTCAATATATTGGTCATCGAGCACTCGAGCCACCTTGGGCGGTGCCCTTAGCTCACAGGCGCCCCAATGCGCCCCTATAAGGTAGGCGCCTACACCCTATGGGCCCCGCCAAGGGTAGGGTTTGTTTCCCTTGGTCTTCTCCCAGCACGTGTAAACTTCCAAAACCAATCTTCTTTGGTGTTTTTATGAGACCTTTTTGTTGGTGTTTTCATGAGATACTAAAAATATGAAAAATATGAACACTGCCACTCGGCACTAGATAAGTATGCTAATCTAATAAAAATCAATAATAAATAGTACGCCCAGTGTGTATGGAAATACTCTCCTGGAGTTCCCGTCTCCTAGGGGCATCCTCGCTGGGGAGTGCCCTCCGCACGCGGCCGATTTCCCTCAGGCGTCCATGATGCGTGGGCTGGGAGTGCGACTTGGGCCACCTCTTTGTGGGGTTTTCCATCGCCAGTGCATGCGCTGTCTTGCGCGCCGATCCACACTCGCCGGGTGAGGTCTGATCAGCCTGTCAGTGTCATTTGCCTACCACGCTATTTCGCTCGCGCCAACCGGGCACACACATGTGCCGCTTTGTGGCTCTCAGGTTATTCGGACCTACGGGGCAGGCTTTCATCGGAGTGGTCGAGTACCCTATTGTGTTTGCGTGAGCCGGGTACACCCGTTCATCTAGGTACCCTATTTGTGTTTGCGTGCGCTGGGTGTGCCCATGCGTCCGAGTACCCTATTTGTGTTCACATGCACCGGGCGCGCCTATGCATTTGGGTACCCTATTTGTGCTCGTGTGTGCCAGGTTTGAAGTGCCAGCGGGTGGGTGCTAGGAGTGTCCTATATCGATTTGTCACGGGCCAGCGCGTACCATGCAGTGACCTCATTAGAGCATCTCCAATAGCTTGTCTATATGGATGTCTATACTCCTTTTCCACGACGTGAGCCCAAAACAGGCGTCCAACAAACTGTCTATATGATTGTCCAAATATACACATCCTCTAAATCGACCTCGACAATGTCCACGCCTGGACAATGTGAAGGCGTTGTCTAAACTCAGCTGTAGTCATGATTTCTTCCTCTCCCCAGCAACGGCCCACCTGTCATGGTCCCTGTATATAGACATTCTGATGCAAAACTGAATGTGTATATGAGTGAATCTTTTTAAACCATTGTCTATATGAATATATAGACATCCAAATATACACATGCTATTGGAGATGCTCTTAGTTTGACACCGCTTCCTCTTCTTACTCTGTCCACGTTTTCTTCGCATTTGGCGTTTCACACAGCACGCCACACAATGTGCACGATCAGTTGTGGTCACGTTTTCTTTGCTATTGTTCTACTCGGTGACTTGAGCTGTGTCTTATTTTATAAAATGGTTGTGTGCATGCAAATGCTTGAGTAATCCCCTTTTAAAAAAATTATTAATAGTGATGAGGGGTCTGTAGTATTTCAATCTGTAGTAGTGAGCTGGAGACATGCTCATCTTCTCACCATCCACTCTGGACATCGTAGCTTGGTAATTGATCGTATATACACTCTAGGCTTTGTAGTTGCAAGGTTTTGCAATGATACCCAACCACTATTTCTGAAGCAACTTAATAGAATCAAACCATGTTTAGTACTATCTATAACTGTACTGATTTTCGAAAGTGCCATGCAAAATGTGCTTTAGTTATGCATAGCAAAAAAGGTATAAGATTTATTGCATGAACATAATTAAAGTAAGGCGATTTTTTTTAAAAAAAGAGAGGAGAATCAAAGGTATGGAAAGGCAATTGACTGTTCACTCCAGCTAGCTCGGAAGCTCTCTATTTATAGTGTTTAGGGTACATAACCTCACATTTGGAACACCATTTGACTGCATACATTATACACATTTGTGTTGTTGTGAATATTACAAATGGAAGTATAAAACATGGCACGAGGAATAAAACTATCTAGGAACTGTCGCAGATATGGTCATATCTTTAGTATTGCATGGCTCAAGAGCTGTGGATGCCTCTTCATTTCCCACCCTTACATTGATATATGCTGGGTGCTTAGGCTCATCCAAGATCATGGTTTCATTGCTTAGCATTGAAACAATATCTCCCATGGTTGGTCTATCAGTTGCATTCTCTTGTACACACAATAATGCTATGTTAATGCATCTCATCATCTTTGTCGAGTGACTTCCGGGTAGTAATGGTGCATCAATGAGATCAGCCCACTTTCCCTCTTCCCATAATTGCCATGCCTGTTTGCAATTCCTTATACAAATCAGTTTGTATGGCATATTAAAAAGACAAATTTTCAAGCTTAAATTTGTGTCTATAAGCTCACATATCCAAGCAGATTGATGAAACCTCCACATTGTTGGTTACCAGAATTCTGTTTTCCGCTAAGGATCTCAAAAATGACAACACCAAAGCTGAAGACATCGGATTTAATTGAGAAGATGCCCTTTGAAGCATACTCCGGGGCCATGTAGCCACTAAAATAGTTTGTATATGATACATGTCAAGATTACTTTATTTGGTCAAATCATAACGTATATAATTGCGATTGATATTTTCTATGAAACTTACTATGTTCCAACCACTCTTCTTGTGGTATTTCCTTCGGTGTCATTTGAGCTCAGTATTTTTGCTAGCCCAAAATCTGAAATTTTTGGATTCAGTTCGTAGTCCAAGAGAATATTGCTTGGTTTAAGATCTCGGTGTATGACAAGCAGACGAGAGTGCTTATGTAGGTAAAGAAGTCCATGTGCTACTCCTTCAATTATTGCTAGATATGTTGACCAATCAATTAAAGCTCTTTTATTCTCGTCTGCACATCAATTCGGTATTAGTATGACAGGAGAAAGCACCCAAACAAATGAAAATAAATTGCAAAACTAAGTTCTCAAGTCAATGCAAATATACTCGCATGATTGACTAAAACAAAAGTCTCAAGTAATCTATTGTAATTATGATGCATCGATAGACAACAATTAAAGTAAAAACTAAGAAATTCAAGAGCATACCAAAGATGAAGAAATCTAGACTTCTATTTGGCATGTATTCATAAACCAATATATTCTCCTCTTCTTGAGAGCAACACCCCAAGAGCCTAACCAAAATTTTGTGCTGGAGTTTGGCTATGAGTTGGACTTCATTTTTGAACTCCATGAAACCTTGTCCAGAATGTGAAGATAGTCTCTTGGCTGCTATCTCCAATCCCTCTGGAAGTTGGCCCTGGAAAATATATCTCTATTAAAAAGTTAGCATCTTCCCATTCTACGCTGAAATTAGTCCTCCTCTCCAATTTAAAGTTAGTCCTTTAAGACCGTTAAACATGCCCTTCCCACCTTTTGAGCCAAACTTTGAGCATGTTAAAAATTATACCACCGGATTTGCATTGGAAGGATGTTTGTAATGGGCAGCTACCCGGGCTCTGCCTAGGAATCACCATTAATGGCACAACAATAAATCAGAAAGTGATTAGCAATTTTCATTGGATAGCCAGCTTTTCTCGGGATGCCACTCATTTCGCTTGATGGCAGCAAAGGATATAGATAGCCAAATATATGAGAATATTCCCCAAAAACTGGCTGCCAAGAGGAAAAATTGGCGGATGAAGGCAATCTCTCGCTCAAACGTGTGATTCCCCTGCCTTGAATCATTTCTTATGCCATGTGACCTTGTCTCTCACCTCTTTCTCTCTCAACCTCACCCAATCCCAGTGTAAAAGAAAAACTCACCCAATCTCATGTCTCACACCTCTCTTGCATGGCGTGATATCGGCAGGCGGCGGCATGACGCAGCTAACAGGCCTCTCTCTCTCTCTCTCTCTCTCTCTCTCTCTCTCTCTCTCTCTCTCTCATGATGTCCTATCTTCTACTCCCTCCATTGCAATGAATAAGACGCCCACACATCTTAAAATATGAATTAGACCAACCAAATATAGATTATATGTGATAAAATTATACAGTTGAATTCCTATTGCATAGAAGTTTCCGATGGTATAATTTGTAAATCATAAATATATAAATTGTTGATCTAATGTATGGTTAAAGTTGAATTTTGAAAAGCGTTTACACCTTTTTCATTACAACGGAGGGAGTGTGTATGTCACGTGGCAAAGGGATTGACGTGCAGGATTGGCATGCGGTGGGGGTGGTAAATGGAAGCAGTGGTGTCGGGCTGCCGAGAAGCCCCCTCTACAGTTTGTGGTTGTGAAGGGGAGGCAATTGGGGACGACTCAATGGCGAGTGTTTCAAGTTACCGTCCATTGGATCTGCTTGTCATGCATGGGGAATCAGGGATGGCGCTCAACATGTACGCGCTGGAGCTCGATGTTGCGCACCTCTATGTTGTGCCCACTCGTGGCGCACCCGCCCTTTGTTCACTGATGCGTGTGCCTGGGGGGGGGGGGGGGGGGGGGCTGCTAGACAGATTCTAGATGCTCATTTGTCCTATATTTTAGAGTGCATAGTTGTTGGTTTATTAGCAATGTGCAATCAGACTGAAAAGTTACACAATATTTTCTATGCGGCTACAAATTTGACATATGACTTTTTTTTGCAGGTGACCACATATGACTTGATCAATTAGAATTATATTTCTCCTGCTACTTGTGGCTGCAAGCAATAGATATGTGATGATTTTGAGTTGCTATAATGTTAATTTTATTATCCCTAACCACTTGTCATCCTTCCCACCATACAGGGAAAAATGGCTATGCAATCCATTCATCCCTACCCAACCAAACAATAAAAATGGCTATCCCTTGAACCAAACGCTACCCAACTGGATGCCTTTGTTGCTCGCCCAGGCTCTATGAGTGAGCTAGCTTTGCCACTGTTTTAAATGGTATATGTTGTAAGAAACATAACTTATATTTTCTTAATTAAATTAATGGTCAAATTTGAAGTGGAATACATACCGTTCCATATGGAATATCAGCGACAGACATGTGTCTATATAAGAGAAGCACTCTTCCATATTAGAATTTGTGCAAAAAGAACTATCGGAAAGTACCGAGCACTCCTCCCATATTAGGTTGCTAAATATTCACTCTATTTCAAATTAACTGAACTTCTAGCTTTGTCCTAGAACTTCAAGTTGACTTTGTCAAACTTCTTTAACTTTGACCAAGTCTAGTGAAAAACTAGAGAATACCCGTGTGTTGCTGCGGGAATTGGTTGATGAAAATTTGGGTTGATAACACAAGAAGCAAAATTAAAAATACATGATTATTATATTTGATTATGTATAGTTGTAAAATATTTATTAAATATAAATAAAATAATTTAATGAAAAATATTTCCGATGCATGGTTGAATGTTGTGGTGTGTTTTCCCCATGCATGATTGCATGTTGAGTTGGATCTTATCCCTTTCATAATTGTATGATGAGGTGGCATGTTCACATGTTAAAATAAATAAATTAATGGGGATGACTAGTATATAGAATATGTCAATATATTGTATTATAGTACTCATGTAACTTTTTTCTATACACTTGGTCAAACTTACAGAAATTTGACTTGGTCAAACTTAGAACTCCAATTAATTTTGAAAGGATGGCCTAGCATTTACCTTGTAGACAGCGCCAAAGCCACCTTCTCCAAGTTTGTTTTCTTCTGCAAAATTGTTTGTGGCCTCCACTAGCTGGTGAAAGTCAAATAAAGAGAACTCCGAAGTTTTCCCTTGCCAAACTAGATCTCCCTCTAAATTCCAATCACGTCTTGATCCTTGTGTAGCATTATTAGCATCAAATATTTAAACTCATAACATCATTATCACTAATTGTAATAGCAAAGAATATGGTGTTCGTCCTTCTGGCAGATAATTAGCATACCTTTTCTTTGGATTCTGAGCCGACGAGAGTAACAGATGAAGAAGAGAAATGCTGCTGCCGAAAGAGGAACTACAACTGCGAGAATTGCCCACAACATGCTCCTGTGTTTGGTCGCCAGCGCCGGTGGCGGCAATGGCACAGTCAGCATGGGTTGGGCGCCGTAGAACCGATAAGCCTCGTACCTGAAATAGCACCGCGTGATACCCATCTGTCCACCCGTGCGCAGGGACATGGTGGAGTTGACCATCCCGAGGAGATGGCGGAGGCACGCCAAGCAGTCATCGGCGGACAGGTCCGGCATGCAATGCGCCTGGGAGTACACCTTCGGGTAGGTCGTCACTCTGTCCATGTCTATGACGCCAGTGGCGTACCGGCTCCGCGTCGTGCTGGCCGCCTTCTCTGCAGTCTCGACCAGCAACTCGCGGGTGGGGCCGACGATGAGGGGGACGTCGCCGGTGGTGACGTTCGTGATGTTCCACTGCTCGAAGGGCAGCGTGTTCTCACCGGATCCTCCCGTGGCATTTGAGGGTGGCGGTAGGATGTCGTCGCCGGCGCTGTAGACGACAATACAGTCGCCGTAGCTGGAGCGGAACTTGTGGCACTGCGTCTGGTTTACTGTAGCGAACCAGTTGGCGACGCAGTCGCCACAGGCGGAGCCGTCGACGACGTCACCGGCGCGGCAGAGCGCGAGCGCGTAGACGACGTCGGGGGGCTGGCCAAAGGAGGCGGTGGCGAAGTTTACCGGGGAGGAGGAGACGTTCTTGGAGAGGGCGGCGGCGGCTGCCTTGACGTTGTCGCAGAAATTGGCGGCCACCAGAAAGGGTGTGGGTGTGAGTAGGAGGAGCAGGAGGACGACGCCGATGGTCGCCATGGCAAGCTAACACGAGTACACGACTGAGACTAGCTAGCTACAGCAGATGATAAAACAGAGTGAGGTTCTGTATCAGTAGAAATCACCATCGGTCACATGGAAAAAGGACAGTGGAACCTTTTTTCAACTGATTTCGCACGGGTCAGTGCTAATTACTTTGAAACAATCAACACACCATCCATACTTAATTTGTTTCTTGAATCATTCACTTGGTCTTGAGCAGGTCAAGCCGCCTAGCGAGGATAGAAAAGCGCAGTTCTGTTTTCTTCCTATTTTCTTTCCAGGAAAAAATAGTACTCCTACTTTGACAAATTGTTCCATCTTGTGTGGATAAATCTGACTCACTACTTGTGTTTCCACTTGGACTGGAAGGAAGTGTACGTTGCACTTGGACCATTCTTCATGTGATTTCCCACCACCACCGCGCGCCTGTCATATCAGTTGCTTTCAGTTTTTCTCACTAGCAAAAAAATACGTAGTATTACCTTAATTTAATTAGTTTGAAACGATCAAGGCACCAATAGAATAGATATCCTATCTTTTCGTTCCACTTGCTCGCCGGCTTGCTAGAATAGATATCCTATCTTTTCGTTCCAAGAGAAAACATGCAGTGTCTAGTTTCGGGAAACTGCTGTCTTGGGTTAGAGTTAAAACCACGGATGCTGCAGTGGCAGTTAAAGTCAGAATCGATGCTCTGTCAGATGTTCCTGTCAGTTTAGCGGTCACCGGGGACAGACATTTCCAAGGTGAATCTTGGACTTGCCCTGTAGTTATTTTTCAGGATGAATTGCTGGGCGGTGGTCCCCCAGATGAGGAGCCCATTCCGGATGATGGAAATCCCCACCCAAGGCCTCCTGAGCAGCATCACCATCCCAATCAGCACAACCTATTCTTTGGCCCTGTACCGCAACATGACAACAATGAGCAGGCTGAGAATGATCAAGATGTTCAGGATGGAGATGCTCAGAATGCAGATGATCTTGGTTGGGGCCACTGGGCGATGCCTCCACTCCTTCATAATGCTCCTGATCAGAATCAAGTTGTTGTACAAGCTCATGAGATGGATCACAGTGGTCTCACCCTCTCTCTGGGAATTGACTCCAACAGTGTTGAAACTGCCAATTCAGTTCAAGGTGCTAACAATCTTATGTTGTTTGGAAATCTCCTAGTTGCACATGAGCTACCCGTGCCAGAAATTCAACTTCCAGATCTCAATGTGCCACTTGAGGTGGAATTGCAGCAACCAGAGATCCCTGTTGCATTGTTGCAGGCTGACCTGCAGGAAGTGATGGAGCAGATGCCAGAAGCCCATGTTGATGTTGCACTGTTTGGGCCACTGGATGTGCAGGCTAATGATGACATTGCCTTGCAGATGTCGCAGGATCAGCCACCTCTAGTTGAGACACTGCTGCACATCCAGGCAGATCCGCTCCCTGATGATGCTCTGCTTCCTCACCATTTGTTGCCAGCCCCTTTTGCTGCCCAAGAGGAAAACCTTCAGCAGCACATTATTGGTTCTACTGCAGAGCCGGTGGAATCTGCACCGGACAAATTCCAGGAGCCTGTGTTTGCCACGGTCAACCAATCTGTTAACGCTGCAACCTCAGAGATACCAAGTCCAGAGTCAGGTAGTTCTAATCCTCCTCCTGGATTCCCTTTGCCCATTTATAAGGATCAAATTCATGTGGGTGCTTGTCAACTTTTGCCTGATGCTGCAGACCCTGTCATGCAAAAAATGTTTCTGTCCCAAGCTCAGGAAGAGTTGCACAAGGCCTGCTCTGGTCAGGAAGAGGCAGAGCTATGGAAGAAGTACTTTGCTCCTGAAGGGCAACCCAAGGATGTGATTCAGGTACCTAATGAGTGGGCTAACTTTATTGCCCTTGCATTGCTTACTCCAGATAAGTTTGAGTGGGTTAAAAAGTTGCTATCTTCTCAATTATGGAAAATTATTTCTGAAGATTCAAATAGCTCCAACTTGAAACCTTTTGTCCTGCCTGAGAAATGTGAAACTGTTCTGCAGAGCATTTGCCAAAATCAGACTGATGAAGAAGTGCTCCCCAATGCTGTGGTTTCCACCCCACCATCAAAGCCCTCATCAGTTGGAATGTCCTCCAGCACCTCTGCCATTCAAGTATATAAAAAGAGGAAGGAAAAATCTCCACTAGTTGAAACTCAGGTGAGAAGAAGTTGTAGAATTCAGTAGTTGAATCATGGTTACAGAAAGAAAACATGCATGGATAGAAACTGCTTGCCTTGCAATGTTAACCCTCCTTCATTACCCAGCAAAGTGGTTAAAAATCTCTCTATTTCTTTTTGCAAGATTCCTGAGAAAGATTGCTCAGATGAGGCCTGCACCAAGCCAAGAAGAAGAAAGGGAGCAAGGACAAAGAGGTGAAAGAGAAGAACAAGAAAATCCAACAGAAGGAAGGTCTGCCCACCCCAGCATAAGGACCTCTTAGGAGATCTGTCTAGTTTCTCTTTGAGCTTTGGATGTAATGGTTATGTCATATCAGATGTTTTTGTGTAAACCTATGTTTTGGGGTGTGGTTCAAATGGCACTGTTAGTTCTGTTGCAGACTGAGATCTTTAAGTTATGCAAAGTTATGCAGACTTGTCATATTCAGTTATTCCTCCATATCTACCATGAATGAGCAGTGGAAAATCTTGAACTGGAATATTAGAGGTATCAATGATAAAGAAAAGTGGTTAGCTATTCGAAACAAAATTGATGAGTCAGATTGTGACATGATTTGCATCCAGGAAACAAAGAGGGAAACATTTGACAGCAGGTGTCTTAAGCAGTTCTGCCCGAAACGTCTGAACAAGTTTGATTATCAACCATCTGTAGGTGCATTAGGAGGATTACTAGTGGTCTGGAATGATTCTCTTTTCACAGGAGAGACTATCTCTAAAAACTCCTTCTCCATCTCCATTCGATTCACCTCCAAGCTCTCTTCAGATACCTGGACTTTATCAAATATTTATGGCCCTTGTCATTCTCCTGATAGAGCTATTTTTATGGACTGGTTTTCTAATATTCACATTCCAGATGATTGTAATTGGTTGATGCTGGAGGATTTTAATTATATTAGATATCCTTCAAACAAAAACAGAGAAGGGGGTAACCCCAATGATATGCTCTTATTCAATGAAGCAATTAGCAATTTGGGACTTCTAGAAATTCCATTGAAAGGGAGAGAATTTACATGGAGCAACATGCAGACAGCCCCTTTACTTGAGAAGCTTGACTGGGTTTTTTCATTTGAAGCCTGGACTTCAAATTTCCCTAACACCATGGTGTTGCCTCTCTCAAAGCCTATTTCTGACCATGTTCCATGCATCATTAATATTGGCACCAGGATTCCAAAGTCTAAAATTTTCACGTTTGAAAATTACTGGATGCAGATTGATAGTTTCAAGGACGCTGTGAAAAATATTTGGCAACAAGATGTCAATGAAACTGATAGTGCAAAGAGAATCACTGCTAAGTTTAAGAGATTGAGAAAGGGCCTGAAGATTTGGGCCAAAGAGCTATCACAGCTATCTAAACTCATTCAAGCTTGTAATGATCTCATTATGCTCTATGACACTCTTGAAGATTTTAGATCTTTGTCCAATGTTGAATGGAACGGCAGAGAAATTGTTAAAAAGCATCTTCTTAACTTGTTGGGAATGCAAAGGGCATACTGGAAGCAAAGAGCAACAATTAGATGGATCTTACAAGGGGAGGCTAATACTAAATATCTGAAAGTAAAAGAAACCATTAATTACAGAAGAAACTACATTGCTAGTTTGCAAGATGAAGCTGGTAACATGCAAGATGACCATTAGACTAAAGCTGCAGTTCTGTGGAAAGCCTTCAAGAAAAGGCTTAATGTTTCTATGCCCACTTTTGATCTTCTGAACCTTGAGTCCCTAGTCCCAAAGATGCCTGAACTAATTGAGCTGGACAAGCCTTTCACTAAGGAGGAAATTGATGCAGTGGTTAAAGATCTCCCATCTGATAAGGCGCCAGGGCCAGATGGCTTCAATACAGACTTTATCAAGCATTGTTGGGACATCATTGCTCCAGATTTCTATGAGCTGATTGAAGATTTTTACAATGGAAAATTAAACCTGCAAAGTATCAACTCCTCCTTCATTACTCTGTTGCCAAAAAAAGATGCACCTGTCAATGCTAATGATTTCAGACCAATATCTTTGCTCAACTGTTCCATCAAAATCATCACAAAACTTCTTGCCAACAGACTACAGGCTGTCATACTAAAGATAGTTCATCAAAATCAATATGGGTTCCTTAAGAAAAGATCAATACAAGACTGTCTGGCCTGGTCATATGAATTCATTCATCAATGTCATCAATCTGGGCAAGAATTAATTATCTTAAAGCTAGACTTTGAGAAAGCTTTTGATATGATTGAGCTTGAAGCTATCAGGAAAATCCTCATTGCTAGAGGCTTTGGACCTAGATGGATTATGTGGATGGATAGGATTTTCTCCTCTGGATTGTCTTCTGTTCTGCTAAATGGGGTGCCTGGAAAGCAATTTCTCTGTAAAAGAGGAGTTAGACAGGGGGATCCTCTTTCACCTCTGCTGTTTGTCATAGCCGCTGATCTGCTTCAAACAATCTTAAATGAGGCTATGAGGAATGGACTGATTTCTGGTCCTATTAACACTAATTCTGGCCAAGATTTTCCTGTAATCCAGTATGCAGATGATACAGTCCTTGTCATGCAAGCCAATGCTGCTCAGCTTCACCAGCTAAAAAATTTGCTCATGTATTTCAGTACCTTCACTGGCTTGAGAGTAAATTATGAAAAATCAGTGATTGTTCCTATTAACACTGCTAATGATAAAATGCTGGAATTGGCTAATATTATGGGTTGTAAAGTTGGATCTCTTCCTTTCACATACTTGGGTTTGCCTCTTTGTCTGTCCAAGCCAAAGATTGAGGATTTTATGCCTATCATGCAAAGAATTGAAAGAAGGCTGGCTGGTTGTTCATCACTGCTATCTTATGGAGATAAATTGGTTCTGGTAAAGTCTGTGTTCTACAGCCTGCCCATTTTCCTCATGTGTACACTTGCACTGCCAGCTGGTGTCATGGAGCAAATTAAGAAATATCTCAAACATTTCTTTTGGAGAAAATATGGAATGGAAGACAGGGGCACTGCATTGATTGCTTGGGACAAAGTTTGCAAACCTAAAGAGAAAGGAGGACTTGGGGTGTTGGATATTGCAACTCACAACAAATGTCTACTCATGAAGCATGTCCACAAGTTCTTAAATCAGCAGAATATTCCTTGGGTCAAATTGATCTGGGAGACTTATTATCCTGACAGAATGCTTCACACTAATCCACAAGGATCTTTTTGGTGGAAAAGCATTCTCAAATTAGTGCCTGAGTTCAGACAAGCTGCTGTCCCCAAGATAGGCTCTGGCAACACTATAAGAATTTGGCTTGACAACTGGAATCAGGGCATATTGCAAGACAGATACCCTCAGTTGTTCGCTTTCAGTAGACAGGAGCAGATTTCTGTCCAGAAAATCAAGGACTTGGAGGATGCATCTGAACACTTCTTTACCCCACTATTAACTCAGGCCCACTAACAATTTCAAGAGATATCTGCTCTCATGCAGGATACCCAACTAAATCATACTCTGGACACCTGGAGTCTACCATGGAACAAGCATAACAATGAATTTTCGGCCATCAAAATGTACTGCCACATGCAAGGAAAAGAAGTACATTCCCCACTCTTTAAAAGGATTTGGAAAAGTGCTGCCATGTTCAGATATAAAATTTTCTTGCCAGAAAGCACTTTCATTTGCCAAATTATAGTTGTGAGCTTTGTAACTGTTCCTGTGAAGAAACCAGCCTCCATCTCATTTGGGATTGCCCTTTTGCTCTGCAATGCTGGGATTCAATTGTTCCTTCCAAAGTCAGAGGTATAAATGTTTTTGATGAGATCAACTTGCTGTCAACCCATCTGCCCAAACAGTTTGCCATGAGCATCATCACCATGGGTTGTTGGCACATTTGGATGCAGAGGAACTCCAAAATTTTCCAAGCGCAAAACCCTTCGGTTCAAGTCTGGAGAAAGCTACTCAAACATGACCTAAAGTTGCCGATTTTGAGAACCAAAGAAAAATGTAGGGAAGCTTTTAGTGCATGGATTACAGATAATCTCTATTAATTGATCATGGATATTCCAAGAGCTGGTATTGGTTAGATGTACCATGATGTTTTTCTTTTTAATTTACTTGCATGTAATTAACATTGGTTTGCTTTGAATGAAAATTACCGTAGAACGATTGTTCTACGGTTTTCGGTTCAAAAAAAAACATGCACTAGATCGGTATCAGTTCTTCATTTTAACCTTTTGCTATCTTTTTTGGAAATGGAGGCGTACCCCGACCTCCGCATCATTGCAGCCATCTTATTAAAAATCCACGAAGTAGCACAAAGTCATAAAAGTATTACAGCTCGCAAGAGGAGTGAACAAAAAAAGAAAAGTACATGCTGAAAAGTGCAACCGGTAAGGCAATGTGAAGGATAAGCTCTCTAGACTCCTATCCTGCTATGCGACCGCCATCCGAACCGGTTGAATATAGCCCGTTGTACCATCTCCCACTGGTTGCACCCAGTAACCAAAGACTCCCTGGAGTCCAAATGAGTGAGTAAGAACCACGTACGGATCCATGCGGTAGCTCTGAAGATGACCTGCAAGAAAGTTAAAATGTGTTGTCTGTTAAAAATCAGCATTCCTACAGTTCCATATAGCCCACAGAAACGCACATATTCCAACCCGAATACGAGCCGCAGTAGTATGCTCAACCCCAGCTAACCACGTTCCAAACAACGACTCAATGTCAACTGGAGGATTAATGTTAAAGGCTATATCGTTCTCCAAAGCAATTTGGCGAGTGGGCATTCAAGGAATAGATGTTGTGAAGGGCTAAAGGAAGTTCACTCCCCGCGACTAGTGTGCTCCCGCAAATAGGGTTCCCCCTCCTCCCCTCCCGCCGCCGCCGGCCTAGCACCCCGCCTCCGTCCCCTTCCGCCACCCTCCTTCCCCGGTCCAGATCCGCCCTCGCGCCGCCTCCCCGGGAGGCAGCTGGGGCGGAGCTCGAGCTCCTCTCCCGCGGGCTCCCTCCTCCCCCGTCTCCCCTCGCCGCCGCTGGCGGACGCCCCCGGCGCTGCCCCGGGTGGTGCCGGTCGCGGCGGCGGGCCTTCACGTCCCTGCGTGAACGTGCTCCCTTCCCGGGGCAGGGAGGCGGCGGCGGTTCAGCCCGGCTTGGCTGCGGTCCGGCGGCCCTGCGGCGACGGCCGGCGGCAGGCGTGGTGTCGTCGCCGCTCCTTGGCGGCAGGGCGGCGTGGTGGAGCAGGTTGGCGGGCCCCATCTGGGCCCTAGCGGGCCGGCCCCCCCGGCATGGCCTCGTTGTCTGCGGCGCAGTGAGGAGGAGGTGCGGCTCGGATGTGCGGCTCGTATATATATGACTCCTCTTTTATACTCCCAAGAGTACATACTCCCATCCTTTATGGATAATTGGATATAGATGAAATTGGTTAGGCCCGGTACTAATTAGTGAAAGTTAATTAACTGATTTGCATGCGTAACTACTTCCTGAAATCTAGTGTTCGTTTGTTATACCTTACGTGCATGGTGCAGTATATAGACCACGAGTCACATATACTTGTCTCTTGTGATATTGTTTTCCAAAGGGTACCACGTTTCATTTGGAAAAAAGTATATACGACTTCTAGATGAAGTATATTGTATTCTAGAACGTACTACCCAGGAAAAAAAAAGAACAAAGTATGTACCACCTGGGAAAAAAGAACAAAGTATATACTAACTTATGCAGGAGTGGTATATACTCACCCTGTGCGTTCGGTTAATTCGGTTTACATGGTTTAGTTTATACGGTTTTTTGGTTTGTACGGTATTAATACTTTGGTAAATAGGGTATGAAATTAAAATACAGTTCGGTTTCGGTATATTCCAAATTATTTCGGTATGGTTTCGGTATATACCATAAAAACCAAAGTTGACGCGAATTTGAAAATGATGTAATAATAATTTGCAAATTTATGACTCAAAACACATACTATTTTACACAAATAGTATATAACTATAGATGCATGCATTAATTCATTTGTTGATGGTTATGGACGTGCTTAGCATTTTAAAAAGAGAAAAATGACTATGTTACAAGAGAAATTTACGTGCTTAGTAGTGAATTTGACTCATGTACAAGAAAATGACAACTTGTATGGTTGTTCATTTAAAGAAATATATTTTTATTTTTTACTTCGGTTTATTCGGTTCAGTTTTTCGGTATATACCATAAAAACCAAAGTTCAAATCGGTATGAAAAGTTCATACCATACCGAAACCATAAACCATAAAAACCATAAAATTGGTTCGGTTTGATTTATTTTCGGTATGGTTTTTTGGTTCGGTTTTCAAATGCACAGAGTGAGTATATACCTATTTTTTTCTAGAGCTACTATACTTTATTTTTGCAAATTCTAGAACTACTATACTAAAGCTACGTAAATTAATCCCATCATCTGAGAGGAAGTATATACTACATTATTTATGAAGTATATACCATGTCTTGTGTGAGCAGGCATATACTTTGATTTTTAGTACACATTATTTTCAAAGAAGTATATATTACTTTTTTGTGAGTGAGTATATACCACGTTTAATTTGTAGAGAAGGCATATACTACTTGGGCGCCTCCTAATTCGGCCTCCCCCCTTCCATATGTTCCGGAGGGGGAAGGAAAGAGAGACGGGGGAGGGAAGGAAGGGGGAGGCCGAATCCTCCCCTTTCCTTCTCCCTTCCCCTCTTTCCTTCTCCTCCTATTTCAGCCTATATGTACCCGGTACTCTCCGGAACACTTCCGGTGTCCGAATATTATCGTCCTATATATCAATCTTTACCTCTCGATCATTTCAAGATTCGTCGTCATGTCCTGATCTCATCCGGGACTTCGAACAACATTCGGTCACCAAATCACATAACTCATATAATACAAAATCGTCATCGAATGTTAAGCTTGCGGACCCTACGGGTTCGAGAACTATGTAGACATGACCGAGACACCTCTACGGTCAATAACCATTAGCGGAATCTGGATGCTCATATTGGCTCCTACATATTCTACGAAGATCTTTATCGGTCGAACCGTTATGACAACATACATTATTCCCTTTGTCATCGGTATGTTACTTGCCCGAGATTTGATCGTCAGTATCTTCATACCAAGTTCAATCTCGTTACCGGCAAGTCTCTTTACTCGTTTCGCAATACATCATCCCGCAACTAACTCGTTAGTCACTTTGCTTGCAAGGTTTCTTATGATGTGTATTACCGAGAGGGCCCAGAGATACCTCTCCGATACCCGGAGTGACAAATCCTAATCTCGATCTATGCCAACCCAACAAACACCTTCGGAGATACCCGTTGAGCATCTTTATAATCACCAAGTTATGTTGTGACATTTTATAGCACACAAGGTATCCCTCCGGTATCCGGGAGTTGCATAATCTCATAGTCAAAGGAATATGTATATGACATGAAGAAAACAATAGCACTAAAACTGAACGATCAACATGCTAAGCTAACGGATGGGTCTTGTCCATCACATCATTCTCCTAATGATGTGATCCCGTTCATCAAATGACAACACATGTCCATGGTTAGTAACTTAACCATCTTTGATTAACGAGCTAGTCTAGTAGAGGCTTACTAGGGACATAGTGTTTTGTCTATGTATCCACACATGTATCAAGTTTCCGTTAATACAATTCTAGCATGAATAGTAAACATTTATCATGATATAAGGAAATATAGAATAAGAACTTTATTATTGCCTCTAGGGCATATTTCCTTCAGCCGCTAACATGGACATGACCACAGGCTTTGAAAAGTTGGGGTGATTTGAAGGATGTCCAACCATAGACCATGATTAATGAAGGTTGTTCAGGTGAGAGTACCTTGTTTCCTAACATTATTGAAATGACCCCAATTTTTTTCATGACCTTGTATGACCAATTCAAGGCTACATGCCAAGTTGTTTTGGTTTTTGACAAATTTTTCATTTTTCAGAGTTTTCTCGGTCAGAAAAGGCCCACAAATGGGCGGACCTGTCCTAATTTTCATACGGTGTCAGAAATCGTTCGAACCTTGTCGGGGTTCTGGGACCGGGGGTACCTAGGCCCATCTGCCTGCGGCCCAGGCGTGGCGACGTCTAAGGCCCGGTGTGGCCCAGCACCAAGACCTCACGAGAAAGACCCTCGCGAGGACCCCCTCTCGTGAGGCTAACTACACCAGGCCCCCCTGAGGAGCGGCCTCCCAAGGCTGCCTCCTGAGGAGCGAATACTTCTAGGCTCGCCTCTGCCTCATGAGGCGTGTGGTGACGTGAGCCATGACGACCAGGGCCAGGAGGGCTCCAGCGGGCACAGTCCAGGAGAATTTCCTCTTTGGTGCTAGAGGGGCAAAGTCAGCACGCGGGTTTCCAAGGAATCCCCCAAAGGTTGTCGTTCCGGTGCGACAAGATCAAGACCACGAGCTCGCCAGGACGGAGGTCATCACCGAGCCCACCTGCACATCACGACCAGAAGCTTTGCAGACGAGGACCACCTTTAGTCAGGATAGGCTGTACTCCTGCCCACCTTCGAATTTGGCCGTTGTGGCATCCCTTCCCGCCTAGAGCTTTGAGGGAAGAGGACCGGGCTGGTATAAATATAGGTTAGTCTTCACTGTAGAGAGGGTGACTCATTCACCCTTGAGCCCTCGCGAAGCAGCTCATCACTTGTACTAGTTCATGCTCATTCTCCTCACGAGGCAATCCACCACAAAGCAGAAGTAGGGTTTTACACCGTAAGGTGCCCTGAACCTGGGTAAATCTCGGTGTCCATCTCTCTTTCCTCTCGCTCGAGCGCGACGAAGCCAAGCCATGAGGTGGTGAGCATCGAGTCATACCTAGGCAGAATCCTTCACACACGCCCTAGAGTTCGAACCTTGCTTGGGTCCGCGGAGCCCCGATTTCGACAAACTTGGTATGGATAACTACCATGGTCATGCCCACCTGCTTGAAAAAGTTGGGGTCATTTCAAGGATATTGGGATGCTCAGTCTTCTGGCCTGTCCAAACAGTGTCATTGACACATGGTCTATGTTTGGACGTCCTTCAAATGACCCCAAATTCCGCAATCAGGTAGGCATGCCCATTGAAGGAATCCATGTCAGATTTGAACGATTTTCGACACCATATGCAAGTTGCGACACGTCCGACCATTTATCGTTATTTTTTTACCGAGAAAACTCTAGAAAATGCAAAAAATGTCGAAAACTAAAACAAGTTGGCATGGTACCAAAAAGCTCATGGGAAAAAATTGGTGTCATTTGACAAAGCCAAAAAACATGCTCTCAAACGGAGACTTCTGTCCTACCCAAAAACACTCCGTTGAACATGGTGTTTTTTTTTGGAACTTTTTCGTCCTTAGAGCTGGTGGTAGGCATAAAAACAGACAAACAAAACACCAAACTAAAAAGAAAATCAAAATTTTGGTTTTTTGTGTTGGTGTTGGAAAATTTCTTCAGATGAAGCAAAGAAAGAGCGAACGATGCAGAGTAATATCCGAGCGGACCCAAATTTGTAGATATAGATAGATAAAAAATTCTAACCATAATAGAAGCAAAAAATATACAATTAGAGACCCAATTTTTACTGTGATTGGAAACGAGAATATTCTGCTACATTGGACTCATGTAACATGCAATGTTTTGATGTCTACTTTTCTCATACACATTGTAAATTTTTATATACAACCAATAGTTTTTTATGATTTTAACATTTTTTAATGCATGATTAAAATAAAACTCAAATACATGTTTGAAGGACTTTTTTTTTCATACACATTGTATGTTTTTGGTGTACATACCGGACATTATTTTTACACGTTTAGAATTTTCGCAAATACATGATTAAAATTTTCAAATGTGCGATGCACACGTTAACAACTAAAATAAAATAAGAAATTAAAACAAAAATAAAATATGAAAATAGAAAAAAAAGGGTTAAAAACAGAATAGATAAAGGAAAGAAAAGAAAAAAGCGGGAGTGGCGTCAGCGTTACTGGGATGGCCGACGAACCGGTTGCCTTCAGGCCTCGCACTAGGGGAGGGATACGAGCCCACTAGCTTTTTTTCTTTGAGGGATACGAGCCGACTAGCAAGCACCATGATGATGGTCACAAGCGCACTGTGGCCCACATCATCCAATCTTCTTGTTGGGTTCGACGCCTCACGGCGGCCGCCACCGAGACCGTCGCCGCCGGTTATCCGAGCACCACGGCCACCTCGCCGTACAATCCCGCGGGCACGCCAGCGATGGCAGGTTATAGCGCGTCCTATTCGTCCCCGGAGATGGAGCGGCTCCTTCCCATTCCCGAGCGGCTGTTGGTGTTGGAGTCTGGACGCAGCTAGCGCAGCCATTGCCGGGCGCCGTTCTCCCGTCATAGGCGAGGCCGCTGTTCCTGCCCATGAGGAATTCCGCGGCGGGCATCGATTCGCCGGCCCGGCCTCCATCAGGTGAGCGACCATCGGCCCCCTGCTGGTTTCTTCTCGTGCTAGCTGCTTCGTCGAAGGTACGCACCATTCAAACTGTGCGCTCATTCCATCCTTCTACTAGTAGCTTTCTAGTTCCAATCCGAAGTCTTGATTTTGGCAGCCGAATTGAAGAGCAATCTCGCTAGTAGCTAGCGGTGATGTTGCCCGGTGCTGCCTGACTGTATGTGTGCCGACCGTATTGCTGACGAAAAGTCCCCACCCAAGAACTGCGATTCTGGTGGATTCAGTCATCGCTATTCCTACTTGCAGGCAGTAACGTGCTGCTGCTGCAATTCATCTGCAACACTAGATGGGTAGGTTGTTGACTGGTTTGCCACTCACATGTCACAATTCTGCTGCAATTCATCTGCAACACTAGATGTGTAGGTTGTTGACTGGTTTGCCACTCACAAGTCACAATCTGCTGCCATTGGGACAGTGAACCAAGCCCCGTACTCCTCACAAATTGCAACCCGTCTCGCACGGATAGTACCAGTCTTGCTTGGCTGAAGCTTTCCGTTCTCACCCGTTATGTTGTTTGGATGGCACAGCGAAGACTGGCATCTATAAACCTTGAATTAACATGATTTCTGAAAAATCCGCCACCACATCATTTCAGAACCTCCCGTTTCTGTTTCCTCCTTGTTATGCTGTTCTGTTAAACCGCTGTAGCTTGGACATGCGGTTAAGACTAGCCACAGTGGGAGTAAATTCAGCAGTAACATCGAGTCTAACTCAGCAAATTTGCTTATGTGGCAATGAGTTAATGAGGAGAGAGGTAGTTATAGTAACTTGGCTAGTTACTATAACATCACATGCCCTAATGCAGTATGAGTCTATAACCTAATAAATGAAGCTTTGCATGTTACCATACTTATGTTACTACTCACTATGAAGGCACTAACAAAGTCTAGGGATATGTGTATGTTACTAGTGTATGTTACTCACCATTGTGGCTAGTCTAAACGATACTACATCTGGTGGTGGTCGATGATCTTAATTACTACTGATGGTGTTGATAGTTGTTTGGTCATCTGTTGTGATTAAATGCCCATGTTAATATTTATTCAGTCCAGGTGTTTATGAAATATGTATTTACTTGCATGCCATGGCTACTGTGACGAGTCTACTTGCATTCTTGATTGTTCCTCCTAGAATTTTTATTATCTTACCGTCTCGTGCCACAAACGCAATATTGGCTCGCGATCAAGGAGATTCCATACTAGCCTGTTTGTGGTGAGCGGCAAGTCTACCTCGCAGTTCCCCATAACCCATGGTAGTACACGTAAATAATTCAAGTCTTGTAGACAGGAGCTTTCCTTTGTTGCTGCATGTACCAATCAGAGATGCTCCCTCCGTTACTAAATATTTGTCTTTATAGAGATTTCTATAAATGACTACATACGGAGTAAAATGAGTGAATCTACACTCTAAAATATGTTTATATACATCCGTATGTAGTTACTTGTTTATATATCTAGAAAGACAAATATTTAGGAACGGAGGGAGTATTTTACTTGAAGCTACATGCTGGTGCTGCAACTAACCTTCATTATGAGATGGTGATTGCTACTCACAAATCACAGTCTACTTTTATCCCGAAAGTGAAACGAGTTTCGTTCCCCTCCGCACATATGGTCTCTAAAAGAATTGAAAAATCAGTAAGAGTCACAATTGCATTCATTGGAAGACTTCAGGGAAGACCAGCAGATGACGTTTGGCAAATGACAAATCCCTTCACCGCACTATTTTTGTGCCTCTTGTTTCTATAATTTGACATGCTTATTCTCTCTATAAAGGCTTGTAGCACTCCTACCTTTCCAAGAAAAAGAAGAAGAAAAGAAATAGGCGCCGTGTTGTGTTTGGGCTCACACCAATGGCTATGGTTTGGCGGATGCTACTGCTCTTTCTTGCAGTGCTCCACGCACAAGCCACCTCCGGAGCACACGGTGATGGTAACCTCACTCTCCTATGCCATTCAGATGAAGCAGCAACCCTCCTCCAACTAAAGAAATCCATCTTATTCTCTAAAGCCATCACCAGCCTTCCATCTTGGCAAGACGGCAGCAACTGTTGTCATTGGGAAGGTGTTGGCTGCGGTGGCTCCACTGGTCGTGTCACGACCCTCAACCTCAATGGTCGTGGCTTGATCAGCCCAGGTCTTGACCCTGTGATCTTTAATCTCACCTCTCTCCGATTTCTCGACCTTAGCATGAATGACTTTAGCGGAAAGTCCATGATAAGTGGATTTAGCGGCTATAGCATGCCCACTGTTGGATTCGAGAGACTTACTTTTCTCGCCCACCTCAACCTCTCCAAATCAGGATTTGAGGGTGAAATCCCTATTGCCATCGGCAAACTTGAGAATCTTGTCTCCTTAGATCTTTCTATTGACGTGGAAGATGACTTCCTACTGAACTCGTCATGGATATCTGATTTTCAAGGCCTAGTGGGGAACCTCCGCAATCTGAGAGAGCTCTACCTTGATGGTGTGGATATGTCTCGTAGCGGAGAAGGGTGGTGTGACACTCTAGTTAAATCTACTCCTCGTCTTCAGGTTCTTAGCTTGGGGGAGTGTTATCTCTACGGTCCGATCCACCAATCCCTTTTGAACCTCAGCTCTCTAACTGTGATCAATCTCCAAAGCAACAGTGATATCTTTGCTGGACGGTTTCCAGAGTTCTTCATGGATTTTGTCAATTTAACTGTGCTTCAAGTTTATGATAATAATCTTGAGGGATGGTTCCCTCCTAGGATCTTCCAGTCGAAAAGACTAAGGTTCCTTGATTTGTCTGGCAATACAGCCCTTTCCGGGAGTTTGCTGAACTTTTCTGATGCAAGGTCTTTACATTCTTTGATACTATATGAGACCAACTTTTCATTTTCTAAACCAAGCTCTTTCAGCAATTTCTTCTCATTGCAAGAGTTAGCTCTCGATGCAAAATATATTTCTGCTGAGTTTCGCTCTTCACTCAATATGCTTCCCTCTTTGAGCGTATTGTGGCTCAGTGGGTTGGGCTTCTCAGGAGAGTTAGAATCAACATTTTCATGGATTCGGGACCTGAAGAACTTGGCAGGCTTGGTACTTTTCGAATGCGACCTCTCTAGCACAAAATCGTCCTCCATTAGCAACTTCAACAGCTTGAGAAGACTGAGTATTTTCACTTGCAACCTCACTATGCCAATACTATCTGCAGTTGGTAATCTCATGGACTTGCAAAGCTTGGTTATATCTGGTTGTGGACTAAGTGGGCCGATGCCATCTTCAATTGGCAACCTCACAAATTTAAGAACATTGGATATCTCTTATTGTGATTTTCTAGGGCCAATCCCAATTTCAATTGGCAATCTCGTGAATTTGAGAAGCCTGAGTCTATCTTCTTCTCGCTTTTCTGGACCCATGCCCTCTGAAATGGGCAACATCACGAATTTAAGAAGCTTGCATATCATTGATTGCGGTTTTCCAGGGCCAGTGCCATCTACAATTGGCAATCTCGTGAATTTGAGAAGCATGCATCTATTATATTCTAACTTTTCTGGGCCAATACCGTGCACAATTGGCAACCTCAGTAGGTTGCAAAGCATGCAACTCGAGTGCAAGCTTTCTGGGACAATACCATATGAAATTGGGCAGCTCAAGGAGTTGACATCTTTCGTACTTGGAGGTAACAACTTTACTGGGGAAATACCAAATTCTGTTGGTAATTTGACTAATCTGCAGTATTTGGATCTCTCACGGAATTATCTCAACGGTAAGATTACGGGATTGTTGTATGGTGATGCATACTCTAGTTAATTATGGATATATGTACTTATTCCAGTAAAATTTTCTTGTTGAGACTCCAAAAGATAGCGCTAGCAGTCAGATTGTGAATGTAAATTAATGAAGTGCTTTTGCAATATTAACATAGTCCAAGCAAAGACTAAGTGTTTATATGCTTCTTCTAGTGTACAAAAACATGTCTGCGAGAGACTAAACCTGTTTTTGGCTACAAATTCTTCTCTTCAGGTACTTCAAACTGCATGGTTTAGGAATAGAAATACATTCATGATAACTTTCCATTCTCCATTATGTTTGTGTTTGCAGGGGAAATTCCAGCTTCTCTCTCCAATCTTCCATTGCAACACTTGGATCTTTCTCAGAACCAACTTTCTGGCCCTATAAAGGAGTTCACGGTGGCATCTTTGGGCTTGGAGTACTTGGACCTAGGCGTGAATGAATTGACTGGGCAGATTCCAAGGTCCATTCTTGACCTCACAAGTTTAAGAAAACTGTTTATTGAATGGAACAACTTGGTAGGTTTGGTGCAACTTACCTCATTTTGGAGGCTAAGAAACCTAATTGATCTGAGGCTTTCGCACAATAAATTGTCTATCGTGGATGGAGAAGGCAATAATAACTCCTCAACCTATCTCTCTAGAATTTCCACCTTAGAGCTTGCGTGTTGCAACATAACCAAATTTCCGACTGTTTTGGCACGTGTTAGCTATGTGCGTGATTTGGATCTCTCATGCAATAGACTCAGTGGGGACATACCAGATCGGATATGGGGGAGATGGAACAATAGTCTTTCATATTTAAATCTTTCACACAACCTGTTCACCGGTATGCAACTTAATTCATATTTTCTCCCTTCAAGTACACTGGAAATTCTTGATCTTAGTGCTAATCGTCTCGAGGGGCAGATTCCTATACCATACTCGCCATTGTTATTTGTGGATTATTCACACAATAATTTCTCTTCTGTTCTTCCAAACTTCACTTCATATCTTGGTACCACATATCTCAGCATGTCCAACAACAGTATAAATGGATGCATGACAGATTCAGTTTGCAGTGGAATTATGGGTGTGTTTGACCTATCCTACAACAATTTTAGTGGGCCGATTCCTGCCTGTCTGATAGAAAGTGGTGGACTGATGGTGTTAAATTTGAGGGAAAATAACTTTGAAGGGACGTTGCCATCCAAAATTACAAGTGAATGTACTTTCCAGACAATAGATTTACATGGCAATAAGATTGAGGGGAAGCTTCCGAGGGCACTTTCTAACTGCAGTAAGTTGGAGGTTCTTGACATTGGAAACAACCTGTTACTTGATACTTTCCCATCTTGGCTAGGGGAGCTTCCCAATCTTTATGTTCTTATCTTAAGATCCAACCAATTCTATGGTTCGGTAGATGATGTTGTTGGGAATTACCAAACCAGAGAGTACTTCCCTACCTTGCAAATTATTGATCTTGCTGCGAACAACTTCTCTGGCAATTTAAATTCAAAATGGTTTAGAAAATTAAAATCAATGATGATGAGGTTCAATAGTGCAGGAGATATTGTCAGTGCTAAAAACATACCAGGTATTCAGGCATTCTACCAGGACACTGTAGTGATAACATACAAGGGCTCCGAGGTGACATTTGGAAGGATCCTGACCACTTTAACAGCAATTGACCTTTCAAATAATAGATTGGAAGGTACCATTCCTGAGTCAGTTGGACAACTTGTTTCACTGCGCGTACTGAACATGTCACACAATGCATTCACGGGAAAAATTCCAACCCAGCTTGGCGGTGTGACTGATCTGGAGTCACTAGACATGTCTTGCAACCAACTCGCTGGGGAGATTCCACAGGAACTCACAAATCTCACCTCTCTGGCCACCCTGAACTTGTCCGACAACCGGTTGGTGGGGAAGATACCGCAGTCAGGCCAGTTCCTCACATTTGACATCAATTCATTCGAAGGGAATTTGGGGTTGTGTGGACCGCCATTCTCCAAGCCTTGTGGCGTATCACTTGCTCCTCCAAGCCCTGCCCGTGTGGAGAAGTCTTCTAATGTGGATGTCATCCTGTTTCTCTTTGTCGGGCTGGGCTTCGGTGTTGGATTTGCAGCTGCCATTCTGATGAGATGGGGTCGAATCAGAAAATGGTTTGTTAAATCTGCAAGAGCTTTGTGGACTTGATCTGATCTGGGAGACTATTCCCTGGTGCAAGCATGTTGTCCTGGAAGAGAGCTTATTCCTCTGCAGCAGTCGTTGCTTTTGAAGAAGTACTGTAAGTATAGGCTTTTTATCTACTTGTATACTTTTTGTGCTGTGATTCATGTATTAAGCCCCTGCTGCACCTTATCTCCTGTGGTGTATGCTATACAATATTGCTTGGGGTTAGATTAGATGGCTGGGCATCTTTGTAATCCATCTCCTGTATCTGTTTGTTGTTATTTCCAGTTTTAAGTGTGATCATGCATATGTTTAGCCTGGAGATGAATCTTGTAACCATTATGTTATCTTGTTTGGATATAAATAAACGCCACGCGGACTGACAAGGGTTATACGCTTCATCAACACTTCTATTTTTTCTCGTAAAGTTGCACTTGCTTCTTGTGTCAAAGTATCATTCCTGGAAGATAACCGTGCTGCTGTAATTTGTTTCGGCGCAGAGTGACAGATGAATCTGATCATCATATTGCAGAATTAGTTTCTACCTCTCTTTTGCAGGAATATTGCGTGTTTGCGTATGCCCTGCCTAACCGTGTTTTTTTTTTTGCATCCCATGAGGCCATGTACAATTTAAGTTTGACTGAATTTTTTTGCATCTGTTTTAAACTCATATAATTACACATGATAATTTTTTGTTACTCCAGTAAATTGTTTTGTGGAGAGGTTACTCCTGTTTATGTAGTTGTTCTGCATGAAAATGTATATTTATGTTTAGAATAATTTTTACAAGTCCTTTGGCTGTTGCGAATGTATTTTCAATACCCAGTGAATTTTGTTCGGAGCGCTGCTTTCCCCAGAGCTGGATAGCGTCGTGCAACCGTGTCACCGTGTGTGGCTTGGCGATCTCCATTGTTGGCTCGAACGCTGTCTCTGTTCTGCTGCGGTTGCGAGGAAGTCGCCATTTGGTCATGGTTGCTGCTTTCCAAGATTCTTCTGTCAGACAGGTACCTTCCCCTGAGTCTATCTATATGGTCCGGATCCACCTATGTGATGCCTGCTAGCTAAACAGGTATCAATCTCAAACTAGTCTGGTGTTATCTGATTTATCTGATTGTCTGTACATCAGTCTGTTTAGCCAACAAGCCAAAGGAACATCCATCAGTCTTTGCCGATATCAACAGGTATCGATTCCATTGACAGTGCATCCATCAGTCTGTACGCCAGAGGAGCTTGCATCGTTCAATTATACTCCTACTTGCGATTTTCAAGTCTTTGCCGAGTCACACAAGTTGTGGGCCCCACCAAGATGATGTGCCGTCCATGTGGCAGCAAAACCAGCTAGCTAAAGGCTTACCAGGGTCGGAAATCGGCCAATTTCACCAGTTTTATTAATTTTTTGGAAGGGGAGGGGGAGTAATTTGTGTAGTTTCAGAGTTCAGGATTGTAATCGGATCTTTTTGATAAGCTCGGGGGCTAATATGCACTTACTCAGGAGATACAGAATATAGCTTTTTTATGGCGAGCGCACTATAGCATGGGCTCTAATATGTCACAAGTCTTTTGGTGTGGAAATTTTGAGAAACAGGTCGTTAATCATCTAATCTAAGAAGATTCAACGATGAAATTCTGAGGGATAACACATAAATGTCTACTTGGGATGGATATAGTTTGACTCGCGTTTGGTATTTGGCAGACACCTAAAATTCATTCAATCGCTAGTCGAATCCTCATGCGCAGCCCCGAGGGTGAGATGGGCCGGAGACGTTGCGGCTAGCCATGGCAAAGCCTAGCTAGTTAGGGTTTAGGATTTGTTGGAGTAAGAAGATGAACAAAAAGCCATTCGGATAAGAAAACCGAGAACGAACCACTTACGTTCTGAAAGCACGACCGTCGTAAATATCCATATGCATTTTTTCTTCTGATGAAGAAACCAAACTTAGCTGGAAAACGAGAACCTCAGACCAGTAAACCACTTCGCATGCTGATTTTTGTCAGCATCGAAACCACTCGAGAGATGTCGCACATCAATGTAGAAGATCTTTGTCCGATCTGGATGAAAATTGAAAAGTAGTACTACTCCTGTATGGCGAGACAATGGGTAGACCTGTGGGATTCGAGGCTGCACATGCCGCAACAAAACCTTGTCCACCTCAAACAGCGACAACAAAGATGGGCGACGAGCGGTTTACTGGAAAGTTTGACGGATTCCAGGTCTTCGCTGCAGCGGCGGTCAAGCTACGATAAGACGTGAGAATTTCAGATGAGATGCAAATGTGCGGACACGAGGCCGCTGTAAACTTGTTTTTAAACCCCTGCGGTCTCATCCAGCTGAGCAACACTCCACAGCTCAAACACCACCACCACCACGGAAAACAACGCTGAAACTGCTCCGGTGCTCTCCGGCCGAGCGGAGGTGCGTCTTCTCTCCTTAATTATTTCTTTTGGCTTGTGTCTTGCTGAAAGGCTTCTTGTGGGTGACACGTACAGTAATTATTTGCTAAAGTTACTCCATTATTACGCTTCAAATAACTGGCCTCTAGTCGTCGATGTTGGCGCAAGCATCCAGACGTATTATTTGTTCATAGCTGGTTGCAGCACGGGTGCAACGTACATCCGCTAGTAAACACATGCAGTTCATAACATGCGACCAAGTTTATCATTTCCATTTTGCAGGTGACTAGGGACTCATGCCTTCTCCCAAGCAACCAGCGAAGCTCGACATGCTCTGGCATTGCTGCTGCTTTGTAATGGAGTTGGCCACGCGTATTGCTCAATGATCCACGAAAACAGCGTCGATCTGCACTCGCTGCTTGAGTTCAAGAAGGGCATCGTTAGCGATCCTCAAGGAGCCTTGAGTAACTGGAACGACACAACCCATTTATGTCGCTGGAATGGTGTCGACTGCACCTCCACGACACCACCGTTCCGCGTCTCATCGCTTATTCTCGCTAGCCAAAACTTAGCAGGCCAAATTAGCTCCTCTCTATTAAACCTAACTTTCCTCGCATGGCTTGACCTTTCGGGGAACTATTTTGTTGGCCCATTGCATGTCCTTGGCCATCTTCAAAGATTACAGACACTTTACCTCAACAACAACAGTTTAAATGGGATAATTCCTGATTCACTTACCAACTGTTCCAACTTGATCAACTTAGATCTCTCTGTAAACTCCCTCATGGGTGTAATTCCTACAAAACTGGTCTTCCTTTCAAGACTGAACTACTTAGATCTCTCTGCAAACTCGCTAGTCGGTCAAATTCCTCCGAAACTAGAGCTCCTGTCAAAAGTCAAAACCTATCTTCTTGGATCTCTCTATAAATTTGCTAGTGGGTCAAATTCCTCTGAGTTTAGGATTTCTTCTTAATCTAGCATATATCTATCTTCGATCAAATCAACTTGAGTGGAGCATTCCTGAGCTTGGGAAATTGCCGCTATTGCAAGAGCTGATCATGGGCAACAATAAGCTTTTAGGTGAACTCCCACATGCCATCTTGAATTCTTCTGGTTCGCTCCAAATTTTAGGCTTGGAATTCAATATGATAAGCAAGGCATTGCCACCTAATATTGGCGACCGTCTGCCTAATCTCATCCAACTTACCTGGGCGCTACTAACCTGTTTCAAGATAACATCCCAGCTTCCCTAGGAAACGCTCAAGGTTTAAAAGTGATAGATTTATCAAACAACAGTTTCACCGGGACAATTCCTACTTCTTTTGGAAAGCTTTCAAATCTAACTATTCTAAACCTTGAGAATAACCTGCTTGAGACAAGGGACAATAGAGACTGGGAGTTCTTAAATGCACCGAGAAATTGTCAGTCTCTAAAGAAACTATCAGTCTCCTTGAATCAACTGCAGGGATCTATTCCCCAATCCGTTGGTAACCTATCCCCAGCCTTGAGGAGCTCTAGCTGCTTGGAAACAACTTATCAGGACAAGTACCCCAGAGCATCAAAAAACTTAGTGCCTTAACTAAACTGGCACTAGGTGAAAATAGTTTAAGTGGTACGATTGAGGGATGGGTTGGTGACCTAAAAGGCATTGTATCATTATATCTCTAGTCAAATAGCTTCACTGGCCTAATCCCATCCTCTATTGGCAGACTTACTTGATTGACATATCTGTATATAGGTGAAAATGAGTTCGAGGGCCACATATCACCCAGCTTGGGAAACCTTCCACTCTTACAGCTAAACCTTGGTGGTAACAATTTCCAAGGTTATATACCATCAAACTTGGGAAAACCTCCAAGAACTAACTGAAGGAAATATGCCCTAGAGGCAATAATAAAGTTATTATTTATTTCCTCATATCATGATAAATGTTTATTATACATGCTAGAATTGTATTAACCGGAAACATGATACATGTGTGAATACATAGACAAACATATAGTCACTAGTATGCCTCTACTTGACTAGCTCATTAATCAAAGATGGTTATGTTTCCTAACCATAGACATGTGTTGTCATTTGATTAATGGGATCACATCATTAGAAGAATGATGTGATTGACATGACCCATTCCGTTAGCCTAGCACTTGATCGTTTAGTATACTGCTATTGCTTTCTTCATGACTTATACATGTTCCTGTAACTATGAGAAATATGCAACTCCCGTTTACCGGAGGAACACTTTGGGTACTACCAAACGTCACAACGTAACTGGGTGATTATAAAGGAGTACTACAGGTGTCTCCGAAGGTACATGTTGAGTTGGCGTATTTCGAGATTAGGTTTTGTCACTCTGATTGTCGGAGAGGTGTCTCTGGGCCCTCTCGGTAATGCACATCATTATAAGCCTTGCAAGCAATGTGACCAAATGAGTTGGTTACGGGATGATGCATTACGGAACGAGTAAAGAGACTTGCCGGTAACGAGATTGAACTAGGTATTGGATACCGACGATCAAATCTCGGGCAAGTAACATACCGATGACAAAGGGAACAACGTATGTTGTTATGCGGTTTGACCGATAAAGATCTTCGTAGAATATGTAGGAACCAATATGGGCATCCAGGTCCCGCTATTGGTTATTGACCGAGAATGGTTCTAGGTCATGTCTACATAGTTCTCGAACCCGTAGGGTCCGCACGCTTAACGTTACGATGACAGTTTTATTATGAGTTTATAAGTTTTGATGTACCGAAGTTTGTTCGGAGTCCCGGATGTGATCACGGACATGATGAGGAGTCTCGAAATGGTCGAGACATAAAGATTGATATATTGGAAGCCTATGTTTGGACATCGGAAAGGTTCCGGGTGAAATCGGGATTTTACCGGAACACCAGGGGGTTACCGGAACCCTCCCGGGGGTTAATGGGCCTTAGTGGGCCATGAGGGAGAAGGGGAGGGCCGGCCAGGGCAGGCCGCGCGCCCCCTCCCCCCTAGTCCGAATAGGACAAGGAAGGGGGGGGGGGCGGCGCCCTCCTTTCCTCTTTCCCCTCCCCCCCTTTCCTTCTCCACCAAGGCAAGAGGGGGGAGTCCTACTCCCGGTGGGAGTAGGACTCCTCCAGGCGCACCCCAAGGGGGCCGGCCGCACCTCCCCTCCCTCCTTTATATACGGGGGTAGGGGGGCACCCCATAACACACAAGTTGATCTACGGATCGTTCCTTAGCCGTGTGCGGTGCCCCCCTCCACCATATTCCACCTCGGTCATATCGTTGCGGAGTTTAGCGAAGCCCTGCGCCGGTAGAGCATCATCATCGTCACCACGCCGTCGTGCTGACGGAACTCATCCCCGAAGCTTTGCTGGATCGGAGCCCGGGGATCGTCATCGAGCTGAACGTGTGCTGAACTCAGAGGTGCCGTACGTTCGGTGCTTGGATCGGTCGGATCGTGAAGACGTACGACTACATCATCCGCGTTGTCATAACGCTTCCGCTTACGGTCTACAAGGGTACGTGGACGGACACTCTCCCCTCTCGTTGCTATGCCATCACCATGATCTTGCGTGTACGTAGGAAAACTGTTGAAATTACTACGTTCCCCAACAGTGGCATCCGAGCCTAGGTTTTATGCGTTGATGTTATATGCACGAGTAGAACACAAGTGAGTTGTGGGCGATATAAGTCATACTGCTTACCAGCATGTCATACTTTGGTTCAGCGGCATTGTGAGATGAAGCGGCCCGGACCGACATTACGCGTACGCTTACGCGAGACTGGTTTCACCGCTACGAGCACTCGTTGCTTAAAGGTGACCGGCGGGTGTCTGTCTCTCTCACTTTAGTTGAACCGAGTGTGACTATGCCCGGTCCTTGCGAAGGTTAAAACAACACCAACTTGACAAACTATCGTTGTGGTTTTGATGCGTAGGTAAGAACGGTTCTTGCTAAGCCCGTAGCAGCCACGTAAAAATTGCAAGAACAAAGTAGAGGACGTCTAACTTGTTTTTGCAGGGCATGTTGTGATGTGATATGGTCAAGACGTGATGCTATATTTTATTGTATGAGATGATCATGTTTTGTAACCGAAGTTATCGGCAACTGGCAGGAGCCATATGGTTGTCGCTTTATTGTATGAAATGCAAACGCCCTGTAATTGCTTTACTTTATCACTAAGCGGTAGCGATAGTCGTAGAAGCAATAGATGGCGTAACAGCAACGATGCTACGATGGAGATCAAGGTGTCGCGCTGGTGACGATGGTGATCACGACAGTGCTTCGAATATGGAGATCACAAGCACAAGATGATGATGGCCATATCATATCACTTATATTGATTGCATGTGATGTTTATCCTTTATGCATCTTATCTTGCTTTGATTGACGGTAGCATTTTAAGATGATCTCTCACTTAATAATCAAGAAGTGTTCTCTCTGAGTATGCACCGTTGCGAAAGTTCTTCGTGCTGAGACACCACGTGATGATCGGGTGTGATAGGCTCTACGTTCAAATACAACGGGTGCAAAACAGTTGCACACGCGGAATACTCAGGTCATACTTGACGAGCCTAACACATACAGATATGGCCTTGGAACACGGAGACCGAAAGGTCGAACGTGAATCATATAGTAGATATGATCAACATAGTGATGTTCACCATTGAAACTACTCCATCTCACATGATGATCAGACATGGTTTAGTTGATTTGGATCACGTGATCACTTAGATGACTAGAGAGATGTCTGTCTAAGTGGGAGTTCTTAAGTAATATGATTAATTGAACTTAAATTTATCATGAACTTAGTACCTGATAGTATTTTGCTTGTCTATGTTTGTTTGTAGATAGATGGCTCGTGCTGTTGTTCCGTTAAATTTTAATGCGTTCCTTGAGAAAGCAAAGTTGAAAGATGATGGTAGCAATTACACGGACTGGGTCCGTAACCTGAGGATTATCCTCATTGCTGCACAGAAAAGTTACGTCCTGGAAGCACCGCTGGGTGCCAGGCCTGCTGCTGATGCAACTGACGACGTTAAGAACGTCTGGCAGAGCAAAGCTGATGACTACTCGATAGTTCAGTGTGCCATGCTTTACGGCTTAGAACCGGGTCTTCAACGATGTTTTGAACGTCATGGAGCATATGAGATGTTTCAGGAGTTGAAGTTAATATTTCAAGCAAATGCCCAGATTGAGAGATATGAAGTCTCCAATAAGTTCTATAGCTGCAAGATGGAGGAGAATAGTTCTGTCAGTGAACACATACTCAAAATGTCTGGGTATAATAATCACTTGATTCAACTGGGAGTTAATCTTCCTGATGATAGTGTCATTGACAGAATTCTCCAATCACTGCCACCAAGCTACAAGAGCTTCGTGATGAACTATAATATGCAAGGGATGAACAAAACTATTCCCGAGCTCTTCGCAATGCTAAAAGCTGCGGAGGTAGAAATCAAAAAGGAGCATCAAGTGTTGATGGTTAACAAGACCACCAGTTTTAAGAAAAAGGGCAAAGGGAAGAAGAAGGGGAACTTTAAAAAGAACAGCAAGCAAGTTGCTGCTCAAGAGAAGAAACCCAAGTCTGGACCTAAGCCTGGAACTGAGTACTTCTACTGCAAGCAGACTGGACACTGGAAGCGGAACTGCCCCAAGTATTTGGCGAATAAGAAGGATGGCAAAGTGAACAAAGGTATATGTGATATACATGTTATTGATGTGTACCTTACTAATGCTCGCAGTAGCACCTGGGTATTTGATACTGGTTCTGTTGCTAATATTTGCAACTCGAAACAGGGACTACGAATTAAGCGAAGATTGGCTAAGGACGAGGTGACGATGCGCGTGGGAAATGGTTCCAAAGTCGATGTGATCGCGGTCGGCACGGTACCTCTACATCTACCATCGGGATTAGTTTTAGACCTAAATAATTGTTATTTGGTACCAGCGTTGAGCATGAACATTATATCTAGATCTTGTTTGATGCGAGATGGTTATTCATTTAAATTAGAGAATAATGGTTGTTCTATTTATATGTGTAATATCTTTTATGGTCATGCACCCTTGAAGAGTGGTCTATTTTTATTAAATCTCGATAGTAGTGATACACATATTCATAGTGTTGAAACCAAAAGATGCAGAGTTGATAACGATAGTGCAACTTATTTGTGGCACTGCCGTTTAGGTCATATCGGTGTAAAGCGCATGAAGAAACTCCATACTGATGGGCTTTTGGAATCACTTGATTATGAATCACTTGGTACTTGCGAACCGTGCCTCATGGGCAAGATGACTAAAACGCCGTTCTCCGGAACTATGGAGTGAGCAACTGATTTGTTGGAGATCATACATACTGATGTTTGTGGTCCAATGAATGTTGAGGCTCGCGGCGGGTATCGTTATTTTCTCACCTTCACAGATGATTTGAGCAGATATGGGTATATCTACTTAATGAAACACAAGTCTGAAACATTTGAAAAGTTCAAAGAATTTCAGAGTGAAGTGGAAAATCATCGTAACAAGAAAATAAAATTTCTACGATCTGATCGTGGAGGAGAATATTTGAGTTACGAGTTTGGTCTACACTTGAAACAATGCGGAATAGTTTCGCAACTCACGCCACCCGGAACACCACAACGAAATGGTGTGTCCGAACGTCGTAATCGTACTTTACTAGATATGGTGCGATCTATGATGTCTCTTACTGATTTACCGCTATCGTTTTGGGGTTATGCTTTAGAGACGGCCGCATTCACGTTAAATAGGGCACCATCAAAATCCGTTGAGAACACCTTATGAACTGTGGTTTGGCAAGAAACCAAAGTTGTCGTTTCTTAAAGTTTGGGGCTGCGATGCTTATGTGAAGAAACTTCAACCAGATAAGCTCGAACCCAAATCGGAGAAATGTGTCTTCATAGGATACCCAAAAGAGACTATTGGGTACACCTTCTATCACAGATCTGAGGGCAAGATTTTCGTTGCTAAAATCGGATCCTTTCTAGAGAAGGAGTTTCTCTCGAAAGAAGTGAGTGGGAGGAAAGTAGAACTTGATGAGATAACTGTATCTACTCCCTTGTTGGAAAGTAGTTCATCACAAGAACCGGTTCCTGTGACAACTACACCAACTAGTGAGGAAGCTGATGATATTGATCATGAAACTTCAGATCAAGTTTCTACTGAACCTCGTAGGTCTACCAGAGTAAGATCCGCACCAGAGTGGTACGGTAATCCTATTCTGGAAGTCATGTTACTTGACCATGATGAACCTACGAACTATGAGGAAGCGATGATGAGCCCAGATTCCGCAAAATGGCTAGAGGCCATGAAATCTGAGATGGGATCCATGTACGAAAACAAAGTATGGACTTTGGTTGACTTGCCCGATGATCGGCAAGCCATTGAGAATAAATGGATCTTTAAGAAGAAGACTGACGCTGATGGTAATATAACTGTCTATAAAGCCCGACTTGTTGCGAAAGGTTTTCGACAAGTTCAAGGGGTTGACTACGATGAGACTTTCTCACCCGTAGCGATGCTTAAGTCTGTCCGAATCATGTTAGCTATTGCTCCATTTCATGATTATGAAATTTGGCAAATGGATGTCAAAACTGCATTCTTGAATGGATTTCTGGAAGAAGAGTTGTATATGATGCAACCAGAAGGTTTTGTTGATCCAAAAGGTGCTAACAAAGTGTGCAAGCTCCAGCGATCCATTTATGGACTGGTGCAAGCATCTCGGAGTTGGAATAAACGTTTTGATAGTGTGATCAAAGCATATGGTTTTATACAGACTTTTGGAGAAGCCTGTATTTACAAGAAAGTGAGTGGGAGCTCTGTAGCATTTCTGATTTTATATGTAGATGACATATTATTAATTGGAAATGATATAGAATTTCTGGATAGCATAAAGGGATACTTGAATAAAAGTTTTTCAATGAAAGACCTCGGTGAAGCTGCTTACATATTGGGCATCAAGATCTATAGAGATAGATCAAGACGCTTAATAGGACTTTCACAAAGCACATACCTTGACAAAATTTTGAAAAAGTTCAAAATGGATCAGGCAAAGAAAGGTTTCTTGCCTGTGCTACAAGGTGTGAAGTTGAGTCAAACTCAATGCCCGACCACAGCAGAAGATAGAGAGAAAATGAAAGATGTTCCCTATGCTTCAGCCATAGGCTCTATCATGTATGCAATGCTGTGTACTAGACCTGACGTATGCTTAGCAATAAGCTTGGCAGGAAGGTACCAAAGTAATCCAGGAGTGGATCACTGGACAGCGGTCAAGAACATCCTGAAATACCTGAAAAGGACTAAGGATATGTTTCTCGTATATGGAGGTGACAAAGAGCTAGTCATAAATGGTTACGTTGATGCAAGCTTTGACACTGATCCGGACGATTCTAAATCGCAAACCGGATACGTGTTTTTATTAAACGGTGGAGCTGTAAGTTGGTGCAGTTCTAAACAAAGCGTCGTGGCGGGATCTACATGTGAAGCGGAGTACATAGCTGCTTCTGAAGCAGCAAATGAAGGAGTCTGGATGAAGGAGTTCATTACCGATCTAAGTGTCATACCTAGTGCATCGGGACCAATGAAGATCTTCTGTGATAATACTGGTGCAATTGCTTTGGAAAAGAAATCCAGATTTCACAAGAGGACCAAGCACATCAAGAGATGCTTCAATTCCATTCGGGACCAAGTCCAAGTGGGAGACATAGAGATTTGCAAAATACATACGGATCTGAATGTTGCAGACCCGTTGACTAAGCCTCTCTCACGAGCAAAACATGATCAACACCAAGACTCCATGGGTGTTAGAATCATTACTATGTAATCTAGATTATTGACTCTAGTGCAAGTGGGAGACTGAAGGAAATATGCCCTAGAGGCAATAATAAAGTTATTATTTATTTCCTCATATCATGATAAATGTTTATTATTCATGCTAGAATTGTATTAACCGGAAACACGATACATGTGTGAATACATAGACAAACATATAGTCACTAGTATGCCTCTACTTGACTAGCTCATTAATCAAAGATGGTTATGTTTCCTAACCATAGACATGTGTTGTCATTTGATTAATGGGATCACATCATTAGAAGAATGATGTGATTGACATGACCCATTCCGTTAGCCTAGCACTTGATCGTTTAGTATACTGCTATTGCTTTCTTCATGACTTATACATGTTCCTGTAACTATGAGAAATATGCAACTCCCGTTTACCGGAGGAACACTTTGGGTACTACCAAACGTCACAACGTAACTGGGTGATTATAAAGGAGTACTACAGGTGTCTCCGAAGGTACATGTTGAGTTGGCGTATTTCGAGATTAGGTTTTGTCACTCCGATTGTCGGAGAGGTATCTCTGGGCCCTCTCGGTAATGCACATCATTATAAGCCTTGCAAGCAATGTGACCAAATGAGTTGGTTACGGGATGATGCATTACGGAACGAGTAAAGAGACTTGCCGGTAACGAGATTGAACTAGGTATTGGATACCGACGATCAAATCTCGGGCAAGTAACATACCGATGACAAAGGGAACAACGTATGTTGTTATGCGGTTTGACCGATAAAGATCTTCGTAGAATATGTAGGAACCAATATGGGCATCCAGGTCCCGCTATTGGTTATTGACTGAGAATGGTTCTAGGTCATGTCTACATAGTTCTCGAACCCGTAGGGTCCGCACGCTTAACGTTACGATGACAGTTTTATTATGAGTTTATAAGTTTTGATGTACCGAAGTTTGTTCGGAGTCCCGGATGTGATCACGGACATGATGAGGAGTCTCGAAATGGTCGAGACATAAAGATTGATATATTGGAAGCCTATGTTTGGACATCGGAAAGGTTCCGGGTGAAATCGGGATTTTACCGGAACACCAGGGGGTTACCGGAACCCTCCCGGGGGTTAATGGGCCTTAGTGGGCCATGAGGGAGAAGGGGAGGGCCGGCCAGGGCAGGCCGCGCGCCCCCTCCCCCCTAGTCCGAATAGGACAAGGAAGGGGGGGGGGGGCGGCGCCCTCCTTTCCTCTTTCCCCTCCCCCCCTTTCCTTCTCCACCAAGGCAAGAGGGGGGAGTCCTACTCCCGGTGGGAGTAGGACTCCTCCAGGCGCACCCCAAGGGGGCCGGCCGCACCTCCCCCTCCCTCCTTTATATACGGGGGCAGGGGGGCACCCCATAACACACAAGTTGATCTACGGATCGTTCCTTAGCCGTGTGCGGTGCCCCCCTCCACCATATTCCACCTCGGTCATATCGTTGCGGAGTTTAGCGAAGCCCTGCGCCGGTAGAGCATCATCATCGTCACCACGCCGTCGTGCTGACGGAACTCATCCCCGAAGCTTTGCTGGATCGGAGCCCGGGGATCGTCATCGAGCTGAACGTGTGCTGAACTCAGAGGTGCCGTACGTTCGGTGCTTGGATCGGTCGGATCGTGAAGACGTACGACTACATCATCCGTGTTGTCATAACGCTTCCGCTTACGGTCTACGAGGGTACGTGGACGGACACTCTCCCCTCTCGTTGCTATGCCATCACCATGATCTTGCGTGTACGTAGGATTTTTTTTGAAATTACTACGTTCCCCAACACTAACATTATTGAATCTCAGCCACAACAATCTCCAAGGTGACATACCTCAAATTATTACCCTTAAGCAACTCACTACTTTGGATCCTCATCAAATAAGCTTACATGGCAAATTCCGGATTCTTTGGGCCAATGTAATGGGTTAGTGAGTCTGCAAATAGATCAATACTTTATGTTGGGAAACATTCCAATAACTTTTGGCAACCTTTTCTCACTGAGCATGCTAAATCTTTCACACAACAACTTGCCAGGCACTATCCCGTTAGCTCTGAGAAAAGTAGAGTACCTCATCAATCTTGACTTTTCATATAATAATCTTGAAGGATAATTACCAAGGACTGGAGTATTCTGAAATGCTACAACTGTTTCAATTGAGGGTAATTGGGGGCTCTGTGATGCGATGGATTTTAGTATGCCCATGTGTTCTACTGTTTCTCGGAGGTCAAAGACACAATACTATTTGGTCAGAGCATTGATTCCATTATTTGGCTTCATATCACATGTAATGTTGGCTTACATTATATTCTTTGGGAAGAAGATGTCACGAACAACATACTCAATTTTTCTTTCTTCTGGTAAGAAATTCCCTAGAGTTGCCTACAATGATCTAGCTTGAACTACAGGGAAATTCTCAGAGGTTAAGAAGAAATGCAGATTGGCCAGGTAGGATATCATTTAATTTGCAGGGCCAAGGACCAAGGTGGGTTAGGGATCAAGAACTTAGAAGTTAAAAATAATTGTCTCTTAAGCAAATGGTTAATTAGATCACCTGTTGGGACTGAGGGAACTTGGGTACAAATTCTGCGTAATAAGTACCTACATTTCAAGACTTTGGCCCAGGTTACCGCTAGACCTAATGATTCACCGTTTTGGAAGGGGTTGATGAGGATGAAAGAAACCTTTTCTCATAGGGTGAAATTCATTATTGGCAATGGTAACACGACTAGATTCTGGGAAGATGCGTGGTTAGGAGACACACCCTTAGCCATTCAATATCCCACTTTGCATAATATTGTACAACGCAAGGAAGCCGATGTTGGTACAATATTACAATCGGTCCACCTTAATATCCAATTCAGGAGGTCTCTAGTGGGGGAGCGATGGAACACTTGGTTGCATTTGATCCGCAGGTTGATGGATGTTTAGCTTTCGGACCAACCAGATACCATTCATTGGAAACTATCTAGGAACGGTAGTTTCTCGGTGAAATCTATGTACTTGGACCTAATTGATTCCGAGCCAATCCCGAGGTCTCTCCACACACTACTAGGAAAAGGGCTATAGATGATATGGACACTAATGGCGCACCACACATGTGGTGCGCCACTACTATATACTAATGGCGCACCATGTGTTGGTGCACCATTAGTGTCCAAACACTAAATGGCGCACCACATCCACAGTGCGCAACTAGTAAATTTTTTTCAATTTTTTTTCAAAACTAGTAATGGCGCACCGTGTGTGTGGTGCGCCATTACTAGTTCAACTGGTAATGGCGCACCACTCCGACGGTGCGCCATTACTAACTTGCCCCAAAAATTCCACCGAATGCACCCCCTGACCGCCTTTTCAGTTTAAAAAAATAAAAGAAAATGATGAAAATGTCAAAAAAATAAAAGAAAATAAGTTTCCCATGTGATATGTGGTCTACTTGTTGGGAAAATTTACAAATATGAATTTCGACTTTATTTGCAAAATCTCTCTGAAATTTGTAAAATAGGCATAACTTTTGCATACGAACTTGGATTAAAAAGTTTTTTATATGAAAAATCATCTACTTGAAAAGTTACATCCGAATTTAACCAGGGGAACCCGTTAAAAATTTTCAAAATCCTCAAAAACCAAACAGAAAAAAGTTATGGGGCTGTTAAGATCTAGAGGGGAAAAAATGGAAAAAATTTCAAACTTACTAGTGGCGCACCGTTTGCTAGGTGCGCCACTAGTAACAGAAAAAAAATTAGTTTGGAATTTTTTTTTGGATTTTTTTTTCAAAAAATGATACATAATATGACCGAGAAGTTTGAAATATTTTTCAAAATTTCATCATACTCATGAACATGAACAAAGTCCTAGACATCAATAAGGTTTAATAGGATTGATATGATAGATATATCAACAAGTGTCTGTTATGTGAGGTGGTGCTGGGGTTGGATAGATCTGCGAAGTTAAGAATGCTCGGGCTGGAGTAGTGTGAGGATGGGTGACCTTCCGGGAAGTTTGACCACTTAGTGCGATTTGACTTGAGATTAAGCATATTAACCCGAAATTAAGCCATAGTGACCCAAGATTAAGAAAAAAAAATTAAAAAAACAAATTGAAAAAAATTGAAATATTTTTTTTGAAAAAATATTTGGAAAAAAATTGTTACTAATGGCGCACTTCTATGTGGTGAGCCATTACTAAGTTAGATAGTAATGGCGCATCATGTGATATACTAATGGCGCACTCCCTGGTGCGCCATTAGTATCTGGTATACCAGAGGTGCGTCATTAGTATAAAACTCTAATGACGTGATGCTAGTGGCGCACCTGTAGTGCGCCATTAGTAGGTAAAACAGGTGCGCCACTAGCAGGCCTTTTCCTAGTAGTGACATCTGGAAGATTAAAGTACCGTTTAGAATTAAAATCTTCATGTGGTTTGTACACAAAGGAGTGATATTAACAGAAGATAACTTGGTAAAGCGAAGATGGGTCGGTAGTTCCCGATGTTGTTTTTGTGATCATGATGAGACGATTCAACACCCCTTTCTAGATTGTCCGTTAGTCAAACTTCTTTGGCGTACTCTTCATATAGCCTTTAACATGAATCATCCTATTAGCATCAACACGTTATTTGTGATGTGGCTACATAGAGTGGATTTCAATATTGCGGGACATATTCGGATAGGGATGTGTGCACTATTTTTGGCTATATGGAACTGCAGAAATGATATGATCTTTAACCGGAAAAAAATTAACAACTTTTTGTAGGTTATCTTCAGAACCATTGTTTGGATCTATACGTGGTCGTTACTCACTCATGCGGACTCCAAGAAGCTTTTGATTACTGGCTGCAACCGGTGGGAGACGGTAGCTCGGGTTATTTTCAACCGATTTGGATGCCGAGCTAATGATAGTCATCGCAGCCTATTTTTTATCAGCCATGGCATCTTTTTATATTTTTTTCTCATTTCTGGGCTCTGTTTGTGAGCCAATACTGGACCTGAATTCTTGTTTCCATACTTTAATTCAATAAATAGGCAGCATGCATCACTCTGATGCAGTCAAAAAAAGAGAAGTTCTCAGAGTTAAACCTTATCGAAAGAGGAAGCTACGGTTTAGTGTACAGAGGCAAGTTAACACAATCTAAAATACAAGTGGCTATTAAGGTTTTTGGCCTTGATATGAAATGTGCAGACAAAAGTTCTGTAACAGAATGTGAGGTTTTGAGTATAAGTAGGCACCGGAACCTTGTGCCTATCCTAACTACATGTTCGACAGTTGACAATAAATGTGACGCTTTCAAGGCTCTAATCTACGAATTCATACCTAACAGGAATTTGGACTCATGGTTGCATAACAAATTTTCAATAGTTCTTAAAGATGTTTAATCTTAGTTCAAAGGGTAAACATAGTTACTAGTATAGCCGATGCATCGGCTTATTTACACAATGATTGTGAAAGGCAGATTGTACATTGTGATTTGAAGCCAACAAATATCCTTCTTGAGGGTGATATGAATGCTTATTTGGGAGACTTTGGCATTGCGAGCCTCATTGGACATCAAGCTTAGCTACCTCAACTAGGCTGAAGGGTACGATAGGTTACATAGCTCCAGGTATAACAGTCCCTACACTTCCATTTTTTGATTGCCATTTGTTATTTGCATTTAACAAATAAACTTAGAAACATATTAATTGCTACAATTTTATCTCCTGACAGAGTATGCTCAAAGCAGCCAGCCATCAATCTGCAGGGATGTTTACAAATTTGAAATAGTACTCTTAGAGATGCTCATTGGCAAAAGACCGACGGATCTTATGTTTGAGAATGAACTCAACATGGCCAACTTTGTGCAGAGGAACTATCCAGATAAGATACTACATATTATTGTTGCACGTCTCCATGGGGAATGCAAGCGCTATATACAGGTGAACATTGCAACAGAAAATGTTGCATATGGATGCTTGTTATCACCGATGGAAGTTGCTCTTTCTTGTACTCGTCTGATCCCAAGGGAACGCATGAACACGGAAAAGGCATTTTTCCCCTCTCGCTAGGGTTCTCTCCTCTCGGTGCCAGCCGCCGTTGAGAATACTTCCGCCACCGATCCCCCTCTCCCGCCCCGACGCTCGGGCCGATCTCGTGGCTCCTCCCCCGCGATCGCTCCCGGACTTGGTTAGGGTGGAGAGGAACCGTCCCTGTGCCGTCTCATCCTTCGGGTTTTCCTGGGGTTACGATGGCGACGCCGTCTTCATCACGCACGCAGGAGGAGAAGGAACTTGAGGAGATGATGGCTGAACTTGGGATTGCTGAGGAGGATTTGGATGATCTAGTGTTTGAAGATGTGATGCCGGATGCTGCAGCCAACCCCCGCTGGCTCGCGATTGGCAAAGTGCACACGTCCAAGGAGTATGGCGACTACTGGTTCTACAAGAACATGAGGAGTGCGTGGGATTTAGCGCAAACAGTAAAGTTCAGATCCTTGGGCGACAATCTATACACTATGCAATTTTCTTGTTTGGGAGATTGGATCAAGGTGATGGAGGGTGGTCCGTGGGCCTTTAGAGGGCAGCCGGTGGTGCTTGCGGTCTATGATGGATTCACAAAACCATCCATGATTGATTTGAACTGCTTTAAAATATGGATTCAGATACATGATCTGCCAGATGGATATGGACCCTTGGTTAAACCTTTGGCTGCGAAGGTGGGGGCTCTGTGTGACGATGAAGATGACCCTGGTGACTTTGCTGGTAATTTCTATAGGGCCAGGGTTACCTTGGATGTGAGAAAGCCTCTAAAAAACCATGTTTCAATTGTGAAAAAGATGAAAAGGCAGATTTTCAAGGTTAAGTATGAGCGCCTTCCAGATTGGTGTGCCGTTTGTGGGATGATTGGTCACTTATATACTGAGCATGGGGATGGTGTTCATGACCAAAAAGCTTTGGTTTTCAAAGAGCTGAGAGCAGGCTGGAGTATGAGGGGAGGAGGTAGAGGAGGGGGCCGAACCCAGGAATCTACTGAACACCCAGAAAAATCAACAGCTCCAAATGCTGCTATGGACCTAGATAAAGGGGCTGTGATTGAGATGCAGGAGTGGGAACAGAACAGAAAAAGGGGTGTTGCAAATCCCTCGGAACAAGCTCCTCTGAAAAATGATCTGTTGTTACCAGGGCCGGGGGCTGTTCCTGCAAGTCCGCCGCCCAAGCAAGACTTGAAGAGATCCAAGTCTAATAATGCATATAAGACCGTGGCCGGTTCTAATGTTCAGAAGAATGCTTCATCTTTGGCGGGCTCCATCGAGGAGCGCCGCCGGAATTAATGGATCTCATGAGCTGGAACTGCCGGGGAGGGGGGAATTCCCGGACAGTTCGTGAGCTAGCGACGCTAGTGCAGTCGCATTCCCCCAGGATGGTGTTTCTGTGCGAGACAAGACAAAAAGAAGATAAAATGAGAAGATTGAGAGGCCGGCTGGGCCTCAAAGGATTTACTAGTGTGGATAGCAACGGCCTGAGCGGGGGCCTTGCCCTTTTTTGGCACGAAAGTCTGATAATAGATATTATGGACAAGGACGATCGCTATATTGATGTGGCAGTTCGGTTACATGCTGACGCCGAACAGTGGAGAGTAACGTTTGTGTACGGGGAGCCGCGTGTTGAGAATCGTCTCCTAATGTGGCAGAAACTTCAATCCCTGTTCAACACCTCGGACCTTCCTTGGTTGGTTATTGGAGATTTTAACGAGTGTCTCTGGGAATTTGAACACCTCTCAGCAACACCAAGAGCTGAATCACAAATGTTGGCCTTTCGTGATGTGCTTGAGGTATGTCAACTAGTGGATATTGGTTTCTCAGGTGTACCGTTTACTTATGATAATAGGAGAAGCGGGACTGCAAACGTGCGTGTACGTTTGGATCGTGCTGTCGCCTCTAATGCTTGGCGCAATATGTTCGCTTTCTCCTCAGTGGCCCATGTGGTGTCTCCCTGTTCGGATCATGTGGTTCTTATCCTTAAGGGGACCCCGGACCCTGGGCCGAGCGCAGGAAGACGACACCAATATGAAATCTTTTGGGAGCGAAGTGGTGAGCTTCCCGAGTTGGTGCAGCAAGCATGGGAGTCGGTGGGAGCAATTGGGAACCTTGAACAGTTGCAGTCAGCCCTGAAGAAGACCATGTATACTTTGGGCATATGGAGTAGGAAAAAGTTTGGTAACATAACCCGCGAGCTAGCCAAGTCCAGGTCACAACTTGAGGAATTGATGAATATGAATGCCGATTGTCAGGATATACGGCGAGTAACCGACAGAATGAACGAGTTATTATATCAGGAAGAGATGCTATGGCTCCAGAGGTCGAGAATAAATTGGCTGAAAGAGGGAGACAGAAACACGAAATACTTTCAGAGCAAGGCGGTTTGGAGAGCTAGAAAAAATAAAATTCGTGAACTCGTGGATGATAATGGTGTTGCACATTCTGATGAGGCGACAATGAGACAAATGGCTAATGAGTACTTCCAAGGAATGTACACGGCTGATCCGAACCTCATCCACACTCCGGTTCTAAGTCTGTTTGATGCACTGATAACTGATGATGATAATGCTAAGCTATGTGCTCCTTTTAGTGATGACGAAATTTCGGATGCCCTGTTTCAGATCGGTCCGTTGAAGGCCCCGGGCCCGGATGGTTTTCCAGCACGCTTTTTTCAGCGTAACTGGAGTACGCTACGGGACAGCGTAATCACGTCAGTTAAGGAGTTTTTCAACTCAGGTGTGATGCCGGAAGGGGTTAACTCAACCTCAATCGTGCTTATCCCAAAAGTCCCTAATCCTTCGAAGTTGACTGATTTCAGGCCTATTAGTTTATGTAATGTAACCTATAAGGTCATATCAAAGTGTTTGGTGAATCGGCTTAGGCCAATTTTGGATGATATTATCTCGCCGGAGCAGAGTGCTTTTATACCCGGAAGAATGATCACGGATAATGCACTCATTGCTTTCGAGTGCATCCACCATATAAAGCAAGAAAAAGACCCTACCAGAAGTTTTTGTGCATATAAGCTCGACTTATCAAAGGCATATGATAGAGTTGATTGGGTTTTCTTGAAGCAAATGATGCAGAAATTGGGTTTCTCTCACCAGTGGGTGGACTGGATTATGACATGTGTCACTTCGGTGAGGTATTCGGTAAAACTTAATGGAACCCATCTAGATTCGTTTGCACCGTCGCGTGGGCTACGGCAAGGTGACCCTCTATCACCCTTCTTATTCCTTTTCGTTGCTGACGGATTATCAGCCATTCTGAAGCAGGAAGTTAATATTGGAAGTATTAATCCTATAAGAGTCTGTAGAAGGGCGCCGGGGATATCACATCTTTTATTCGCAGATGACTCTTTGCTGTTTTTTGAGGCAACACAAGATCAAGCTATGAAAGTCAAGGAGATTTTGGACCTGTATGCTAGTACTACTGGCCAGAGTATTAATCTGAACAAGTGCTCCATACTATTCGGTCCAGCATGTTCAGAAGTTGGCCAGAATGCTATCCGTACTATTCTGGAAGTTACTAAGGCAGAATTTGAAGAAAAATACTTGGGTCTCCCTACACCTGAAGGTCGGATGTCTAAGGGACGGTTTCAAAACTTGCAAGCTTGTCTCACTAAGAGGCTTATACAGTGGGGAGATGGGTGGCTGGCGCAGCCGGGCCGCGAAGTTCTCATCAAATCAGTTGCACAATCTCTCCCGACATACATTATGGGTGTTTTTAAGCTCCCGTTCTCAGTTTGTGATGACCTAACAAGGATGGTAAGAAACTTTTATTGGGGCTCTAAAGAAGGTCGCAGAAAAGTACATTGGAAGTCCTGGGATTCTTTGTTGCAGCCAAAGTGTAAAGGAGGGCTTGGATTTCGCGATTACAGAATGTTCAACCAAGCTCTCCTCGCACGCCAAGCTTGGAGACTGATTGATAGGCCGGAAAGCCTTTGTGCTCGACTGTTAAAATCCCGGTATTACCCGGATGGCCAGCTTGAGGATACGGTCTTTTCTGGTAATGCCTCCCCATCTTGGCAAGCTATAAGCTATGGACTTGAGCTCCTGAAAAAAGGCATAGTCTGGAGAGTGGGCAATGGATCAAGCATTCGTGTTTGGAGAGACAATTGGATACCGAGACCCCATTCCTTCAAACCGGTCACCCCTAGAGGTAACTGCCGCATCCGTTATGTGTCCGAGCTGCTTATTAACAATGGGTCGTGGAATTTGAACTTGCTGCAGAATTTTTTTTGGCCTTGTGATGTGAATGAAATCATTAAAATCAGAGCGTCTCCAAGGCTTGAAGAGGATACAATTGCATGGGGACCAGGGAGATTTGGACAATTTTCGGTGAAGTCGGCGTATGAGTTTGCTTTTGAGGAAGCCAACAGAGAATCTCAACCTGCGTCTAGCACTAATCCAGAGGGTTGCCGGGCCATCTGGAACCTGATATGGAAAACGGATGTTCCTCCAACAGTCAAAAACTTTGCTTGGAGAATGGTCTCAGATTCCCTTCCTACTTGGGTTAACAAGCATAAGAGGACCTTAGAAATCACCAGCATATGTCCGGTGTGTGGTGTGGAACCGGAAGACAACTTCCATCCTCTATGTCGCTGCCCTAGAGCAAGAGAATTATGGTGCTATATGTCAGAGGTTTGGAACCTCCCACCGGTGGATACCATTCAGAATGTTGGGAAGGAATGGCTGTTCCAAGTGCTACAGCCACTTCATGAATTAGAGAGGTCCATGCTTCTTATGACTCTCTGGAGGTGTTGGTTCATTCGTAATGAGATAGTGCACAATAAGATTCCGCCTCCCCTTGAGGTATCGAGGAGGTTCCTTGTCAGCTATCTGGAGTCACTAATTGCTATCAAAACGAACATGCATATGGATCCAGCCAAGGGGAAGTCAATTATCTCCTTTGATCGCATGTTAACCCATGCTGATGCGCCCGTACCGGCCGCCCTGAAGTGGGCTGCACCACCGGAAGGGTGGGTAAAGCTAAACACGGACGGCTCTTTTCATGATGGTAGGGCAGGTGCAGGTATGGTATTACGGGATCCTTCGGGGGATGTAATCTTTTCAGCTTGCAGAACACTTTACTCGTGTCGTGAAGCTTTGGAGGCAGAGCTGGGTGCTTGCATGGAAGGTCTTTCTCTAGCGATCCAGAGAAGTGATCGTCCAGTGACCATTGAGTTGGATTCACTTGTTGCTATAAAGCTGATTCAAGGACAGGAGACAGATAGGTCTATTTATGCTTCTTTAGTAAAAGAGATTAGATATCTTTTATCCCTTCGTGAATGTTGTATTACTCATGTAAACCGGTCTCAAAATCAGGTTAGCGATGGTCTAGCAAATTTTGCTCGTACCGAGGGAAGAACCATGACTTGGATTGGCTCTGGTCCCCCGATAGTGCTTGAGCTAGTCGCCGCTGAATGTAACTCTTTGTTGGCTTGAGTAATACAATATTTCTACCCGCAAAAAAAAAAGGGAACGCATGAACATAAGAGAAGTAACCACTAAGTTGCATTCAATAGGAACGTCATACATTGGAGCAACCAAGCGAGATCAAGTCATGACTCACTAGACTTGGTTGCAATGGGTCATGGTTCATGTTATAGCAGGCCGAGTTCACAACAGGCATCCAGAAATAAGAGAAGAAGGCTCCACCGAGCTCTCTCAGAGCTCAGGCACTCTCGGCCGTTGGATGCGTTCTCTTGATGCGTTTTCGTCCGTTGGATCGAAAGATGGAAGGATTTGGGCCGTCGGATCTGGAAGAAACACTGCTGGAATGAATAGTAATGGCAACATAATGTAAATACCATGCCCCCACCAGGGCATTTTGGTAATTTCGCGTGGTGGGGGTATAAAAGGGCCGGCTCCCCTGGTGAACTCTATCCGCTCGCCCCGCCCTGCCGTCTCGCCCGTCCTGCCGCCCGCCGTCTCGCCCGCCCCACCGCCCCGCTCCACCCCGCCCGTCCCGCTCGTTGTGGCCGTGGCCGATGACCACGGCCCCGCCGTCTCGCCGTCCCGCTGCCCCGTCGTCTCGCCCGCCCCACCGCCCCGCTCCACCCCGCCCGTCCCGCTCGTTGTGGCCGTGGCCGATGACCACGGCCCCGCCGTCTCGCCGTCCCGCTGCCCCGTCGTCTCGCCCGCCCCACCGCCCCGCCCTGCCCCGCCCGTCCCGCTCGCCGTGGCCGTGGCCGATGACCGCGGCCCCGCCGTCCCGCCCTGCCGTCTCGCCCGTCTGCTTCGACTCCTCCCGCAGCCGCCTCCCTCCCTCACTCGCTCCTCATCCGGCGACGGCGGCAGCGGTCACAGAGGAGAGCAGCAGATCAACGGTGCCGGCGATGGCGTCCGTGGCGGTGGTGGACGGCGCGGCCGTGGCGCTCCGTTCACTGATGTCGCGCGCGCAGCAGGTGGCGACGCGGTCGGGGCGGGCGCCGGAGCAATTTGGGCTTCTATCTTGATGTAAGCAGTCACTATCCCCTTCTTGGCTTCGATTCAAGCAGTTAATCCTTTGCCTCCTCTTGCTCGTTCGCCAACATGGGAGAACTAGGAGAAAGGGGTGGAGGCCATGGAGGTCACGGGGCAAGGAAGAAGAGGAGGCCATGGAGGTCGTGGGGGAGATCCGGAGAGGAACAGGAGGCCACGATGGAGGACCACGATGTCGCCCCCATCTTCCCACTCCTTGAAGAATAGCACCCCTTCGAGCCCCATGTTGTGGTCAGTACTCCAATTACCTGCTGCTTCTTAGATTATTAATTAGAGAGACAAGATCAATTGAGTTCATAGTATACTTTGAGTTTGTTTTACTGCCTGGAGAAAGAACGGGAGCCCTTTCTCACAGTGGCGTTCACGTGGACGACCAAACTGAGTCTTTTTCTTTTTTATATCTCCAAGTACAAATATGGTTTGATTTGACAGAATAGCATAGTCTAAAATGTTGAGATTGTGAGTCTACAAAGACAGTTACAAATACGATCAGTTAATAGCTCACTTGAAAAATACTGTTTGTTCCTCTCTTTTTACTGTAAAACACAAGCAGAAAGGATGATATGGTAGTCAAGTTCTTCCTGGAAATCTTGCCTTGGTTGATCTTGCGGGCAAGTAATAACTATTCTTTTTGGGCTGCTGTTTTCTTTTCACTCTGTAAAATTATGTTCGTGGGCAGGTAATAGCTATTCTTGATCCTATGTTTCCACTGGTCATTGATTTCGTGTTTTTCCAGCAAACTAACTTGAATTTTAAAGGACGGTCAGTATCACCAGCTGGTAATTCTATAGTATGTGGATCGCGCTAACGAGATAAAAACATATCTCCATGTAAGGGGTCATTTATTTTGGTCGAGTGCACACACAAGGAGATGTTATTTCTGTTGATTCGCCTTTTGTCCACACAACAGAACCAGTTACTTTTTGGGATCATAATCATATACATGCTAAAGTAGCCAGGTCTATAATTTTTATGTTTGTTCTTTCTTCCCGTATAGGAAAACATTGGAACAATCATGTTGAAGACCAACATAGGATGATAGGGAATCTGCAGGAATTTACTTCCACCCCCTCTGCATTATCTTTCCTCCATTGAATGACGCTGAGAACAATTCCTTGAACCTGCAATTGGAGATCATATTTTAAACTATCAATAAACCTTGCGCCGCCCCCAGCCTCCTCACCCGGACACGGCGACCATGAGTGCCAGGGAGAGCAGGAAGGCTGGCGACTGGGCGCTGCCGTACAAGGGCCTGGCGGCCACCTCTGCGAGTGGGACGACTTGCGCGCATGCCATCGCCGGGAGGAGCGTCGGCCGCCGAGAACACGGCTGCAATAGGAGGCGATAGGAAGATGGCATGTGGAGCATGGCTCTCCGAGATGGCTGCTGCGTCACCGTCGCCGTCGTTCTTTCCATGGACGAACAGGTGAGGTTCCTCCGCCCTTTTTTTCTCTCCCACTTCTCTTATGTTCTTCCCGTCCAATCTCCTTTTGATCCCCAATTTAATGCCTCTAATCGATCCATGTTTTTTCCCTTTCTCCACATCTGAGTTTGATTTCTACAACTGATTCAGATACTCAGGAGTGGCCAGTGCAAACAATGTACAGGAAGCAAGCCAAGCAGGTGACACTGGATCAAGAACCAGCAATTTTTATGGTGTGTTTTGCTTGATCTTATTTTTCCTTTTCTTTTATGTATGTATGATGCTTAGCAAAATGCATTAATGATATATATTGGAGAGAAAAAGGCATACAAGCAGCACTACGGGTTCACCTAATAGTACAAGGTTAGATTTCCTATGAAGTTGTTGATTAATGGTAGTTTGAGAACGCTTAAGTACCAACGACAACTTACTGATCAGGTTCTCCTTTTACTTTTCTCATAAAAATAGTGCTAGCAAAATCATAACTAATTTGCAGCTGCATACATGAAGGTTGGTACATGAGTTTTTGCATCATGTTACTTTTGGTGAAATATCACAACAGCTCAAGATAATTTTGAATTGGATGTGTCCCTTTTATCTATGGTTGCCCATTATAGAAACTGACTGAATTTCATGTAGTGCTCTGATGAAGCCCCACGAATGCTTATCAACAGAAGGTTCCTCAAATGAGGCTGCAGCCTATTTTTGCTAAGAACAAAAACAACGGAAGGTCCAGAGCATTTTCCACATTTCATGATTGTATTTCAAAATATTTCCATGATGCCCCTCTATTGAATAGGCCCTTTCAGTTCTTAAAAAGGTTTCCATTGTAGGTTTATTTTCAATCGAAAACCAGTGCGGCAGATTTTGTTCATGTCGACATGGTGGCGTTGTAGATGGGGATACATGCACAACTCCAGTTCCAACATACCTTGCTAGCTAGGACCTTGACGAGGATTAGATGGGCTCTCGGTTGTTGTGTGTGCTATTTCTCGTGGGGCAGCAAAGATAAGCCCTGCTGTATAAAATGCCAAAAAAAGTTATACAAGACCTGCTATATAAAATGCCAAAACAGATTCGATTATCCCCTTCTAATTCTTGTACACTAATCCTACAGCACAAGCCATCAGATTTTTCTTGCATAGTAGCTTCAAGCTGGCTAACAAACTCAGTATTAAAGGTTAGGTTTTCTCTTTCTTATCCTTTTAATTATAGCAAGAGTCCTTAGTTTTTTTATCTGCCATGTCGGTAGTTCTGTTTCCAAAAACATGACTGAGATATGAAGTTCTTGCACATATCAGTGTCTACTGGAGAGTCAGATCGCGTCTTCACAAGATGACCAGTGCCTTCAAACTTATATTATGTCCAGTGAATAGTCAAAATCTTCTCTCTTTTTGTCAAAGAAAGCTTCATAGAAAGCTCCATCTACTATTTGTTGCGTATTTGTCGGCGAGAAGAGCAAAGCATATATGTTGCATCTATAGTTTATTTGATGTAAATTGCAGTACACGTCACTCATTTAGTTTCGTTTAATTAGATTGAAATCTATAATTAACATATCCCCTCTTTATATTGTTCTGTCTCACTAAATGCAATGAACTCTGATGTTTAACTTCTAATGCCAAGACGGGTGACAAACAACTAATGCCAATTTTAGCTTTAATGTACCTTTGTTGCGTTGAGGTCTGATGCACTTTACTACTTAGATATCTACAAGTGGTTGATTCAACTGCCATGACCTTACCAAAACAGGATAGTGAATCATTTCCTTTGCTGTCAACCCAATTAGCCGACTCATGTGTATATGATCCCAAGTGGAGTCAACGTGGAACTTAGATGGTTCAATTTTATTTGTCTTGTGGTAACGCATACCCTGACGATGACTGTAATGCTATAGCTGCTTTTATAAGTGTATAAACTGGCATGACATGTACGCAATCAGAGGATTGATTTAGGTTCAATGCTACATTTCTATTCGTAATCAGTGGACATGAAAACATGTAGAACTCATCTTCCATACCATTTTGATGTACATTATGACTGAGTATAGATGTGTCATGGATGAAGCAGATCTTTAAATCAAGCTCGACGCTGTTTTTGACTACCTTGCAGATTTACAACTTTCCTTCACTCATGGTTAGGCTAGATAAATGCTCTTCTATACTTCTCTTTCCAACTAATGCTACACAACAAAATTAAAATTATGACGTAAGATTGCTCTGTTCACCCATGTTTCTCTATGTTTATGAAGAGAAGATTTTGGTTCAGAGCACCTTTCTGTTATTTATTTGATATTTGTGATTTCTGACGTCCACCTTTTGTATGGCCAATCGTTTTGTATACTTTCAGTATCCGTCATCCGATGTTGGATTCATCGAGAGAATATCGAGGTAAATGCGGTAACTGAACTGTTATTTCATAAGGACAAGATGCTGGAGTTTGACCGAATTTACAGTGTTGCATATGTTTGTGTGTGTCCAACATTTTACTGTATAGTGAAATTCAATTTGTGTCTTCCAGCATTTAATTTTAAATATACTAACTCATGTTGTTGTTGTGTTGTCTAAATTGCCTTCTTGATGCTCTTCCTCTTTGAAATATGATTTTGTACTATTTACTTAACTTAACTCTCTTTTGATTCTAGAAGCCTGATGCTTTGCCTCTTTGAAATAAAACTAATATGTCGTTGCTAGCATGTATGTGGTGTTTCTTTGGATTCTTGCGAGCATTTAGGGTTAAAATGTATTCTCATTGGAATTGATAAATCAGTGTGCCTTGCATGACAGACCGCTACGGCTATGAAGATGACGTGTTGAAGAAGCACCATGGGCGTCAGCGTCACCCTTCTCCTCGGCATGGAGAAGACGTCACTCCCAAGTCGTGCGGAGAGCCGACCGTCACGCAGCTGCAGCCTCCTCTCGCGCTGCTCCCAGGATGAGGCTGCCGCCTCAATACCCTGCCTAGCCCCCGCTTCGTTACGAGCAGCGAGCCCAGCTTTGACATAGGGTTTGGCGAGCGAGCTCACTGCCAACCCCCTTAGATCTGGTCGACTCATTGCTGCCCACCGTCGCCCCCACACGGCCTTCCATGTCATCATCGTCATCCACAACGCCGAGGCACCACCAAAGGAGGAGCACACGCAAGGCACCCTCTCCACCGTGTTGATCTGACGCGCCGCTCCTTTACGCGCGGCCCCGGCTAACCCTAGCGCCACGGTCGCCGGTCCACGACTTCGCCATGGATGCCAGCGCTGCGCCTGCACCTCCGGTTGGTCCTCCCCGCCCCGTCTGAACCCTCTCGCACTGCATCGCCTCCTGGTCGTTATGAATGATAATTTGTGTCTGTTTTGTATCTCCGCTGATAGAACATATGCTTTTCTATTATTGCACGGTGATAATAGTTTATTTTATTCTGCAGATATGTTTTGAGGTTTCCATAGAGCCGGCCAATGAAACAACGCTGGTTTATAGAACACATTGTTTCTTCACAATTTGACTACTACGGTCACCGAATCCTTGGAACAGGTAACCAACCAAGGTTGCTTCAGCTAAGGGTTGCAGATGTTTTGTTTGGCTTGCATGAATTAAACCATGCTTCTAGTTTTAAAGTACACTTGAGCCACAGTTGCCAATGATAAGCTGGTTAATATCTGCACATCACTATTTATCACCTTCTGAAGGTTCCTTTTAATTCCACACACCTTGTCTGAGGTGAACCTTTTCAACTATTGACACTTGCAAAGGTTGATGCTAGAGTATGGACAGATAGACAAAAGAAGAGAGTGCACATATACATGTTCTTAAGCCCTGGAACCATTGAGGAGAAGGTTGTCAACTCCAAATCTTGTATTTTTCATGTCTTTTAATTTTTTTCCATTACGAAGAAATACTGAGTTGTTGGTTACTTTTTTGCGCTGACAATATGATATGCCACATTCATCTATAGGTATATCAACATCAGATGGAAAAAGAAGGAACAAGTGAACCAAGTACCTGGAGTAATCTTTTGCTTTCTTTCGATCCTTAAAATCTCCAAATACATTGATTCCTCACGTCTCTGTTTTGCTTCTACAGGGCAATTCTCTCTCAACAGAGGATCCGTGTGATCTTTTTACTCTTGATGAACAATTTAGGTGAACTCTGTTTCTCCTTTTTAGCTTGCACCTTGTTATTTTATTGTGTTCTGAATCCCACACAAGTATTGTACTACGGATGGAGTCCTACCGGACTACGGCATGCCAACCGTGCTAGACGTAGCATGACTACAACTCTGTTTCGTGTCCACCAAAAAAGAGAGTTGTTTGCCCCTTTATATAGTACTAGCTAGTCATAAAATAGATGAGAGAGATCTCCACCAGATTAGCACGTAGAGGGTTTGTCCTCTCGTGTAATGTAATACTCCTCTCAATTATAATGATACGCCTTCGTGCGTCCGTGGTTTTCTCCCGCAAGGGTTTCCACGTAAAAATCCGTGCCTCTCGTGTCTCGTTTTATCTCGTTATTATCTAACTAGTGGTATACAGAGCCAAGTTGATCTGAAATCGCATACGAGATTTGAGATCAAGGGATTAGGGTTCGTTCTGCGCCGCCGCACACGTCTGGCGATCCGTGGCGGATCGATTTACCCTGTAGCCAAGACCGACAAGTATTCTGCCGCTGATCAATTTCCTATCCGAGCAGTTCATCGAGACGGACACAAGCTTCAGCCGCCGAGCCGCCGTACGCCGCGTCATATCAATCCGCAAGTTGCCGCTGCTGCGTATATACGCTTGAAGCCCCGAGTACGCAGCGTTCACATCAGCTGGCCGTTCCACCGAGTTCCGCTGCTCCACATACAGCGATCCGCCGAGTTGCTGTTGCTGCTCATTCAAAGTCCCGAGGAGATTTGCAGCTGCTGCTCAACGCACGTACAGGCTCCCGAGGAGCAAACCGATCCACCGGGTCACTGCTACTACTTGGAGACAAAAGCCACCCGATTAGTACTTTGACTAGTACTAGTTCACGTGATCATACTGTAGCTGCTACTACTTCACAAGTGGACGCCGAGGCTGATCTACAGATCAGATTTTTTGTTCCCGTGTTCAAGCTGCTACATCTCCACGTGAAGACCCAGTCAATCAATCTTTGGTATACTCGCTTCTAGTACGTGAGCAATTCCAACAAATCAGCTCGTTCTTCGAGATCGATTGATTTCAAGTCCTCCGTGGTAGTACTACTGTTCATGTTCATCACTTGAAGGCTACAGTGCACGTTGATTATTGTGCAGTATACCCCGTTGCTCCCATAAACACTACCAGTGCTATTTATCCTATTTTTCGTCTGATCTGCATATTAATTCTGTCAAGAATTTTTCTATCGTCTTGTACTACTTTGTGGACACAGATTTAATCTATTCATGACATCCATAAGTACGATGTTTCGCTGCTGGATCGTGACGCAAGGTTTACCCTATGGCAAGTCGAGATGCGAGCGTTGTTGGCGCAAGCCAATTATCAGGATGCACTCAGTTTTTCTTCAAGGTGGAGTTTTGGGGATTATGGCCGTCGGGATAATGGATGTAATTTGCTGCAGTTATTTGAAGATCACAATTCAGTTATCAGAAGAAAAAAAAGGGTATGGAGGAAGTAATTATTAAGCCTGTTGGTAGCCAGCATATACACTATTCTCTCCATAGTGTTTTGCTGTTATGCATGTGAAGGTTTTGTTTTGATATTGTTCGTGATGAGAATCAGTTGAGGTGCAAGAAGGAGATTGTTTTGTTTCTGCTAGATACTACAACATTTAGCACTGTTAAGTTTCAAGTGCAATTTAGTTGTCTTTGCTCTTTCAAGAGGGGTCTATTGCAGAGTTGAAACTCCGTTGCATGTTAAGATGGTTCCTTCATCCGACAGTTGTTCTACAAGGACAATTTATGACCATGTCATGGATTTTCACAATTCGGCAGTTTTTTGGGTGCACGCGATGCCATCCGTACCATATGCTCTTGCATGAGTATTGTTTGCCGAGGTTTGTGCTTTCTGTTTGGAAGCACGTTCAGATTCCGTGAGATGAGTTCTTCACAATGCGATGTGCACCAAGATGTTGCACTACGAGCTATGCGCTCGTTCAGGCACCACAGGAGATATGATGACTTATGTCATTCGATGATTGAGCAGTTTCAGTTTTTGAGGTCAGTGGCACAGACTCAGACTTTTATTGGGAGACCAAGTTTTGTTAGTCTGCTTTGTTGATAGTTGTGCTGTTTTCTGGACGACCTACTGATTGATTTGCTCAATATGACTTCATGAGAAGTTTATTAGTCCTATGGACGTTTCCAGGCACAAGGTTTACTTGTGATGACTTTAATTGGGGAGTTGATGCTATCTATGATTATTGTAAGGGATTTCGTCTCAAGGTGGAGTGTTATTTTATTGTGTTCCGAATCCCACACAAGTATTGTACTACGGATGGAGTCCTACCGGACTACGGCATGCCAACCGTGCTAGACGTAGCATGACTACAACTCTGTTTCGTGTCCATCAAGAAAGAGAGTTGTTTGCCCCTTTATATAGTACTAGCTAGTCATAAAATAGATGAGAGAGATCTCCACCAGATTAGCACGTAGAGGGTTTGTCCTCTCGTGTAATGTAATACTCCTCCCAATTATAATGATACGTCTTCGTGCGTCCGTGGTTTTCTCCCGCAAGGGTTTCCACGTAAAAATCCGTGTCTCTCGTGTCTCGTTTTATCTCGTTATTATCTAACACACCTAACCCTTATTTCCCGTCGTTTAGTTTCGTTCTGTTACATATTCAGAAAATAGTTAGAAAATTCAGCACAATCACCTGCAAACCTTGGATTACGTATACACTTATTATTCGTTTGGTTGGCATACTTCCGATTACATTGGTCAGAGGAGCCCATGTGTGTAGGTCTGGCTAGCACGAGCCTGGTGCCATTGGACACGGTTGTCTTTTTTTGCGGAAGATTGGACACTGTTGTCAAAAGCCATATCCAAAAAGCAGATAAGCTAGAGGTTATCGGGGGGCACCAGCAGCCTCGGTGGCTCCGCCCTGTGTATGGTTTCAACATGTGTTTCTTATTCTTCGTTGATGATAAAACCATTAGTTGTCAGTCTTTGGATTCATTGTCTATCAACTGGGCTATGGCTTCCATAAGTTAGCGTCATTGGGTTCAGACCATTGTGTTTGATTTATTTTCAGTATCTTCTGTCTTTGTGAATCCTATAAGATTGTAACCCATGTTGACTCTACGGGGGCAACACCAAACCAGCGAGCCTAAGGCGTCGCTGGCCATGGATAGGGGTGTCCATTATAACATATGGATAATATGCACATGGAAGGTGTTATGATAATCGCCACTGATATGTATCCGTATCATTAGCTGATATAAGTTTGTCTCCGAAAAAGAGTACAATTGTTGTTTCTTAAATATGCAGGTTAATTAGAACAAAGTAGAATTGTTTGTACCAGATGTATTTTGCATGCTTTAAGATTTTGAACATCTTATATATATGCCCACTCTACCATTTTGTTTTATCAAGCATGTAAAGTTAAACCACTGGTTTTATATCTCATCTATTCTTATTCCTTTGTCTCTAAATGATATAAGAGATAAAGAGATTCTATTGGTCTCTATTAACAGGATCTAAATGATATAAGAGATAAAGAGATTCTATTGGTCTCTATTAAGAGGATTGGATTTTGTGTTTTTTTGTTACTTCATAATATTTCTAAAAATGATTGTCTTTGAAATCCATGAAGATTAGAAAGTAGTGTATACTCTTTAGCTACTTAATGCTTTCTTTCTTGGTTGTAGTTAATTTGCCATTCGTAACTTCAAATGATATGTCAAACATGCTCTAAATTACGTCAGCGACCTCTAAACCCCCGGCTCCTCCATCGAGGGAGGAAATGGAGGAGGAGGGCACGAGAAGGCGGTGCTCTTCAGGCTGTTCGGCGTTGAAGTCAGCGGTGCAGAGGAGGATGACGCAGGGCTCATGGAGCTGAAGCAGAGCACCAGCATGCCCAACCTCGCCTCCATCAAACCCTATTCTGCCACCCGGCGAGGCCAGCCACGACAAGGGCTACACGTCCGACGACGGCGAGCTAGCGTCCATGCTGCGGCTTAAGCGTCGCCGCCGCTGCAAGGCCCAGGAGCAAAAGAAAGGTAACATGATTGACCTCGGTTTCTTGATTCTTCCATCGTCCTGTCTTGTACAACCTGTAGAGAGCTCTACTGTTCCGTTCATTCATGTGGTCTGCAGATTCCTGCAATTATTGAGGTCTTTTTGGGCATAATCATCTGATCGCTTAACTAATACTGTATTGAGTAGTGATTTGTGAGTGCAAATTCCGTCCTGGATCAAAGAAACTGAGAAACTGTGTTGAAGCTGCCATTTCCTTTATGTATCATCCAAGTGTAGCAGTCGATGGATCTTACAATCCCACCTGAATAATAATATTTAGTGATTTTTATTACACGAACCAAGCACTAGGACGGGCATGTAACTGGAGTATTCAGTGTAAATTGTGTGGTTTGTACCTTCTTTTAATCAAGACAACACCTATATTTTTATATCTAAAGAGTAACTATGACTACCATGGCACTTGAGTGTTCAGTCTGTGCACTCCTAATTTTAATCTTCCCTTTCTTAGTTAACAATACTATGCACATATTTATGTCATTCCTGTCTATCTTGAAGCAGAATAAAGAAACATCCTGTGGTAAAATGTTTGTATATGGCCCGACCAATTAAACACTAATATGTCATAGGCAGAATATATGGTTCTTTTCGAATATTGGTTCTCCATTCCAAAAGCAACTGAATGTGATGAAAAACCATACTAACCAGCCAAGTGCCATGGTTTCAGAATCATATTCTGATATTCCTACAGGAAAATCATTTCGAGGTGAAGAACCAGATGTCTTTTGCCTCAAAGTGACTTAAAAACCAAGCTATCAGACCTATCTTAAGGTCTCATCACGCATTCCTATCTTCTGTAGTGTGCTGTTGTTTGTTTTGTACAACTTATAAGGAACTATGCACTACTATGATGTGAATATGGTCTATGTAAATACTGCACCACATCCTACCTGAAAAGGAATTGGGCTCATATGTATTGCTTTTCCAGTCGTGCTCACTCGCTGGCTTCTAATTGCTAATGCATTGCCGCTATCAGGAGAAGACAACATCAAGAAGGCCATGGTTGAGGCAAAACTGCAAACAAGAAGCTCTTGACTCTCAACCTTTATTATTTGTTTTCGGAGCAAGTATGTACTTTTGCTCTCATAATAGTTTTAAATGTGTAAATGTGATGCCTTAGCGTATATAACAGAAATATAAGATTTTAAATCAAACACTCTCATATCTTCTAAATCAGTGCTTTCCTTTACACAGCAGAAATTAGTGATTCGTATCATGTTTTGTATTTTTGTTGTATATTATACTTCTTGAAAGTTTACATCTCAAGCTAGCCCAATTGTGTTGTAGTACCTAACAAGAATTATATGAGATATTTGCCTTTTTGTTATTCGTTTTTGGAGCCGTTAAATATTTTTACTATGATAATAGTTTTAGATGTGTAGATGTGATGACTTAGCATATTATATCACATGGAAGTGGATATGTTTTAGATCATTATATTATAACAAAAGTATATGATTCTAAATGGAATCTTCTAAATCGGTGCTTTCCATCAAATAACAGAAATTAATGGTTCATATTGTGCTTTGTATTTCTGTTATATAGTATACTTCTTCAAAGTTTGCATCTCAAGCTAGCCTTCTTACTTCTTAGTGATTCTTTTCATGAAAGGTTAAACAATCCTTTGCAGTATGATGACGGGTGTTTCTTAACCGCAGGTTTTTAGCACCTTTAATGGAACTGGAAGTCTCCTTTATTAACACTGCTCATATTCTACAACTAATTTAGTTCACGTATTGGTCCAAACTCTTGCCTGTTTGCAATTCCTATTGCCTCTTTGCAATTTCTAAAGTTATAGAATTCCTATACTAATGGTGTTGATCTCTTTGAACAACATATCTCAATTTAAAAGCTAGGCATGCTCTTCATGATAAATCATGTTTTATAACCAGGCTAGCAAAGTTTCTGCATTTCATGATTAAGAGATGGAAGTCATGTTTGCGGATGTCCCTCGATTTAAAAACGTACATGCCAAGAACTATCATAACGTATGCCTATGAAGAACTATATGAATTTTTTTTCTTGCTGCAGTGAACATTACCAAACTATTTATAAATGTGTTATAATCATGTTTTCTTTTGCATTACCAACTTTTAACTTTTGTCGTTTGTTAACACGATTATTTAGCATATTCACTTATGCGGGTAGTAATAGCAAGATATCTTTTGCAATATTGTGCATCATGACCATATGATGCACTCTATAGCATATGAACCACTATATTCGATATTCTTTCCTCTTATTGAATCATATCCTTCCTTGAGAATTGTGCCTTAGGTTTTTGCTCTCATGCTCCCGCTCTTGTACTAAATGTAATGGCGTTTAGGATCTTTTGTGGTCTGTGAACACACTGAACTCGATGCTACCTTATACTCTCTTGCCGATCTTGAGCACCACTATGTCTTTTTTCTATCACAATTGAACGTTTCTTCTTCACTTTATTATTATCCGTTGGGACCGGCACCCTCGCGCCAAGGCGTGGTCCCGATCTAGTACATAAGAGAAGAAGATAAATTAGCCACGGGTACAATGAGCAACATGCATAATATAAGGGCACTAATGGGTGCTGCCAATTACTAAGGCATATGAGTAACAAGATTTTGTACTGGGATAATCTACATATCTGTACCTCAGACTACTTGGCAAAATGCCACATGTAACCCACATTATCTTTTTTTAAACAAAGCAAAAGATTTTTCATTATCAATAATAATTAAGCGAGAAAGTTAAAGACATGACCCACCAAGCAGGTAAGATATAACACTACTCTCACGCCATTACATTACTCAAGTTTTTGGCACCCAACGACCAAACCATGGCATCCTCTTTACTCCTAGAAGTAAATTCCGTAGCACAACTGCAACTTGTTAGGAATAAACCACGGTGATGATCAGCGTGTGCGTGTGCGTGTGCGCGTCAAGCCAGGCGCTGCATGGACGCGTCAATTGCTGTGGCGAGTGTGCCGGCCAAGTTAGCTAGCTGCATGTGATGATCAAGTCAAGAGTTTGTTAGCTTAGCCAACCCGTACGTGCATGTAGGTGAGCCAGTGCATGCGGTTAGTGCGTGCATGGGTTTGTTGAGTTAGTGGTCGGGTCATGCGTGCGTCCGTGGTAGCTAGCTAGGTGTGTGTGCGCATTGGGTATAAAACCCGACCCCTGTGTACTGCTTGGTTTGAGCCATCTGAAAAGAGAAAAGATTAGGGTGTTGGTGCGTCCGTGGCGGCATTCGTCGCCGGCAAAATTCCGTGTTGTCTCCTCTAGTTCTTCTTCTACCTACATCTGTGAGAGAGCGAGAGGGAGCTGGGCACCGGCGCAAAGAGCAAGCGAGGGCTCGGCGCCAACACAACTTAGCAAACGTTTAGCCCTGAATACAAATTGCAAACTGATGTGCCTAACAAGGTAGTCAAAAATCGTGATTCCGAATTAGAACGATGCTCCGATGGTAGGATCACAAATCATAGAATCATTACTATTAGAATCGTTGAAACATAGATTCTACTAATGTGACGCCCCCGATTCAATCGTACACTAATCATGCACGCAAATGTGTACAAACAAGATCAGGGACTCACGGGAAGATATCACAACACAACTCTAAAACATAAATAAGTCATACAAGCATCATAATACAAGCCAGGGGCCTCGAGGGCTCGAATACAAGTGCTCGATCATAGACGAGTCAGCGGAAGCAACAATATCTGAGTACAGACATAAGTTAAACAAGTTGTCATAAGATGGCTAGCACAAACTGGGATACAGATCGAAAGAGGCGCAGGCCTCCTGCCTGGGATCCTCCTAACTACTCCTGGTCGTCGTCAGCGGGCTGCACGTAGTAGTAGGCACCTCCAGTGTAGTAGTCGTCGTCGACGGTGGCGTCTGGCTCCTAGGCTCCGACATCTGGTCGCAGCAATCAGATAGAGATAGGGGAAAAAAGGGGGAACAAGGCAACCGTGAGTACTCATCCAAAGTACTCGCAAGCAAGGAGCTACACTACATATGCATGGATATATGTGTAAAGGGCCATATCGGTGGACTGAACTGCAGAATGCTAGAATAAGAGGGGGATAGCTAATCCTGTCGAAGACTACGCTTCTGGCAGCCTCCGTCTTGCAGCATGTAGAAGAGAGTAGACTGAAGTCCTCCAAGTAGCATCACATAGCATAATCCTACCCGGCGATCCCCTCCTCATTGCCCTGTTAGAGATCGATCACCAGGTTATATCTGGCACTTGGAAGGGTGTGTTTTATTAAGTATCCGGTTCTAGTTGTCATAAGATCAAGGTACAACTCCAAGTCGTCCTGTTACCGAAGCTCACGGCTATTCGAATAGATTAACTTCCCTGCAGGGGTGCACCACATAACCCAACACGCTTGATCCCATTTGGCCGGACACACTTTCCTGGGTCATGCCCGGCCGCGGAAGATCAACACGCCGCAGCCCCACCTAGGCACAACAGAAAGGTCAGCACGCCGGTCTAAACCTAAGCGCACAGGGGTCTGGGCCTATCGCCCTTAGCACACCTGCACGTTGAGTGGGCGGCCGGAAGCAGACCTAGCCTAGTAGGCGTTCCAGTCCAATTCGGCGCGCGCCGCTCAGTCGCTGACGTCACAAAGTGCTTCGGTTGATACCACGACGTCGAGTGCCCATAACTGTTCCCGTGTAGTTGATTAGTGCATATAGACCAAATGGCCAGACTCAGATCAAATACCAAGATCTCGTTAAGCGTGTTAAGTATCCGCAAACGCCGACCAGGGCCAGGCCCACCTCTCTCCTAGGTGGTCTCAACCTGCTCTGTCTCTCTGCCACAAAGTAATAGTCGGGGGCCGTCGGGAACCCAGGCCCACCTCTACCGGGATGGAGCCACCTGTCCTTTCAGCCCCCATCTTCGAACAGTATCACAGGTAATGTAACAGTGTAAAGTATATAGTATATGCCCGTGATCACCTCCCGAAGTGATCACGACCCAGTAGTATAGCATGGCAGACAGACAAGAGTGTAGGGCCACTTATGGAACACTAGCATCCTATACTAAGCAGTAGGATAGCAGGTAAAGGTAACAACAGTAGTAGCAAGGACAGGCTATGCAGCAGTATAGGATTAACTGAAAGCAGTAACATGCTACACTACTCTAATGCAAGCAGTATAGAGAAGAATAGGCGATATCTGGTGATCAAAGGGGGGGCTTGCCTGGTTGCTCTGGCAAGAGAGAGGGGTCGTCAACACCGTAGTCATACTGGGTAGCAGCGGCGTCGGTCTCGGTGTCTAGCGGAAGAAGAGGGGGAAGAAACAATAAATACATAGCAAGCAAGTGCATAACAGGACAACAAGCAGAGCTAGACGTGTTCTAACGCGATATGAGGTGATACCGGTGAAGGGGGGAAACATCCAGGAAAGCATCCCCAGTGTTCCGTGTTTTCGGGCAGATGAACCAGAGGTGAAATGTTGCAGGTTCACTATGCTAGGGACGAGTGGCGGATGAACGGGCTGCATATCCGGATTCGTCTCGTCGTTCTGAGCGACTTTCATGTAGAAAACATTTTCATCTGAGCTACGGTTTATTTTATATGATTCTCTAAATTTAAATCATATTTAGAATTTAATTAATTGATTTAATTCAACATTATCCAGAATAGTGTGTGCTGACGTCATCATGACGTCAGCATGACGTCAGCAGTCAACAGGGCGCTGGCTGGGGTCAAACTGGCGTGAGGGTCCCACATGTCATTGACTGATTAATTAACTAACCGTTAATTAGGTTAATTAGTGATTAGATTAGTCTAATTATGATTAATTAAGGTAATTAATTCTTTAACTAATTAATAATTAATATGTTTATTATTGTTATAATTATAATTATTTTCTTAATTCTTTCTTTTTTTTATAAAAACGTTCTGGGCGGGGCCCCGTTTGTCATTGGGCCAGAGGGAGGTTGCGGGCGCCGGGCAAATGGGCACGGGGCGCTGCGGGTTTGGCCCGAGCGGGTGCACGCCCAGGGGCGGGCGTACCCAGCCGGGCGCCGGAGCAGGGGAGGCCAGGAGGAGGGCAAGGCCAGGCGCGGGTGGGCCGTCGTGGCGCGGCGAGTGCGGGCGAGGGTGGCAGAGGCCACGACGGGCGGGCGAAGCGTGGCGGGGGCACACGCGCGCGATCGAGCGGACCTGGCTGGGACCGGGACCGCGGTGGCTGCGAGCACGGCGCGGGTGACGCGCCAGCATGGAGCTACGGGAGAGAGGGCGCGAGTGGCGGAGTGACCGCGCATCGGACGCGCCCGGAGCGCGTCAACCGCCGGCGAGATCGGCGGGGACTGCGGCGACTACGGGAGGGAGAAGGAGGGAGCAAGGCGGGGCTCACTGGGGCCGTAGGGGGAATGGCAGCGGGCTCGACGAAGGTCGGGGAGGTCCGACGAGGAGGGGGTCGAGGTGGCGTTCCAGCGACGGCGGGGTCGAGGCAGAGGAGCTCCAGTGAGGTTGCCCCGACGAACGGCGACGGCGGGGAGGTCCTCCAAGCGGTGGCGATGCGGTGCCGGCGTCGAGCATGTCGGGCGGCGGGGAGGAGATGAGGAGGCGGGCGTCGATGGCAGTCGGCGGCGAGACGAGTTCCGGCGGGGTCTGACGAAGAGGAGGTCGAGGACGGAATGGCGACGATGCAGTCGACGACGGCGTGGCAGCTCCGGGGGGACGGTATCGGGGCAGTGGCGTCGGTGGCGAGTGCCACGATCCCGTTCTGGATCGGGGGTAGGAGGAGAGGAGCGTGGGGGATCGTGAGGGTTTCTCCCCGATCCAGATTGGATCGGGAGAGGAAGAGTGGGGGCACGAGTGGGGGAGCGGGTGTCGGTGGGTGGATTAGGTTACGGGGGAGTGGGTATAAGGGAGTGGGGGTGGGCCTTGGCCCAGTTGGGCAGGCCAGCTGGGCCGGAGCCCAGTGGGGAGGGGGTGCTTGCTTTTCTTTCCTTTTTTTGTTTTCTCCTTTTGTATTTTCTTTCTTTTGTTTATTATCTATTCTGTTTTATTTTATTTTAAATCATTTAGGCAATTTCTAAAAATGAGTTTGCTGCACTACAATTACCTATGCCAATTTTGGCACAACCCGAACATTTTTGTTATATCTTTTGAAAACATTTGTTGTTTGCCTATATTTTAAATTTGAATTTGAATCGTTTTGAACTAACACGAGTTCACCAACAGTAACCAAGGTGACATGGCATCATTAGCGCAGGGTTACGGTAGCTTGATTACCCGGGCGTCACAATTCTCCTCTACTACAAGAAATCTCGTCCCGAGATTTAAGAGGCGGAGTAGAGGGAGAAGGTTCTGGTTACGAATTTCTAGCGAGTGTTCTCGGTCTTGGTTGCTCTTCTCGAAGAGGCCGATCCATAACCTTGATGTCTTCATTTCTCTGCTTCAGGTTCTCATGATGAAGTTGGCATACTTTCTTTGGGAACTCCATCGTACTTACGAAAGAATAAAGGGTGGGCATTCTGGGAGAACGGACGTCGGCAAGGTTGACTATCGGGTCGACAACATTGAGGAAGGTGGCGGAAAGTAACTCTCGAATCGAATCTTAAGAAATTATCGAGAGCAAAGTAAGGAGGTAACCTGGAAAGTTTCGAGCGGGCAGGCAATCGTTCGATGCCTGTAATAGGGCGTGAAAGGGTCAAAACAACGGGAATAAGTATTGTGTCCGATACCAGACCTGAAGGTGGCTCGTGAATTACATACAAGGTCACGCGCGAGGAACAACCTTGGGAACAGGGGGTGTACATGGGAGTCAGGTTTCGATCCTGTGGAACTGTGGGTTATGGGCCCACCATGTGGTTGAAAGTAGGAAGGGGGCCGACATCTTGCACGGCCACGATAGTAAGGCATGTCAGAGGTTAGCCTGTCAGTTATGTCGGCAACAACATCGATACCAAGGGCGAGGGACGAAGAGAACCATTTTCCTGCTCGTTGAACGAGGCAGACCAATAGACAAGGTTCTCGTCCATCGATGGCAACCGGAATGTCAGCAACAATAGTAACAGGGTCTTACTGACAGAGTGGTACAACGAGGTGTTTACATAAGCAGGGAAATATTACTGCTTATATTATATAAATCACAAGAAGGTTTAAACAAACCAATGGAAAGGAAAAGTGATTATTAGGTTTAAACAGAACAATGGAATGAAAAATGTGTATACACACATATTTCAAGGTATATCCTTCCCAAGGACAAGCGGAGCATGATATCCATGACAGGATAGATGTGGAAAACCCTCTAGGTAGGGGGAGAGAAATTTTCATGACATTACCTTACCGGGTCATATAAAGACCAGTTCTATAACTCTTGGAAACATGTCCCAACCATCATATCTGACCGAGATTCAGATCTGATCGGTGTCAGGATACCTCAGACCCAGGATGCCTAAGAAGGAAGGGGTGCAACACAATTTGACGAGGTGGTATTGCAAGATCCTCGAGGAATTTACTACGGAAGCGAGTTCCGAAACAAAAGCTCATCATTAAACCAATGAAGGGATAAGGAGGTAGCTGATGATCTCAGCGACAATTCATCGAGACTTCCAAAAGATGGGTTTCCACAATTAAGTGAACAAGGAGATAACATTAGTCAGATCAAATGGTATAATGATGTATGCTCGAGGGAAACATACACAATTAAACATTGGTTGAAAGGTGCACCCAAAATATGGGCCAGGTTGCACAACCAAAGTCGGAATGGTGATTCAATAATCAATAGTCTAAGAATGAACGGCCGACCATTAACTCCAAAGCAATAGGGTTGCTAGAAGTTTTGGAATTACACATCACAGTCCATTTGTCGGTGGTTAGAAATAACTCGGTGACCAGGAAAAGAATGGTGATGGTGATAAGTATCACTTCTATCAAGAATTCTCCAGAGGTGGTGAAATTCTCACAACATTGAGGACATAAGAGATGTTAATGTTCCAAGGTAAAGAAGAACAACTACTAGATAGCAAGGAACTCAAGGTATAACACCAAACACGAGCAAGCCTGTGTTGGTGGGAAGGCAATAAAGTGGTCGATGATAACACAGATCATCAAGGGCAAGGATGGTATTTCTCATCATGAACTCAATTGATATCCTGGAAGAGCTCATAAGGTTGATGATGATCACGACACATTTGTCGAGAGATTTCATGAAGATGTAATCAATCAGCAACGACATCAAGTCAAAGGAATGAGGTAGCGGAAGGTTATTGGAACCATGGGTAGGACACAAACTTGAAATCAAGATTATTGTTCAAGGCGAACTGATATGACGAGGAAGATCGACGTAAGCTTAGCTCATCATTGAAAATTTTGTGCTCCGGGATGAAGGACCCGATAGCAGAGTTAAATTTTAGCACGATAACGATATAGCCAATCAGGCTAGCAATGACTTTAAGGATTAATAAACGCATAAGCAATGAAGAATACTTAGAGTTATTGAATCGAAGTGCGGAATTGATTCACTTATCAGTGCTCTCGGTTGACGACAACCCAGAACCCAGGAAAATTGGAATCGGTGAGAAATAACAGTTGATGAAGAACCCATAAGAAGTTATGTAGTTTCATGATATTCTCGCGGTACCAGAGGGTATACTCAAGGGTAGAGCGGGATAGAGGTTGGACAAGTGAAATCATTTGCAGAAGGCAAGCACTTAAACTTGTCCAAGAAATGGGATCAAAGAAGAACAATATGGTCGAAACCACGGTCGCAAAAGACCAAGTATAGATAAGAGAAGAAGTTATAATAAGGGGATTATTATTACTACGAGAAGCTTCCATGATAAGTTCCACCTCGGGTCCATGGGCATGAACACAAAGTTCAAGGTCGACTCCCACTTCTCCAAAGCATAACCTTACATTCACTTCTCGTTTCGATAATGGCATTAGTGTTGAAAGTTTTACCTGGTGAAATACCAGATGAGTATGACCCGTGAAAACTTCCGAGTTCACACATAGTAAGGAAGGCATAGGTTCAAGCCATCACGGCATCTTAGGAACATATCTTCAAGAGTAAATGATACAAGCTCGAAAGTAGAGCATGGTTGACAAGGCAAATGATACAATTTACCAAAGGCATTATGTATCAGGGGAAGAACTCAAGGTTTTGAGAATAGGCAGGAACGGTCGGATAATAATCCACCAAACGATCTGGCGGACCGCCAAGAATCTGATGTGAGCATATATGTTCAACCAAAAGAAGAAATAATGCAAAAGGCATCGGACTATAGAAATATTTTGATAATTCGAGAGCTTAAATACAAGGAATTACGATTTCCAAATTGGGGGATCAGAAGCAGATGCTCTGATCAAAATATAAGTAAGTCGAATAGACTTAGAGGCACAAACGGTGGCAATTCGATTGGTCGACAACCAGCTCATGTTCAAAATGACGTCTGAGCCGGAAAGATATTTTAGAAGGGTTGATAGATGATTGTGTGCATTCGCACACATGTTGAATCAAAAGGATCAAAATGACGGTGTCAAAAGATACTAGTGAATATTGCTAGTGATATGGGAGCATCCATAATATAAGCATACAAGTATTTGCAGAGCAATAGTTTGAAGAGGATGCTCTGAAGGTCGGATAGTATTTCAGAGTATCTTATGAAGCATACGAACAACTGGGGATGAACAGATACTCAATAAGTGCGAGGAATTTTCAATAGCGGTATTCATGTGGTAAAGAACTGCAAGGCAGTAAGCTTAAAGGATTTTCGGAACAACGGAGAGCAATTTAGGGCATCTTGTACTAACAAGAGCAACTGAGGATGAAGGTATGAACGATAATTGTAGGTAGTTATCCATAAGGGTATATCGGTGGTAGGGGATTGTAAAGTCGGTGGCCACAAGGGTCTCCGGAAAACCTCGGAGTATCTTCGGAATCTTCGGGTGCAGCAAGCGATCATTTGGAGTGAGAGACTCTCCGGGAGAAAGTCTTTCGAGAACCTAAAGTTAGTCTTTTTAGCAAAATAATTTAACCCGAATAGGGGAGAGATTTGAGTCCCAGAGTAAAGATCGAGGAGTAAAAGATCCTAGTACCACCCAATGGCGACGTGGGCCCATAAGGCACACAGCCATGTTAGTAAAGTTTTGTAATGTCTAGACTCAACTTCGGCCAAGGAGTTGGGAAGGGGGATTCCTACAGGCAGTCGGCTCTGATACCAACTTGTGACGCCCCCGATTCAATCGTACACTAATCATGCACGCAAATGTGTACGATCAAGATCAGGGACTCACGGGAAGATATCACAACACAACTCTAAAACATAAATAAGTCATACAAGCACCATAATACAAGCCAGGGGCCTCGAGGGCTCGAATACAAGTGCTCGATCATAGACGAGTCAGTGGAAGCAACAATATCTGAGTACGGACATAAGTTAAACAAGTTGCCATAAGATGGCTAGCACAAACTGGGATACAGATCGAAAGAGGCGCAGGCCTCCTGCCTGGGATCCTCCTAACTACTCCTGGTCGTCGTCAGCGGGCTGCATGTAGTAGTAGGAACCTCCAGTGTAGTAGTCGTCATCGACGGTGGCATCTGGCTCCTGGGCTCCAACATCTGGTCGCAGCAATCGGATAGAGATAGGGGAAAAAAGGGGGAACAAGGCAACCGTGAGTACTCATCCAAAGTACTCGCAAGCAAGGAGCTACACTACATATGCATAGTTATATGTGTAAAGCGACATATCGGTGGACTGAACTGCAGAATGCCAAAATAAGAGGGGGATAGCTAATCCTGTCGAAGACTACGCTTCTGGCAGCCTCCGTCTTGCAGCATGTAGAAGAGAGTAGACTGAAGTCCTCCAAGTAGCATCGCATATCATAATCCTACCCGGCGATCCCCTCCTCATTGCCCTGTTAGAGAGCGATCACCGGGTTATATCTGGCACTTGGAAGGGTGTGTTTTATTAAGTATCTGGTTCTAGTTGGCATAAGGTCAAGGTACAACTCCAAGTCGTCCTGTTACCAAAGATCACGGCTATTCGAATAGATTAACTTCCCTACAGGGGTGCACCACATAACCCAACACGCTTGATCCCATTTAGCCGGACACACTTTCCGGGGTCATGCCCGGCCGCGGAAGATCAACACGTCGCAGCCCCACCTAGGCACAACAGAGAGGTCAGCACGCCGTCTAAACCTAAGCGCATAGGGGTCTGGGCCCATCGCCCTTAGCACACCTGCATGTTGCGTGGGTGGCCGGAAGCAGACCTAGCCTAGCAGGCGTTCCAGTCCAATCCGACGCGCGCCACTCAGTCGCTGACGTCACGAAGTGCTTTGGTTGATACCACGACGTCGAGTGCCCATAACTGTTCCCGCGTAGTTGGTTAGTGCGTATAGACCAAATGGCCAGACTCAGATCAAATACCAAGATCTCGTTAAGCATGTTAAGTATCCGCGAACGCCGACCAGGGCCAGGCCCACCTCTCTCCTAGGTGGTCTCAACCTGCCCTGTCGCTCCGCCACAAAGTAACAGTCGGGGGCCATCGGGAACCCATGCCCACCTCTACCGGGATGGAGCCACCTGTCCTTTCAGCCCCCATCTTCGAACAGTATCACAGGTAATGTAACAGTGTAAAGTATATAGTATATGCCCGTGATCACCTCCCGAAGTAATCACGGCCCAGTAGTATATCATGGCAGACGGACAAGAGTGTAGGGCCACTGATGGAACACTAGCATCCTATACTAAGCAATAGGATAGCATGTAAAGGTAACAACAGTAGTAGCAAGGACAGGCTATGCAGTAGTATAGTATTAACTGAAAGCAGTAACATGCTACACTACTCTAATGCAAGCATTATAGAGAAGAATAGGCGATATCTGGTGATCAAAGGGGGGGCTTGCCTGGTTGCTCTGGCAAGAGAGAGGGGTCGTCAACACCTTAGTCGTACAGGGTAGCAGCGGCGTCGGTCTCAGTGTCTAGCGGAAGAAGAGGGGGAAGAAACAATAAATACATACCAAGCAAGTGCATAACAAGACAACAAGCAGAGCTAGATCTGTTCTAACGCGGTATGAGGTGATACCGGTGAAGGGGGGAAACATCCGGGAAGCAGATGAACCGGAGGTGAAATGTTGCAGGTTCACTATGCTAGGGACGAGTGGCGGATGAACGGGATGCGTATCCGGATTCGTCTCGTCGTTCTGAGCAACTTTCATGTAGAAAACATTTTCATCTGAGCTACGGTTTATTTTATATGATTTTCTAAAGTTTACATCATTTTTAGAATTTAATTAATTAATTTAATTCAACATTATCCAGAATAGTGTATGCTGATGTCATCATGATGTCAGCATGCCGTCAGCAGTCAACAGGGTGTCGGCTGGGGTCAAACTGGCGTGAGGGTCCCACATGTCATTGACTGGTTAATTAACTAACAGTTAATTAGGTTAATTAGGGATTAGATTAGTCTAATTATGATTAATTAAGGTAATTAATTCTTTAATTAATTAATAATTAATATTTTTATTATTGTTATAATTATAATTATTTTTTAAATTCTTTTTTTTATAAAAACGTTCTGGGCGGGGCCCCGTTTGTCATTGGGTAAGAGGGAGGTTGCGGGCGCCGGGCAAACGGGCACGGGGCGCTGCGGGTTTGGCCCGAGCGGGCGCACGCCCAGGGGCGGGCGTACCCAGCCGGGCGCCGGAGCAGGGGAGGCCAGGAGGAGGCCAAGGCCAGGCGCGGGTGGGGCGTCGTGGCACGACGAGTGCGGGCGAGGGTGGCAGAGGCCACGGCGGGCGGGTGAAGCATGGCGGGGGCACGCCCACGTGATCGAGCGGGCCTGGCCGGGACCGGGACTGCGGTGGCCGCGAGCACGGCGCGGGTGATGCGCCGGCGTGGAGCTGCGGGAGAGAGGGCGCGAGTGGCGGAGTGACCGCGCATCGGACGCGCCCGGAGCGCGTCAACCGCCGACGAGATCGGCGGGGACTGCGGCGACTACGGGAGGGAGAAGAAGGGAGCGAGGCGGGGCTCACTGGGGCCGTAGGGGGAATGGCAGCGGGCTCGACGGAGGTCGGGGAGGTCCGACGAGGAGGGGGTCAAGGTGGCGTTCCGGCGACGGCGGGGTCGAGGAGGAGCTCCGGTGAGGTTGCCCCGACGAACGGCGACAGCGGGGAGGTCCTCCAAGCGGTAGCGATGCGGCGCCGGCGTCGAGCACGTCGGGCGGCGGGGAGGAGATGAGGAGGCAGGCGTCGATGGCAGTCGGCGGCGCGACGAGTTCCGGCGGGGTCTGACGAAGAGGAGGTCGAGGACGGAACAGCGACGAGGCAGTCGACGATGGCGTGGCAGCTCCGGGGGGGGGGGGGGGGGACGGGATCGGGGCGGTGGCGTCGTTGGCGAGTGCCACGATCCCGTTCTGGATTAGGGGTAGGAGGAAAGGAGCGTGGGGGATCGTGGGGGTTTCTCCCCGATCGAGATTGGATCGGGAGAGGGAGAGTGGGGGCACGAGTGGGGGAGCGGGTGTCGGTGGGTGGATTAGGTTACGGGGGAGTGGGTATAAGGGAGTGGGGGTGGGCCTTGGCCCAGTTGGGCAGGCCAGCTGGGCCGGAGCCCAGTGGGGAGGGGGTGCTTGCTTTTCTTTCCTTTTTTTGTTTTCTCCTTTTGTATTTTCTTTCTTTTGTTTATTATCTATTCTGTTTTATTTTATTTTAAATCATTTAGGCAATTTCTAAAAATGAGTTTGCTGCACTACAATTACCTATGCCAATTTTGGCACAACCCGAACATTTTTGTTATATCTTTTGAAAACCTTTGTTGTTTGCCTATATCTTAAATTTGAATTTGAATCGTTTTGAACTAACACGAGTTTACCAACAGTAACCAAGGTGACGTGGCATCATTAGCGCAGGGTTACGGTAGCTTGATTACCCGGGCGTCAAAATTCTCCTCTACTACAAGAAATCTTGTCCCGAGATTTAAGAGGCGGAGTAGAGGGAGAAGGTTCTGGTTACGAATTTCTAGCGAGTGTTCTCGGTCTTGGTTGCTCTTCTCGAAGAGGCCGATCCATAACCTTGATGTCTTCATTTCTCTGCTTCAGGTTCTCATGATGAAGTTGGCATCCTTTCTTTGGGAACTCCATCGTACTTACGAAAGAATAAAGGGTGGGCATTCTGGGAGAACGGACGTCGGCAAGGTTGACTATCGGGTCGACAACATCGAGGAAGGTGGCGGAAAGTAACTCTCGAATCGAATCTTAAGAAATTATCGAGAGCAAAGTAAGGAGGTAACCTGGAAAGTTTCGAGCGGGCAGGCAATCGTTCGATGCCTGTAATAGGGCGTGAAAGGGTCAAAACAACGAGAATAAGTATTGTGTCCGGTATCAGACCTGAAGGTGGCTCGTGAATTACATACAAGGTCACGCGCGAGGAACAACCTTGGGAACAGGGGGCGTACATGGGAGTCAGGTTTCGATCCTGTGGAACTGTGGGTTATGGGCCCGCCATGTGGTTGAAAGTAGGAAGGGGGCCGACATCTTTCACGGTCAAGATAGTAAGGCGTGTCAGAGGTTAGCCTGTCAGTTATGTCGGCAACAACATCGATACCAAGGGCGAGGGACGAAGAGAACCATTTTCCTGCTTGTTGAACGAGGCAGACCAATAGACAAGGTTCTCGTCCATCGATGGCTACCGGAATGTCAGCAACAATAGTAACAGGGTCTTACTGACAGAGTGGTACAACGAGGTGTTTACATAAGCAGGGAAATATTACTGCTTATATTATATAAATCACAAGAAGGTTTAAACAAACCAATGGAAAGGAAAAGTGATTATTAGGTTTAAACAGAACAATGGAAAGAAAAATGTGTATACACACATATTTCAGGGGTATATCCTTCCCAAGGACAAGCGGAGCATGATATCCATGACAGGATAGATGTGGAAAACCCTCTAGGTAGGGGGAGAGAAATATTCATGACACTACCTTACCGGGTCATATAAAGACCAGTTCTATAACTCTTGGAAACATGTCCCAACCATCATATCTGACCGAGATTCAGATCTGATCGGTGTCAGGATACCTCAGACTCAGGATGCCTAAGAAGGAAGGGGTGCAACACAATTTGACGAGGTGGTATTGCAAGATCCTCGAGGAATTTACTACGGAAGCGAGTTCCGAAACAAAAGCTCATCATTAAACCAATGAAGGGATAATGAGGTAGCTGATGATCTTAGTGACAATTCATCGAGACTTCCAAAAGATGGGTTTCCACAATTAAGTGAACAAGGAGATAACATTAGTCAGATCAAATGGTATAATGATGTCTCCTCGAGGGAAACATACACAATTAAACATTGGTTGAAAGGTGCACCCAAAATATGGGCTAGGTTGCACAACGAAAGTCGGAATGGTGATTCTATAATCAATAGTCTAAGAATGAACGGCCGACCATTAACTCCAAAGCAATAGGGTTGCTAGAAGTTTTGCAATTACACATCACAGTCCATTTGTCGGTGGTTAGAAATAACTCTGTGACCAGGAAAAGAATGGTGATGGTGATAAGTATCACTTGTATCAAGAATTCTCCAGAGGTGGTGAAATTCTCACAACATTGAGGACATAAGGGATGTTAATGTTCCAAGGTAAAGAAGAACAACTACTGGATAGCAAGGAACTCAAGGTATAACACCAAACACGAACAAGCCTGTGTTGGTGGGAAGGCAATAAAGTGGTCGATGATAACACAGATCATCAAGGGCAAGGATGGTATTTCTCATCATGAACTCAATTGATATCCTGGAAGAGCTCATAAGGTTGATGATGATCACGACACATTTGTCGAGAGATTTCATGAAGATGTAATCAATCAGCAACGACATCAAGTCAAAGGAATGAGGTAGCGGAAGGTTATTGGAACCATGGGTAGGACACAAACTTGAAATCAAGATTATTGTTCAAGGCGAACTGATATGACGAGGAAGATCGACGTAAGCTTAGCTCATCGTTGAATATTTTGTGCTCCAGGATGAAGGACCCAGTAGCAGAGTTAAAATTTAGCACGATAACGATATAGCCAATCAGGCTAGCAATGACTTTAAGGATTAATAAACGCATAAGCAATGAAGAATACTTAGAGTTATTGAATCGAAGTGTGGAATTGATTCACTTATCAGTGCTCTCGGTTGACGACAACCCAGAACCCAGGAAAATTGGAATCGGTGAGAAATAACAGTTGATGAAGAACCCATATGAAGTTATGTAGTTCCATGATATTCTCGCGGTACCAGAGGGTATACTCAAGGGTAGAGCGGGAAGAGGTTGGACAAGTGAAATCATTTGCAGAAGGCAAGCACTTAAACTTGTCCAAGAAATGGGATCAAAGAAGAACAATATGGTCGAAACCACGGTCGCAAAAGTCCAAGCATAGATAAGAGAATAAGTTATAATAAGGGGATTATTATTACTACGAGAAGCTTCCATGATAAGTTCCACCTCGGGTCCATGGGCATGAACACAAAGTTCAAGGTCGACTCCCACTTCTCCAAAGCATAACCTTACATTCACTTCTCGTTTCGATAATGGCATTAGTGTTGAAAGTTTTACCTGGTGAAATACTAGATGAGTATGACCCGTGAAAACTTCCGAGTTCACACATAGTAAGGAAGGCATAGGTTCAACCCATCACGGCATCTTAGGAACATATCTTCAAGAGTAAATGATACAAGCTCGAAAGTAGAGCATGGTTGACAAGGCAAATGATACAATTTACCAAAGGCATTATGTATCAGGGGAAGAACTCAAGGTTTTGAGAATATGCAGGAACGGTCGGATAATAATCCACCAAACGATCTGGCGGACCGCCAAGAATCTGATGTGAGCATATATGTTCAACCAGAAGAAGAAATAATGCAAAAGGCATCGGACTATAGAAATATTTTGATAATTCGAGAGCTTAAATACAAGGAATTACGATTTCCAAATTGGGGGATCAGAAGCAGATGCTCTAATCAAAATATAAGTAAGTCGAATAGACTTAGAGGCACAAACGGTGGCAATTCGATTGGTCGACAACCAGCTCATGTTCAAAATGACGTCTGAGCCGGAAAGATATTTTAGAAGGGTTGATAGATGATTGTGTGCATTCGCACACATGTTGAATCAAAAGGATCAAAATGACGGTGTCAAAAGATACTAGTGAATATTGCTAGTGATATGGGAGCATCCATAATATAAGCATACAAGTATTTGCAGAGCAATAGTTTGAAGAGGATGCTCTGAAGGTCGGATAGTATTTCAGAGTATCTTATGAAGCATACGAACAACTGGGGATGAACAGATACTCAATAAGTGCGAGGAATTTTCAATAGCGGTATTCATGTGGTAAAGAACTGCAAGGCAGTAAGCTTATAGGATTTTCGGAACAACGGAGAGCAATTTAGGGCATCTTGTACTAACAAGAGCAACTGAGGATGAAGGTATGAACGATAATTGTAGGTAGTTATCCATAAGGGTATATCGGTGGTAGGGGATTGTAAAGTCGGTGGCCACAAGGGTCTCCGGAAAACCTCGGAGTATCTTCGGAATCTTCGGGTGCAGCAAGCGATCATTTGGAGTGAGAGACTCTCCGGGAGAAAGTCTTTCGAGAACCTAAAGTTAGTCTTTTTAGCAAAATAATTTAACCCGAATAGGGGAGAGATTTGAGTCCCAGAGTAAAGATCGAGGAGTAAAAGATCCTAGTACCACCCAATGGCGACGTGGGCCCATAAGGCACACAGCCATGTTAGTAAAGTTTTGTAATGTCTAGACTCAACTTCGGCCAAGGAGTTGGGAAGGGGGATTCCTACAGGCAGTCGGCTCTGATACCAACTTGTGACGCCCCCGATTTAATCGTACACTAATCATGCACGCAAATGTGTACGATCAAGATCAGGGACTCACGGGAAGATATCACAACACAACTCTAAAACATAAATAAGTCATACAAGCACCATAATACAATCCAGGGGCCTCGAGGGCTCGAATACAAGTGCTCGATCGTAGACGAGTCAGTGGAAGCAACAATATCTGAGTACAGACATAAGTTAAACAAGTTGCCATAAGATGGCTAGCACAAACTGGGATACAGATCGAAAGAGGCGCAGGCCTCCTGCCTGGGATCCTCCTAACTACTCTTGGTCGTCATCAGCGGGCTGCATGTAGTAGTAGGCACCTCCAGTGTAGTAGTCGTCGTCGACGATGGCGTCTGGCTCCTGGGCTCCGACATCTGGTCGCAGCAATCGGATAGAGATAGGGGAAAAAAGGGGGAACAAGGCAACCGTGAGTACTCATCCAAAGTACTCGCAAGCAAGGAGCTACACTACATATGCATGGATATATGTGTAAAGGGACATATCGGTGGACTGAACTGCAGAATGCCAAAATAAGAGGGGGATAGCTAATCCTGTCGAAGACTACGCTTCTGGCAGCCTCCGTCTTGCAGCATGTAGAAGAGAGTAGACTGAAGTCCTCCAAGTAGCATCGCATAGCATAATCCTACCCGGCGATCCCCTCCTCATTGCCCTGTTAGAGAGTGATCACCGGGTTATATCTGGCACTTGGAAGGGTGTGTTTTATTAAGTATCCGGTTCTAGTTGTCATAAGGTCAAGGTACAACTCCAAGTCGTCGTGTTACCGAAGATCACGGCTATTCGAATAGATTAACTTCCCTACAGGGGTGCACCACATAACCCAACACGCCTGATCCCATTTGGCCGGACACACTTTCCTGGGTCATGCCTGGCCGCGGAAGATCAACACGTCGCAGCCCCACCTAGGCACAACAGAGAGGTCAGCACGCCGTCTAAACCTAAGCGCACAGGGGTCTGGGCCCATCGCCCTTAGCACACCTGCATGTTGCGTGGGCGGCCGGAAGCAGACCTAGCCTAGCAGGCATTCCAGTCCAATCCGGCGCGCGCCACTAAGTCACTGACGTCACGAAGTGCTTCGGTTGATACCACGACATCGAGTACCCATAACTGTTCCCGCGTAGTTGGTTAGTGCGTATATACCAAATGGCCAGACTCAGATCAAATACCAAGATCTCGTTAAGCATGTTAAGTATCCGCGAACGCCGACCAGGGCCAGGCCCACCTCTCTCCTAGGTGGTCTCAACCTGCCCTATCGCTCCGCCACAAAGTAACAGTCGGGGGCCGTCGGGAACCCATGCCCACCTCTACCGGGATGGAGCCACCTGTCCTTTCAGCCCCCATCTTCGAACAGTATCACAGGTAATGTAACAGTGTAAAGTATATAGTATATGCCCGTGATCACCTCCCGAAGTGATCATGGCCCAGTAGTATAGCATGGCAGACGGACAAGAGTGTAGGGCCACTGATGGAACACTAGCATCCTATACTAAGCAATAGGATAGCAGGTAAAGGTAACAACAATAGTAGCAAGGACAGGCTATGCAGCAGTATAGGATTAACTGAAAGCAGTAACATGCTACACTACTCTAATGCAAGCAGTATAGAGAAGAATAGGCGATATCTGGTGATCAAAGGGGGGGCTTGCCTGGTTGCTCTGGCAAGAGAGAGGGGTCGTCAACACCGTAGTCGTACTGGGTAGCAGCGGCGTCGGTCTCGGTGTCTAGCGGAAGAAGAGGGGGAAGAAACAATAAATACATGGCAAGAAATTGCATAACAGGACAACAAGCAGAGTTAGATCTGTTCTAACGCGCTATGAGGTGATACCGGTGAAGGGGGGAAACATCCGGGAAAGCATCCCCAGTGTTCCGTGTTTTCGAGCAGATGAACCGGAGGTGAAATGTTGCAGGTTCACTATGCTAGGGACGAGGGGCGGATGAACGGGCTGCATATCCGGATTCGTCTCGTCGTTCTGAGCAACTTTCATGTAGAAAACATTTTCATCTGAGCTACGGTTTATTTTATATGATTTTCTAAAGTTTACATCATTTTTGGAATTTAATTAATTAATGTAATTCAACATTATCCAGAATAGTGTATGTTGATGTCATCATGATGTCAGCATAACGTCAGCAGTCAACAGGGCGTCGGCTGGGGTCAAACTGGCGTGAGGGTCCCACATGTCATTGACTGATTAATTAACTAACAGTTAATTAGGTTAATTAGTGATTAGATTAGTCTAATTATGATTAATTAAGGTAATTAATTCTTTAATTAATTAATAATTAATATTTTTATTATTGTTATAATTATAATTATTTTTTAAATTCTTTTTTTTTATAAAAACGTTCTGGGCAGGGCCTCGTTTGTCATTGGGCAAGAGGGAGGTTGCGGGCGCCGGGCAAACGGGCACGGGGCGCTGCGGGTTTGGCCCGAGCGGGCGCACGCCCAGGGGCGGGCGTACCTAGTCGGGCGCCGGAGCAGGGGAGGCCAGGAGGAGGCCAAGGCCAGGCACGGGTGGGGCGTCGTGGCGCGGCGAGTGCGGGCGAGGGTGGCAGAGGCCACGGCGGGCGGGCGAAGCGTGGCGGTGGCACGCGCACGTGATCGAGCGGGCCTGGCCGGGACCGGGACCGCGGTGGCCGCGAGCACGGCGCGGGTGATGCGTCGGCGTGGAGCTGCGGGAGAGAGGGCACGAGTGGCGGAGTGACCGCGCATCGGACGCGCCCGGAGCGCGTCAACCGCCGGCGAGATCGGCGGGGACTGCGGCGACTACGGGAGGGAGAAGAAGGGAGCGAGGCGGGGCTCACTGGGGCCGTAGGGGGAATGGCAGCGGGCTCGACGGAGGTCGGGGAGGTCCGACGAGGAGGGGGTCGAGGTGGCGTTCCGGCGACGGTGGGGTCGAGGCAGAGGAGCTCCGGTGAGGTTGCCCCGACGAACGGTGACGGCGGGGAGGTCCTCCAAGCGGTAGCGATGCGGCGCCGGCGTCGAGCACGTGGGGCGGCAGGGAGGAGATGAGGAGGCGGGCGTCGATGGCAGTCGGCGGCGCGACGAGTTCCGGCGGGGTCTGTCGAAGAGGAGGTCGAGGACGGAACGGCGACGTGGCAGTCGACGATGGCGTGGCAGCTCCGGGGGGGGGGGGGGGACGGGATCGGGGCGGTGGCGTCGTTGGCGAGTGCCACGATCCCGTTCTGGATCGGGGGTAGGAGGAAAGGAGCATGGGGGATCGTGGGGGTTTCTCCCCGATCCAGATTGGATCGGGAGAGGGAGAGTGGGGGCACGAGTGGGGGAGCGGGTGTCGGTGGGTGGATTAGGTTACGGGGGAGTGGGTATAAGGGAGTGGGGGTGGGCCTTGGCCCAGTTGGGCAGGCCAGCTGGCCGGAGCCCAGTGGGGAGGGGGTGCTTGCTTTTCTTTCCTTTTTTTGTTTTCTCCTTTTGTATTTTCTTTCTTTTGTTTATTATCTATTCTGTTTTATTTCATTTTAAATTATTTAGGCAATTTCTAAAAATGAGTTTGCTGCACTACAATTACCTATGCCAATTTTGGCACAACCCGAACATTTTTGTTATATCTTTTGAAAACCTTTGTTGTTTGCCTATATTTTAAATTTGAATTTAAATCGTTTTGAACTAACACGAGTTTACCAACAGTAACCAAGGTGACGTGGCATCATTAGCGCAGGGTTACTGTAGCTTGATTACCCGGGCGTCACAACTAAGGTTCATGATATGATATTCATTATATTACATGGTCATCACAAATTCATATCGTAATGTTTACAACCTGGGCAATTACAGTAAACATGCCTTTTTCTTAAAGAAAATACTATAAGAATGGGACTGCAATATATAATATAAGCTACATATTAAGTGCACTATACACTATAGTGTATACTTCACCATTTCAATCGAAGAACAACAATGATAGAATTTGAAACGAAAAATACAGACTTGAAACATAATACCAAGAGGATTACATGACCTAGCGTGGTAGGGTCGCCGACGCCATAAACTCTTGCTCCAGGTTGTAGCAATTATGGCTCATTTCAGAAGCCGAGTTAGCTCTGTCAGCAATCACCGGCCGACGTGTGACCTGGCTTTGTCCACATAAGAATGGTTGCATACTTTCATTTCTTGGAGCAACCTGACACGATCTCAACCTTTTGGATCGCACAGCCTGCAATATCATCTCCACTTGTTTCATAGTAGGCCTCTCATCGCCTCGGAGCCGCAAGCAAGTCTCTGCAAGAGCAGCGACATCATGAATTTCTTCCTCTGTTGCCTCCTCCAGCACTTGAGCATCAACTATTTCTGCAAGTGGTTTCTCATTCATCGTAGAAAGGAAGTAGTTGGATAAATTCTGCTTTATCCCAGAGTCACTTGTAAAAATAGGCTTTTTTCTTAGAAGCAACTCTACAAGTACTACACCAAAGCTATAAACATCACTCTTCTCATTTAGTATGCCCGTGTGGTAATACTCCGGATCCAAGTATCCAAAGGTGCCTTGTATATTTGTAACCACGTGAGTTTGATCAATTGGAACCAATCTTGAAGCACCAAAATCAGATACTTTCGCCGTGTAATTTCCATCCAAGAGTATGTTCGTGGACTTGACATCTCGATGAAAGATTGATACTGAAGCAGCTGAGTGGAGGTAATAAAGTGCGCCGACAGCTTCTGTAGCAATTCTCAAGCAATCATTCCAGGACAACATGGAGTCGTTGGTTGGGTTAGCATGGAGGATTCCAAATAGTGAACCATTTGGGATGAAGTCATATACTAGTAGTGGGACTTCCGTCTCAAGACAACATCCAAACAGCATGACAATATTACGGTGGTTTATTTGCGAGAGGATAGCGACCTCGTTGATGAACTGAGTAATCTCAACTTGCTCAATAACTTTAGATTTTTTTATGGCTACTACCCGCTGGTCAGATAATATACCTTTGTACACCATGCCATGCCCTCCGCGACCAACAACACGTGTGGAGTCAAAGTTATTTGTTGCCTTTTCTAGCTCTGCCAAGGAAAAAATCTTGGTCCTGTCACTTGCGTTTTCATCCGATGAAATTAGTTGTTCCAGTAGGAGGCCTTGGTTCTTTCGGAAGTACTTTCCACGAAGTTTTTTTTGGATGCCTCTTTTCCATCTGCGGATGAGAACTGTAACACTCAAGATAAGAAGTAGAACACCGAGGCCAACACTAATCCCGATGGTAATACCTGTAATGAAGATGCTGCTCAGTATTATAATGTAATTCCGTTTGTCTTGTTGCAGTAAATCAGTTATACCATAGAACTCACCTACTACAAGATTTTGGCTTTTTATGGATATGCACCTCATTGTTGTAGTGTCATACGTTGTTTTACCAGAACATTCGGTGCAATAGTAGCTTCCCATAATGTTATTACAGATTTCTTTACAAATACCCGGCGCCTTGCACTCATCAATATCTGCAATATAAGAGATGCGCAATGTGAGAAGAAATATAAAGCAGAAATAATTAACTTGCCGGTTGGTGCCTAATTTGCAGGCGACACTAGATTTTGTTGCTTTCAGCTCCAACTTAGAGGAATATGTAATACCTGTTCGTTGACCAAGAGTAAATTTGACAATGTAAATGTTTCAAGTATAGAAAGTGAAAATAAAATAAAATATATTTTAGATGAATTTAATTACCTCGCCTATGTACACCAAGGATTCACATAGAATTTCTGCGTATAATACACATGCCTCATTCTTGGAAAACCATTTATTCTTTTTCTTTCCACCATGATATGTCAATAAAAATGTGTACTTCTGCACTATTCTCATATCACATGTTATGGAGTTTTTACTCGGTCCATACTAATGGAGTGAAATGTGCCACTTGTCCATTAACTCAAAGTGATTGCACGCTGCCAACAACTTGACAACCAATCACTTTAGGCCGTAAAATTATTGATTTGATCAAATAAGGTCAAAATCGACTTAAGAGGGGAAAAACCAGCCCGCGTGGCTGCCACATCAGCGTTCCTTTGACACTTTCAGATTAACATTTTTTTTACAGATTTCTCACAAACCAGGCTAACAGCATATTGAGGGAACAAAAAACAATTAAAAAAATAGGATATAGATGAGACTAGAAACCCACAATCTTTGGGCAGTAGCAACGATCTTGCTAACTACTAGACCATGACATTGTTTGCTTTCTAAGATTTAGCCAACCCTATTTATTAGAATTATTACCTTTGACACACGTTTTCAAAAAAATTAAGCCACCCTGCGTTAGGAAGGGCTTGAGCCCACGCCCAAATAAAAGGAGCAAAGATGCTGACCAATGGTATCCGAAGTTTTCTGTGTATCGAGTCGACCGCTCATCTAGTCTTTACATAATATCTATAGTCCGGCAAAACAACATAGTTTCTATAGAATCAGTGGAAAATTAAAATGTATGCCAAAAGTTTCATTCTACTCCCTCCGATTCCAAATAATTAATAGGTGTACACCATTATCCATGTTTTTTCTCCAAAGAAGGGCGCATCATCAAAAAATTACGGCAACTGCCAAAATTACCTCTCGTATCTCTTTTTCCGACCAATTTAGCTGGGAATAAAGAAAAAACATATTTTTGCTCTTGGGTGCCGTGGGAAATGAGGAGACCCGCCTATCTCTGATTTAAGAATTGTTCAGTTATGGCATGTGATTATTAGTTGTAGTTACAAAACAAAATAATAGCATGATTACTTCTTTAATCAACAAGCCCAAACTTAGGTGCCATATTTGCAATTGGAGGAAGTAATAAATAGAGTTGGCTGAATAACATGACACAAAGAAGTTTGTGGTTTAGTGTTCAGCAAGCGGGAACTAATGCTCAAACTCCCAGCTTCAAGTCCGTGAAAACCGTGTTTTTCAAAAAAGAAGAAAATTCACCCGCACGCTGATGGCATTGTTTTGTTAGAAAAAAGGAGACCAATTCATAAATTTACAAATAGATAATTCCTGAGTGGTCAAAATAACACTGATGAGGCACCCATGCGAGCAGCCCCCCCCCCCCCCCCCATTCATCGATTTTGGCTTTATTTGGTCTAATCAATGAGTTTACGGCCTAAATCGATCGGTTCTTGAGTTGTTGGCCTAAAGCGTGCAATCTCTTTGAGTTAATGGACCAGTGACACATTTCACTCCATACTAATGTACATTAGTTCTATTTTTCAATTTTTTTAGTCACGTAAAATTAATATATCTCCCGGAAACCAAAATGGAGAATGGGAGGTAAATACATTAAGTCAAACTATACCGCAATTTTGAGTCTTTGTACATTTGTTTGTATTATTTTGCTTCAATCAGTACTTTGGCTCATAGAAACAAAATTATGTATGTCTTCACATATTTCCGTTCCATTTTTTCCTATGGTGTTAGGTTAGTACTTAGATCTTGATCAAAGGTAGAAAAGAGACAAAACAATTAGCTCATTTTACAGCACATAAATATGAATATAAATACTTAATCTATGGTATAAATGATCAAGCTCAAAAAAAAAGCAATGGCAGGGACACATTATTATGTAGGAACAACGAAACATGGAAAATCAAAAATTAGCACAATGCATGGTATATTTCGTAGTGTAACACATGATTTAATGTCAAAATTATTTTCTACCTTATTTGTACAAACCAAAAAGACCATATTAATTAACACTGCAAAATTGTTGCATCTTATCTTCCAGGACCAAGAGGTAATAGAGTGAGCATGCACACCTTGACACCCGGTTGTGATATATGGATTCCCCTCATAGCCAGCCATACATTTGCAACGGTAACCGGCAGGGTATCCTTGTCTCGAGTTGACAATCAAACATGTGCTATTAGTACTAACACATGCATATCTTGTTAAGTCCTCTTGAGCTTCCTGGCATGTTAAATTGGCGACGGCCCATCGGAAAGATGTTGATATCCCTAAGCCAATGTAGAGCGCAGGGTCCTCTCTTACAATGAAAGTAGTTTGACCTTCAGTATAGGTTGAGGCCGTAATACCAACTAGCCCCTCGTTGATATTTATGTATTCAATATGCTTTTCCGTGAAGCTCGGTGCATAGAAATTTAGTGTGGACGTCGTTGAATTTGCACATTTTAGCTGGAACGACATCCTTGCAGAACACCTGCGTCCTAGGCCGAAAGGGAACGGAATACTTATGTTCCCGCACCATCTAGAGCAGTTAGTCTTCTGTTGTAATTGTCTGTACCCTGCAGGTTTAATGAAAAAGACTCAGTGCATCTAGCTTACGGCTTACTCAATACTAACACACAATTACCTTGTAGGTATCCTATATGATCAAATCCTAATTATTTTGAAGGGTCGGGGGGGGGGGGGGTCCTATTTTTAAAACTATGCATTTGGTGATGGGAAATGACTAAAACCTGACATTAGCCAAACAACCATATGTCACATGCCTCACACTAACACAATAGAATGTACTACTCCTTTTAAAAATATAAGACATAAGAACTGCACAAGCGTCATGTATTATAAGACGGAGATAGTAATACTTATAACGGTCCGGGAACCACTCATGAAACCATCCCCTCGGGTGACGAAAAAACCTTCCAGTTCAGGTTTTACTGAACCGGAGGTTGATAGCGAATGTTTAAGTTGTCCCATAAAACAATAAGGGCCCCGTAAAAAAGGCCTAACTGCTTTAAAGTGGAGTGGAAGACACTACTACAAAGAAGAACAACGATAATGCAGCGAGCCGAAGCAAAGTAGAGGTTGACAATGAAGAGACTGCGCAAGCCATTGAATGGATAGATGGGCCGGTTTCGTGCATTGGAATCTCTCGTGCTACTTATAAATAAACTTAAAAATAACACAATGTTATGTCATCCATTCCTACTTTGTGCAACTTTACATACTCCCTTCATTTCTTTTTACTCAACATATAAGATTTGTTTGAAGTCAAACTACGCAAAGTTTAACCAAATTAATATAAAAGATATATCAATATCTACAATACTACCTCTATCCCGATTTACTAGTCTCACTCGTATTTTGGGTTATATTTTGACATTGATTTTAACTAATAAAATATAAGTTAGACGTGGAAAATAATAATTCAAACTACATTCTAATACAAATCCAACAATATTTTTTTTGTTGACATACCTTGACATTTTGCTAGTCAAATATGTAGTCAAATTTTTACCAAAAATTCAATGGGGGCTAATAAGCCCAGAAGGAGGTATTACTAAAGTTATACAGTATAGAAATTAATTCCATGATACATATAATGATAGATTTCGTATTGTGAATGTTGATGTTTTTTCCTATAAAGTTGGTCAAACTTTACTAAGTTTGACTTCAAACAAATTTTATGTCATTGCATTGCATTTATTATGAGTATTGCATTTTGTTATTCTATAGTTGTAAAATATTTATGAAATATAAGTAGCATACTAATATGTTGTGTTGAGATGATGATATGTTTACATTGAGAGAAATAGCATTGGGAGGATTATTGCCACATGTCCTTGATAATTAGTAAAACCAGCTAACAATTTTATTTTTTGAGGAAACGTACGCTACCTAGGGCGCGGAGATGGTGATATATAGAAAAAGTAACCCTTGTTTAAATAGTAACTTTAATTGAGAGTAATTACCTTTGTCGCGTGAGCAGCCATCGGCTATGTAGGCATTGCCTTGGTAACCATTGTCGCACTGACAATTATAAAAGTAATTATAAAAGTAGTAGGGTGATGCTGAAATTTGCGGTGCTTCTCCACTGTGGTTGCTGAGACATGCATAATCTGTTCTATTTTGGAAGCTTCCAGGCGATGTGAGTTGATCGTCCACGACACCCCACGACAGACTAGCTCGAATGCTAACATGGATTTTATCCTGGATGGAGCTTCGGCTGTTGTGCCCTTGAGATTCATGCTTCCCTCCTGTCCTTGGGCGGCGTACGAACTTGAGCCGGACGGTGGCGCCAACATCAGTAACCATGAAGGAGCAGCATCCTCTTGTGTTGTTGCAGTTCCGTCCACCGTCCTCATCGGCCGTGGTATTTCTGCTGGGGCATGTAACTGTGCACCGTCGCACCATCGTTTGTGTGGAATCTTCGAGCATGCTGACGTCGAAGTCGCAGCCTATGATGCCTGGTTCCATGGCGAGAAAACGGAAAGATCTCCCAGGATACCATGAGATGTGGTATATGTGGACGTCCGGTCTCAAATAGATGGTACGGGAAAATGATACTAGAAATTCATTATTGATTTGCAATTCAGTGTTGCTCATGCTCATCTTCCAGTGGGTAGTAGCGTTGATGTCCATGTGTACCTTGGTGATGCCGTCGTGCAGGAAGAGCATGGGGGCCTGCGTGGTGTTGTGGTTGTCGCATATGAGCTCGAAGTCCGGGTCCCGGAAGCAGCCGGCGCCGATGCCGAAAGGGTACTCAAAGCTCAGGTTGCCGCAGCTCTTCCGACAACCGGCAAGCGTGGCGGAGGAGGGAACGGTTCCATTCGCCGGCCGGCTCTTTTGCAAGCCGGATGCTTGCGCCGTCGACAGCCGTAGCAACAGCAGTGCGAGCAGACAGCATAGCGCGTCGAGGAGGCTCATCTTTTGGTTTGGGCCTTTTGGGAACAGAGATGTGTTGGCTACCTTTTTGCTTGTGGGGTTGCAAGAAGTTGCGGGTTTGAGGGTGTGAGCCGTAAACCAGGCGCATATATATAGTGCCATGGTTGGCGCCTATGCCGTGGATTGCGGGAAGGACCCGAGAGGGAATGTTTCCAAAGCGTACAGGAGTACAGGACCCGCTTGCCAGGTTGGAAACTTGGCTCGATCAAAGACTAGGAGTCAGTCACTTCGACTGAAGCGTTGCCACACATACTGACCGCAAGGCTTATATTACTTCAATCGGTAAATAGAGGCATTATATTTTAGTTTTGAGTTTTATTGACGAGCACAGTTCACAATAAACTAAAGGCATCTCTAGCCAATCCCATAAAAAACTATTCAGTTTTACTCCTCAAAGCGGCGCCTTACCGATCTCCTAAACTAGTTAGAAAAGTAAAAAAAATATTCCTCGGCGCCGTGGGCTCCTATTTTTACTCAGCGCGACCTGCTTGAGAACAAAAAAACTCCTCCCTTCGCCGCACCCATCCCACCCTCGCACCGCATCTACTCCGGCGCCTCCCCTCTAGCCTCTGCCGGCCACCACACGCCAATGCCAACGCTCGTAGGACCCACCGCGCTCCTCCCCCGCCTAGATTTAGTTCTCTCTGGCCAGCGGGCTCCTAAATCGGTAGAACTATGGCCGTCGCTGCCGGCGCCGAATTCAACGCATCCCAGCCGCCGGCACCATAGTTTTTTGGATGGATTCGCTGACTATACTTTGCTAGATTCTCTAATCAGGCCTGCATCAAATCACCATCTTGGTAGGACCATCGATGCGCAGGTAGGGTGGGAACAAGGCTTCCAATTTTGGAAGCAAAAAAAAAATTGGAGGCCACCGAAAATTTCACATATTTCATGAACTATTTCGTATTTGAGTTTTCAAAATTCAATGAATTTTAACCTATTTTCAATATTAGTTTGAATTGAGACCGAAAATTCAGGGTTACAAGTATTTTGGACCGCTCTGAAATATGCGAAATGTCGAAAATTTCAACGAAATTTCATTCCAATTTTGAAACTTGGGTGGGGAGCTCCCTGCTTTCTTCTTGTGCTAGCCGCTTTGTCGCAGGTACACGTGGTTCTTGGAACTGTGCGCTCATTCCATAGTCCAAGTACTCCCTCTGTAATTTAAAAAGACATTTGATAAAGAGAGAGGCGTTTTGGAGGCCAATCTCCATGGAGGCCTTTATTTTTGAAAAATTCAAATTCAAACTTTTATGGTTCAAAAAATTCTGAAAAAAAATGCTTGTATGTAAGGATGTAACTCACATGTCTGTAAAAATTCATGATGAAATATCTTGAGTTGCGACCTGTACAAAAAGACAAATTCATGGTCTGAAAGGATGAATAGTATCATGTATTAAACAACCCCAGATTTGTCTTTTTTGCACAACCCTCATTTCAATGTTTTGAACTGAAAATTTACACACATGTCTGTTATGCCTTCATGTATATCTGTACTTTTTTTCAGAATTTTTTGAAATGTAAAAATATGAATTTTGATGAAATTTCAAATTTGAATTCGGAGGCCGAGCTCCAAAAGGGATTTCCGTTTGACAAAATACGTCTTATACTAAATTATAGAGAAGGAGTAGCTTTGTAGTTCGAGAGTCTGGGAGCCAGCTTTGGTTCCGCCGGGTTCGCCCAAATTCTATCCAATTCGACCGTCCTGGAGTGTTTACTTAGTTTGGTGCCAGCTTGATTTGGCAGCCGAATTTAGGGACAAGCAGCTATCTCGCTACCCGGTGGTGTTTACCTGTGCCGACCGGACTGCTGACGAAAAGTCTCCACCGAAGAACTGCGATTTTCTGGATTCAATCATCAGTATTCTTACATGCAGTAACGTGCTGCCGCTGCAATTCGTCCGCAATACAGTAACAAATCAAGCTATTAACAAATTTAATCTAGTCACAAATCACAATCTAGCGCCACCGGGGGATAGGTTGTTAACTGGTTTGCTACTCACAAGTCACAGTCTTAATGCCACCGGGACAGTGAACCAAGCTTCGTTCTCCGCACAAATTCACTAGAACAAATCAACAATAGCTCGTTTTTTTTTATTTGACAGGATCAACAGTAGCAAGTAACTCCAAAGAGAAATGTCTCTGTCCAATGGGGGCATAAAAAGCAAGAGTAACAATTGCAACCCGTCTCGCACGTATAGTACCAGTCATGCTTGGCTGGAGCTTTCCGACCTGACCCGCTACGTGGTTTGGATGGCCTAGCGAAGACCGGCAAAAACCTTGAATTATTATGATTTCTGGCAAATCCGCCACCACACCATTTCAGAACTGTTGACACACGAACACGTCACGTGTATCCTTGACGTCGGGGATGATGCATCGTAGCTCACGTCGAATGAGCTGCCCTAGGTCGATTCGCTCGCCCCTAGAGCCTCGGGATTCACAGCTCTCAAACCTAAGAAACAGCGAAGAACGAGAGAGAAAAACTGTGGAGACATAAAAACGTATATGAAAAAAATAGTATATTGATTTGTTCGATTTTGTGTTGTTTAATCGGCCGTCACCCCTTACATATATACGAGGTGGCTGGACTTCCCATACAAGAAAATGACATATTTAGGCTTTCCTTACAAGAAAAAATACATCAAATCACGTCCTAGAGTTCTAGTTCTAGTTCAACTCACAATAACAAATCAAGCTACTAATAATTTAATCAAGTCACAAATCACAATCTAGCGCCACCGGGGGATAGGTTGTTAACTGGTTTGCTACTCACAAATCACAATCTAGTGCCACCGAGACAGCGAACCAAGCTCCGTTCTCCCTCACAAATTCACTAGACCAAATCAACGATAGCTAATATTTACTTTATTTGACAGGATCAACAGTAGCAAGTAACTCCAAAGAAAAATGTCTCTGTCCAATGGGGGCAAAAAAAGCAAGAGTAACAATTGCAAAACGTCTCGCACGTATAGTACCGGTCTTGCTTGGCTGGAGCTTTCCTCTGACCCGCTACGTGGTTTGGATGGCTCAGCAAAGACCGGCATAAACCTTGAATTATTATGATTTCTGGCAAATCCGCCAGCACACCATTTCAGAACCACTTTTTTATTGCGGTGACATTTCAGAACCTCTTGTTTCTGTTTCTTCCTTGCCGTGCTTTTCTAATAAACCACTATAGCTTGTGCCCATTGGGGAAACCTGAAATAAAATGGAGGGTGCACTCAAAGTTAGTCGTTGGGTTGACCAGCGCGAGGAGGCTATCCATCCGAGAAGGCAATACAGGGGTTATTCTCCTCCCCTCCGCTCCAGCGAGCGACCGGGAAGCAAACCCTTGCGCCACAACCGGGCCTCCAACCTCCCTTCCTTCCTCCCTTGCCGCCGCCCGAGGGCATCGCCAGGCAAAGCCCTGCCAGTGCCGAGGCCGCCGAGTCCTTGTCTTTGCGCGTGGGCCAAGGCAACCTTGCCTGGATGCGGCACTTCACTTCGGGAGTGGCAGCACGGCCCCGGGCCGGTACAGGTGGCGCCGGTGCTAGGACGGCGGTGTGATGGGCAACGTCGAGGTGGTGCCTCCTTGGGGCCAGAGAAGGCGGCAGTAGTGGGACTATCCGGCACGTCCATATCCGACTTCAGGGGTTGTGGGCCATGGGCGGCGCAGGTTGTTGGCGGCTTCCCCTACTGTGGCTCTCTGCTGGTGGGGGTGGCGACGCGACAGTGGTGGGCGTCCTCTCCCCCATGTGCTCAATTGACTGGGAAGGGCCAGGTGGCGCGGCTGGTGGCTGCCTGCTGAGACCCACCCGGATCTAGGCCTTGGTCGCCGGCGGACGGCTCGGGTGGCGGTAGCGGTCGTTCTGGTCGTTGCACGGATGTGGGCTACGATGACGTGGTGGCAGCCCATGGCGGCAGTGCAGGTCATTTCACGGCGGCAGCTGGACATGCTCTGGCATTTGTACGTTGGCGCGTGGCTCTGGTGGATGTCTCCGGTGTCCTCCCCGGTTGCAGGTTGTGGCCGGTCTGGCACTCGCGCCATTGGGCAGGTAGCCGGGACAAGGCCAGTTGCAGATCCAGGCCAGGAGTTGACGTTGGGCGTCGCACGGGATGATGTTTGGAGATGTGGTGGGAGAGATGGGTGGTGCCGATGTGGCCAGACCACCCGTCATCGGCAGGGGTGCCAATTGTAGATGGGCCCCTCTCTCGCTTCAGCTCTTCCCCAACCTGGTGGCTCCCTGATCGATCTGATCGGTTGATGACCCACAAGTATATTGGGTCAATCATAGTCTTCTCGATAAGTAAGAGTGTCGAACCCAATGAGGAGTAGAAGAAAATGACAAGGGGTTTTCGGCAAGGTAGTTTCTGCAAGCACTGAAATTGTCGGTAACAAGTTGTTTGATAGTAAGACAATTTGTAATGGGCAAGTAATGGTAACGGTAAATAAAGTGCAGCAAGATAGCCCAATCCTTTTTGTAGCAAAGGACAGGCCAAAACAATCTGTTATAATAAGCAAATCGTTCTTGAGGGCACACGGACAATTTTATCTAGTCACTTTCATCATGTTGGTTTGATTCACGTTCGCTACTTTGGTAATTTGATGTGTGGGTGGACCGGTGTTTGGGTGCCGTTCTTACTTAAATAAGCCTCTCACTTATGATTAACCCCTCGCAAGCATCCGCAACTATGAAATAATAATTAAGATAACAATCTAACCATAGCATTAAACATATGGATCCAAATCAGCCCCTTACGGAATAGCGCATGAACTAGGGTTTAAGTTTCTATCACTCTGGGAACCCATCATCTAATAACTACTCCACAATGCATTCCCTTAGGCCCAAAGATGGTGAAGTGTCATGTAGTCGACGTTCACATAACACCACTAAGGGAATCACAACATACATATTATCAAAATATCGAACGAATATCAAATTCATATGATTACTTGCAACATGACTTCTCTCGTGGCCTCAAGAACAAGGGTAACTACTCACAAGTAATATTTATGCTCAAGATTAGAGGGGTATTAAATAGCATAATGGATCTGAACATATAATCTTCCACAAAATAAACCATCTAGCATCAACTACAAGATGTAATCAACAATACTAGTCACCCACAGGTACCAATCTGAGGTTCTGGTACAAAATTGAATACAGGAGATGAACTAGGGTTTTGAGATGAGGTGGTGCTGTTGAAGATGTTGATGAAGATTGGCCTCCCAAAGATGAGAGGGTTGTTGGTGATGATGATGGCTTCGATTTCCCCCTCCAGGAGGGAATTCCTCCAGCGGAATCGCTCTGCCGAGGGCAAAAGTGATGACGATGTTTAGAGAGAGAGAGAGAGAGAGAGAGAGGTGTCGATAAAAACAAAATACGGACATAGTAGCATCATGTTTATTATTATAACAACAACAAACTTTATTATAAAACTTAATCATATAACTGAACAAGTAACAATTCATCATAACATTGAAGTAAAAGGCATAAACTTTGTTGAAAACCAACAAACTATGTTCTCAGTCAACTTTGCAACTACAATTCATCATATTTTCAGGAAGGGTCTCGTATCGGAGCATTTTGGCAAGTCCACATACTCAACCATCATTTAATCTTCTATGATTGCTAACAATCACATCATATATATGAGCAAAAAGTTTCAACCAGACACATAGAAAGATAGGGGATTATAGTTTCGCATCCCAACTTATTCACCTCAAGGGTGATGTCAACAATAATAACTCATGCTCACTAATATCCAACTCGGTATATGTGCCTAGATATTTCCCCACCACATGATGCTTACCAAAGAGAAAATAAAAAGGAATAGAGAAAAATACTTTAACTCTTGCATAAAAAGTAAAAGATAGGCCCTTCGCAGAGGAAAGCAGAGGTTGTCATGCTCTTTTGGTTTTGTATGCACAATATCTTAATGCGGAAAGAATGTCACGTTGTATTGCCCCTTATGGTAGCAATCTTTATTATGCAGTCCGTCGCTTTTATTACTTTGTCATCACAAATTCGTACAGCGCTTATTTTTCCTACACTAAAAGATCAAGCACATTTAGGAGCCTTTTTTCCTTTTAGAATTTGAGAATTCAAAAAATTTGCAAACATGCGTACGGCTGTCAAAATCTGATGCGGATTTTCGTGCTGATTTTTTTGATATATTATGCCTTTTTTTGACATCGTATGCAAAAGATATGGCCGTTTTACTTTTTCATAACACTTTTTTGCAAAACATGTTCAAATTTAAGTTTTTTAATTTTTCTAACTAATAGATGTAGTAAAATAACTACCTCTCGAAGGATTTTAATTTTTGAAGTGTTCGGAAATGCCAGAGCTATTTCGATTGAGGGTAATTGGGGGCTCTTTAGAGGTGCGATGGATCTTCACATGCCCATGTGTCCTATTGTTTCTCGGAGGTCAGAGACACGATACTATTTGGTCAGAGTGTTGATTCCATTATTTGTCTTCACATCACTTGTAATGCTGGCTTATATTATATTCTTTGGGAAGAAGACATCACGAACAACATACTCAATTTTGCTGTCTTTTGGTAAGAAATTCCCTAGAGTTGCCTACAGTGATCTAGCTCAAGCTACAGGGAAGTTCTCAGAGTTAAACCTTATCGAAAGAGGAAGCTATGGTTCAGTGTATAGAGGAACGTTAACTCAAGCAAAAATACAAGTGGCTATTAAGGTTTTTGACCTTGAGATGAAATGTGCAGACAAAAGTTTTGTAACAGAATGTGAGGTTTTCAGTAGAATTCGGCACCGGAACCTTGTACCTGTCCTAACTGCATGTTCAACAGTAGACAATAAAGGTGACACTTTCAAGGCTCTAATTTATGAATTCATGCCTAAAGGGAATTTGGACACATGTTTGCATCACAAAATTTTGAGTAGTTCTTCGAAATGTTTGAGCTTATCTCAAAGGGCAACCATAGCTACTGGTATAGCCAATGCATTGGCTTATTTACACAATGATTGTGAAAGGCAGATTGTACATTGTGATTTGAAGCCAATAAATATCCTTCTTGACGATGATATGAATGCTTATTTGGGAGACTTCGGCATTGCAGGCCTCATCGGGCATTCAAGCTTAGCTACCTCAACTAGGCTGAAGGGAACGATGGGCTAATAGCTTCAGGTATAGCAGTCTCTACACTTCCGTTTTTTGAATGCCATCTGTTCTTTGCCTTAACAAATAAACTTAGAAATGAGTTAATTGCTACAATCTTATCTCCTGACAGAGTATGCTCAAAGCGGCCAGGCATCAATCCGTGGGGATGTTTACAGTTTTGGAATAGTACTCTTAGAGATGCCTCAAACCGGGGCTAAAGGTCTAATCTTTAGTTCCGGTTTGAGATACGAACCGGGATTAAAGGGCATCGCACCCTTTAGTCCCGGTTCGTGTCTCAAACCGGGACTGAAGGGCTCATTTGAACCGAGACTAATGCCTTTAGCCGCATGAACCGGGACCAATGCCCCCATGGGTACCGGTTCGTGACTAAACTGGGACTAATGGGCTTATCTGGCCCGAACGAAAGCCCTGTTTTCTACTAGTGAACAGAAAAGTTAAGAAGCAAAAAACTCCAATTAAACTTTATTATATAACTCTCACTTGATTACATACATAGATAGATCACGAAACTAACACTCGAAAATAAATCATACTAAACTTTTATTCAACCAAATCACGAAATAGCTAAGGATCGAACTAAGATAGGTAAAGGTAATAGAAGTGATGGTGATACGATACCGGGGCATGACCCCCAAGCTTGGCACAAGCCAAGGGGAGTGCCCATACCCGTGTACTCAAGTCTCCTTCTTTAGTGATGACGATGATGGTGGTGTGGGCTTGTCCTCCAAAATATGTATGAGTGCTTCTCTCAAACTTTGAATCTCTCAGAGGGCTCGATGAAGCAATTCAGTGTTCTTATTCACTTCAGCCATGATATGATTATTCTCTGGTCCCCAAGAGTTTGTTCCTGCATCAGTTTCTCTTGGACGGGATATGTCCCAATTGGACGGTATGTGCATACGAGGAGTTTGGCTTTGCTACAGCTTCCCGTTTCTGGCCCATTGTGTTATTTGCACAACTCAGAGCGAAGACCGGCATAAAACTTGGATTGATTCAATTCCGACGATCCATCACTATACTGTTTCTGACACACTCTTCTTTCTGTTTTGCTTTCGGGTATTCTCTGTATAAAGCCTAGCAGCGCTCCTGCTTGTTCTCTCCAAATTAAAGATAAGAAACATGTAGACTTAGACAAAATGGATTCACTTGGTTGGGTGCTGCTACTCTTCCTTGCAATTGTTTTGGCACTAGCCACCTCCGGCACCCAGGGTCGGTAACCTCACTCGTCAATGTATGTCTAGCCAAAGAGGAGTCCATTGATAGTATATGTAGTACTCCCTTCGATGTAAAATAGGTGTCGTAGTTTTGAACTAAGATTAGTTCAATCTTAGTTCGAAACTACGCCGCTTATTATGGATCAGAGGAAGTACTATGTAGAAAACTCAGTCGGATTTAAAACATAAAAAAATGGCTCATCGCTACCCAATAGTTGTGCCTTTAGCCACACAATATCCTTATCTCTATCACATTGTACAGTGTAAGGAGGGGTACGTTGCTATAGTGTTACCGTCCAACCCTCTAAATATTCAGTTCCAGAGATCTTTGATAGGAGACCAATGGGAAACATGGATACATCTTGTCAGAAGTTTGATGGGTGTTAACCTCTATAATAAGTCTGATAGTATGCACTTGAGATTAACTACGAATGGCGTGTTCTCAGTGAAATCTATGTATTTGGACCTAATTGATTATGGTCCGATTCCCAAATCGATGTATATTTCAAAGATGAAAGTCCCGTTAAGAATCAAAGTCTTCATGTAGTTTGTACACAAGGAGGTGATTCTGACTAAGGATAATTTCGGAAAACGTAATTGGGAGGGTAGTCAAAGATGTAGCTTTTGCGATCAAGATGAAACCTTCAAATACCACTTTCTGATTGTTCGCTGGCCAAGCTAGTATTAATATCACTCCTCCAAATAGATTTACGCATTATTCGGGATGTGGCTAAATGGAGTAGAGACAATTACTGCGAGACATATTCATATAGAAGTACGTGCATTACTTTGGACTATATGGAACTATAGAAATGACATGGTTTTTAACAGAAAAACTTTTATAGATTTTGTGCAGGCCACTGCTTGAATCCGTATGTGGTCGTTACTGGCTCCTGGGGAATCCAGGGAGCCTTTGGTTACTGGGTCTACCTGATGGGAGATGGTCGCTCAGGATATCTACAACCGGTTTAGATGACGGTCCAGTAATAGCATAGGTGTTTAGTCATCTCGTTCTATTTTCGCAGGTCGTGGCATTTTATACTTTTTATTTTATTTTTCAGCTCTGAGCGAGCTTGTTCTGCATCACAGACTTTTCGGACTTTTTTTTTTGAAAAACCCCTCCATGCATTAATTAACTTAAAATGTTCATACAATCATTCGTTACAAACTTTGCCACGCAGGGCGGAACAGAATGAAACATAAGACCATCAGAACTATTATCAAAACTAAACTTTGCAATCTCATGATCCACCATATTAGCCCTCCTGTTGATCTTAGAAATCTGTAAATTCACCAACAACTTTGAGACATCTACAACTTCCTTCTTTAGATCAACAAGGGATGATATGTCCACATATTCTTTACCAAAAACGGAGGCTACAAACGAACAGTCAGTTTCCAAAATGACGGGCATGTCTAGAGTCATACCAATATATAGGCCGGACAAGGACGCTCTAAGTTCCGCTTCCTCAACGCTGTAGCAAGTACCAATATAATCCCAGGAGGATAGGATCACTTGCCCACGGTGATTTCTAACAACCACCCCCACGCTCGCAGCTTCAATGGCCTCCATAAAACTTGCGTCGACATTAATCTTATAGACGTCTGGGATAGGTGGCCTCCAAAGAGTAACCTGCCTCTCAATGTTATTGGTTGGCTGAAGATCCAACTCCACTTGCTTCCCCTTACTGCATATCTCCACCTGCATTTTAGCATGACAAGACGAGAAAGATGTCCAATAATTTTCGATAAAACTTACCGAGGCTGAGATGGATTCCATTCCCTTACCAAAGATCAAATCATTCCTCAAGTGCCAAGCTCTCCAAAACATGAATATAGTTTGCTCACGAACAGGCGTAGTTAACTGATCCAATAGAATAAGGAACCAATCCGGTCCAGAATATTTGAAGGTCTCCTCCGCTGGTAATTTCCACACTTCCTTCAGAGCCATGCGGAACGCACGAGCCTTGGGACAAACCACCAAAGCATGAAAAATACACTCATCATCAATACCACATATTGAGCATGTACCTAGAGTAGTTTGATGATGTTTAACCCTATTGAGTTGAACCGCCAAACTATTAGAAGCAGCCCTCCAGGCAAAAATTTTAATTTTTTGGGGGACATTAGCATTCCAAATAATATTCCAGAGCCTCCTATCCCCATTTATGGCATCACTGGAATTGCCAGAAACACTCCTCGGCTCTTTAAGATTCAGAGCTAGTCTATACGCACTCTTCACGGAGAACAAGCCACTTTTCTCGTGGTGCCAAGCAATAAAGTCTCCCTTGCCCACTCGAAGAATACGGAGCTTTAGGATTTCCTCTGCATCATGAATATAAAATAGATGCCTTATCAGGTTCTCACCCCAACTCCTAGATCCACTCAAAAATAACTCGGAAACCAATTTGATCCTAGTTCTGCTCTTTTTACCGCAAATTTGTAGGGCAGATTCCCTAGGGATCCAATTATCCCTCCAAATATTCATACTAGTCCCATCGACCACTCTCCAAATAATGACTTTTCAGACTTTTTGATTAATAAAGAGGCTGCATGCATCACTCTCATGCAGAGACCAGGGTAATCCTCCTTTTTGAAAAAAAAAATACCCAAGAATTGCACTTCTTCTGCACCCACGCGCCAGGGTACACGTAAACGATGCAAGTGCTGCTTGCCTTGCCGGAGCTTTGCTTTTTTCTTGCTGCAGGCACTAGTCAAGGACACTTCTACTTGCAGCAGCAGAGGATTAGATGCTACTCCTAGAGTCCTAATTGCTACTCACATCACAAGTCATCGTCTAGTCTAGTGCCACTCTGCAGATATTGGCTCTGTCCACTCCGAGTCATACTCCCAACTCACCATCTAGTACCACTTGGGGCTGTAGCTTCCAAACAATATCTAGCTATTATGGACATATATCTGAAGGAACCTATGGCCCCTGCCCAACGGGAAAATCTGCAAGGATCACAGTTCCACGCAACCCGTCTCACACGTATGACGGAAGTCGTCTCGCGTCACTGGGACTTTTTTTTGCGGGGGGAAAGGGTTCTGTATTAATTAATCCGGATCAGTATGATCCAGTGCACACAGTTTTACAACCCTCTCAAGACCCGACCGTAACCAGACGGCCGTCTTAACCTCAACCCTCCCAATCTTAGCTAGTTCATGGCTAACAAGATTACACTCCCTCTTTATCGCCTTAACCTTAATCTGTTTGTCCCCTCTCATCATAGTAGAGATCTTCTGGACAAGGGCGGTGTACTGTGATCTATCAACCAAGGGGCAGTAGCTTCCAAACAATATCTAGCTATTATGGACATATCTGAAGGAACCTATGGCACCTGCCCAACGGGAAAATCTGCAAGGATCACGGTTCCACGCAACCCGTCTCACACGTATGACGGAAGTCGTTTCGCGTCACTGGGGCTTTCCTTTTTGGCCCATTGTGTTTTTGGATGATCTGAACGAAGACCAGCATAAACTTTGAATTGATACAACTTGTGACAAATCTGTCACTACAATTTCTAAACCTCTTGTTTCTAATTTTCTTTGGTGTTTTCTCTATAAAGCCTAAATGTACTCCTGCTTGCTTTCTCAAAAGGAAGAGAAACAACTACTTTGAACCAAATGGGTTCAATTTGTTGGGTGCCACTACTCTTTCTTGCAATGTTTTCGGCACTAGCCACCTCCAACACTCATGAAACTGACGATAACCTCACTCTCCGATGCCATCCGGACCAGGCTGCAAGCCTCCTCCAGCTAAAGTGATCCTTCTCCTTCTTCGGCTGCCCCAGCGCTGTCGACTCATGGCAGGACGGCACCGACTGATGTCTCTGGGAAGGTGTTGGCTGCAGCAACTCCTCTGGCTATGTCACTGCTCTAGAGCTTAGCGGCCGTGGCTTGTACAGTCAAGGCCTTGACCCTGCAATCTTCAACCTCACCTCGCTCCCGCTACTCGATCTTAGCCTGAACAATTTTGGCCAGTGCAATCTCCCGGCAACCGGGTTTGAGAGGCTCTCCTTGCTCACCGACCCCAACCTCTCCAATTCGGCCTTCCAAGGCCAGATATCAGCAAACTTGCCAACCTTATCTCCTTGGTGTTAGATGGGTATAATCTCTTTTCGGTATATTCCCATTGTATAATGGGTCTCCTGCACTTTGACACACATGTATATGTAATGGCCTTTGGCCCTCAGTAAAGTTCAGTTGTTGATTATCCAACATGATGTCAGATGCTAGGCTAGCCCCTTCCTCCCGCATGCTGCAACTCCGTGCGCCCCGTTCCTAGCCTGCTCGTCTCCGGCCGTCCGACCACTGCCTCTCCGGCTGTCCGGCCATTGTCCCTCTGGCCCGGCTCTGCTGCTTCTCCAGCAGGACGCCGTCTCACTCCGCCATCTCGTTCGGCTGCTGCCTAGTCTGGCAGCCGCCCAGTCCGGCCACCGCCCCGCTCGGCAGTTCCTCAGTCCGGCGTCGTCTCGCCCGACTGCCCCATCTGGCAGCTACGGACGCCGCCTTGTCCGGCCCGTCCCGCCCGGCCGCGGGTGTTGCGCGTTCGAGGTTGTCCCGCTCGGCAGCCTAGCTCGCACGGCAGTCGCGAGGGCTGCTTGTTTGGTGCTGCCCCGCCTGGCCGCCTCGTCCAGCAGCCGCGGGAGCTGCGGGATCTCGATCCCGCTTTGGATCGATCCAGCTCCCATCCCCGCTTCTGGTTAGCGCTGTCCCGTGCGCCCCTGCTCTCTCTCTCTCGATCCAGATCGACTCTCTTCTTTCGTTGACTCCAAAAAAAAAGAGAGAGGAAAAGAAAAGAAAAGGAAGACCTCGTTATGTCTTCTTCGGGGTATGTCGCTGTTCCCCGGTGCTCGGTGATCTTCGAGGGCACCTACTATGCTGAGTTTGTGGGCTTCATGCGCATTCATATGCGTGGCCTTCTTCAGTGGGGTGTTCTCTCTGGCGAGGTTCCTTGTCCGCCATGCCATGTTGCCCCTATGGCCCCAATTCCACCGGTGCTGCCGGTACTTGCTGCTGATGCTTCTCAGGCTGACCGGGATGCAGCCAAGGCTACTTGCTGCTGATGCTTCTCAGGCTGACCGGGATGCAGCCAAGGCTCTCGATGATGCTGCAGTTGATGCTTATGACCAGCAGGTATCAGCTTATTCAGATGTTCTTTCTGTGTACCGTGATGATCTGTCTACCTACACTCAGTGGTGCAATGATGATGCTCGTGCTGCGGCTGTTCTGACTGCGAGTGTCCTCCCTTAGTTTGCTTCAGAGTTCATGGGACTTGGCACAGTTGCAGCGATGTGATTGTACCTCTGTCAGCGCTATCAGCCTTCTGGTGATGCTCTCTACCTATCCTTAGTGTGTCAGGAGCACGCACTTCAGCAAGGTGATTCCTCTGTTGATGAGTTCTATTCACAGTGCTCTGCCATCTGGCGTCACCTTGACTCTCTTCGGCCAGTTTTTTGTGGAATTTGTCATTGCTGTCATACTACACGGTCCGATTTGGAGTTTCAGCGGGTTCATGAGTTCTTATCTCGTCTCCGCTCTGAGTTCGAGCATCGACGTGCTCACCTGCTTGCTCGTGATCGTGTTCCTATCTCGGAGGTACTTGCTGAGCTTCGTGCTGAGGAGACCCGCCTTCGCTCTGCTGGGTTACTCGTGGTTCCTTCAGTGTTGGCCACCCGGGCTCCTGTGTCAGCTGCTCGCCTCACTGCTCCACCACTCCTGCCCACTCCTTCAGGGGGGGGGGGGGGGTGAACCGTCCTATTTATGCTGAGAAGAGTACGTTGCGCCGAGACACTTTCTGTGGTTACTGCTCCCGGTCAGGTCACCCAGAGTCTGATTGTCGCCAGAAGAAGCGAGACCAGAGGTGCTCCTCTTCTAGTGGCCCTCCTGCGTCTTCCTCGACTCCGTCACTCACTGACCAGGACATTGTTCACCTCAAGCGTCTACTTGCCTCCTCCGGCTCCTCGTCGACTGGTTCAGCTGCTGCTATGACTGCATCCCCTTCTACACCACCGCAGGCCTCTACACAGTCAGGTACATCCTCGTGGGTTCTGGATTCTGGAGCCTCCTTTCATATGTCTTCTGATTCATCTGTGATGTCCTCTCTCCGACCTCTTGATTCACCTGTTAATGTTCTTACCGCCGATGGCACACCTCTTCGTGTTGCTAGTCGTGGTCTTCTTTCCACTCCATCATTTTCTGTTCCTAGTGTTTCTCATGTTCCTCGCCTTACCATGAATCTTTTTTCTGCTGCCCAACTCACTGATTCTGGTTGTCGTGTCATTCTTGATACCGACTCTTGCTCTATTCAGGATCGTCGCACCAAGACTTTAGTTGGTGCTGGCCCCCGGAGCCATGAGTCAGAGGGCCTTTGGGAGGTTGACTGGCTTTGTGTTCCTTCCGCTGCCATCACTTCTGCCAACTCCCATGCTCTTGCTGCCTCTTCGCCTGTGTCATTCCAGCAGTGGCATCATCGTCTTGGTCACATCTGTGACTCTCGCTTGTCTTCGTTAGTTCGTCAGGGCCTCTTAAGGTCTGTATCTGGAGATGTCTCCTTACATTGTAATGGTTGCAGACTTGGCAAACAGACTCAGTTACCTTATCCCACTAGCGAGTCTGTATCTCAGCGTCCTTTTGACTTAGTTCATTCTGATGCCTGGGGTCCTGATCCCTTTGATTCGAAAGGTGGCCATCGCTACTATGTTTTGTTTATTGATGATTTCTCTTGCTACACTTGGCTCTACTTCATGAAATCTCGTAGCGAGGTTCTCTGTATATACAAACGTTTTGCTGCCATGGTTCACACCCAGCTTTCCACGCCCATTCGCACCTTTCGTGCCGACTCTGCTGGAGAGTATATCTCTCAGCTGTTGCGTGGTTTTCTCGCTGAACAGGGTACTCTTGCCCAGTTCTCATGTCCTGGTGCTCATGCTCAGAATGGCGTCGCCGAACGTAAGCATCGTCATTTGCTTGAGACGGCTCGTGCGCTGATGATTGTTGCTTCTCTTCCACCCCATTTTTGGGCTGAGGCTGTTTCTGCATCCACCTATCTCATCAACATTCAGCCATCGACTGCTCTGTAGGGTGGTTTTACTTCGGAGTGTCTCACTGGCCGCTCTCCTGACTACTCCGCTCTTCGTATATTTGGATGTGTGTGCTATGTTCTTCTTGCCCCCCGAGAACACACCAAACTGACTGCTCAGTCGGTTGAGTGTGTTTTCCTTGGTTACAGTGATGAGCACAAGGGCTATCGATGTTGGGATCATGTGGTTCGTCGCTTGCGCATCTCGCGTGATGTGACTTTTGACGAGTCTCATTCCTACTACCCATGTCCTTCTTCCTCGAGTTTCTATGTGGACGATCTTTCTTTCCTTCGCCTTCCCAATACACCCTGCTATGTGCCTCCTGTGTCACCTCTTCTTCCGGCACCTCTCATTCCTTCTCATTCACCACCGACCCCATCTTCTCCATCCCCCTCCTCCACCTCTCCACCATCATCTCTCGTCCGTCGCCCTCTCTCACCATTCCCTCTCCACTATACTTGTCGCCCTCGTCCAGAGGATGTCTCCCCTGACGCGTCTTCCACCTCTAGTGCACCTCCCCTCATGCCTCCCCCGATTCACAACCTCCGGGCTCGGCCTCGCCCCCACCTGATCGCTACTCTCCTGATCGGTATGGTCTCTCTGTTATGGCTGAGCCCACTTCCTATCGGACTGCCATGACTCAACCTGAATGGCAGCTTGCGATGGCCGAAGAACTTGCTGCCCTTGAGCGCTCTGGCACATGGGAGCTGGTTTCCCTCCCTTTCGGTGTTCGTCCCATCACCTGCAAGTGGGTCTACAAGATTAAGACTCGCTCTGATGGTTCTCTTGAGCGCTACAAAGCTCGTCTTGTGGCCCTTGTTTTCCAGCAGGAGCAGTGACGTGATTATGATGAGACATTCGCTCATGTGGCTCACGTGACCACTGTCTGCACTCTCCTTGTTGTGGTCTCTGTTCGTCAGTGGTCTATCTCTCAACTTAATGTCCAGAACGCTTTTCTCAATGGCAAGTTGCGTGAGGAGGTTACATGCAGCCACCACCGGGGTACTATGCTCCTAATGGTATGGTCTGTCGACTTCACCACTCTCTCTATGGTCTTAAACATGCCCCTCGCGCCTGGTTTGAGCGCTTCGCCTCTGTGGTGACTGCCGCTGGTTTCTTGCCCAGTGATCATGATCCCGCGTTTTTTGTTCACACGTCTCCTCGTGGTCGGACTCTTCTCCTTCTTTATGTTGATGACATGATCATCACTGGTGACGACTCTGACTACATTGCCTTTGTTAAGGCCCGCCTTCACGACCAGTTCCTCATGACTGATCTTGGTCCTCTTCACTATTTTCTTGGGATTGAGATCTCCTCGACCTCTGATGGCTTCTACATCTCTCAAGCGAAATATATTCAGGATCTTCTTGCTCGAGCTGCTCTCGGTGATGACCGCACTGTTGTGACTCCTATGGAGCTCAACGTTCAGCTTTGTGCCTCTGATGGTGACCCTCTTCCTAATCCCACTCGCTATCATCACCTTATTGGTAGCCTTGTCTATCTTGCTGTTACGCGTCCTGACATCTCCTATCCTGTTCATATCCTGAGTCAGTTTGTTTCAGCCCCCACCTCTGTCCACTATAGTCATCTTCTCCGTGTTCTATGATACCTTCGTGGCACGATCTCTCGGCGTCTTTTCTTTCCCCGCTCCAGCTCTCTTGAGCTCCAGGCCTACTCTGATGCTACCCGGGCCAGTGATCCCTCTGATCAACGCTCGCTGTCTACTTACTGTGTCTTTCTTGGTGGCTCTCTTATTGCCTGGAAGACAAAGAAACAGACTGCAGTTTCTCGCTTTAGTATAGAGGCTGAATTGAGGTCCATGGCTATGTTGACGACTGAGGTGATCTGGTTACGGTGGTTACTTGAGGATTTTGGTGTGTCTGCTCCTACCTCGACTCACTTATTGTCCGACAGTACTGGTGCTATCAGTATTGCGCGTGACCCGGTGAAGCATGAGCTCACCAAGCACATCGGTGTGGATGCCCACTTTGTGCGTGCTGCTGTGCAGGATCAGACTCTCGCTCTTCACTATGTGCCCTGTAAGTTACAGTTGGCTGACTTCTTCACGAAGGCACAGACTCGAGCGCAGCATACCTTTTTCCTCTCCAAATCCAGTGTTGTTGATCCATCATGAGTTTGAGGGGGGGGGGTGTTAAATGTGTATAGTCTCTCTTCGGTATATCCCCATTGTATAATGGGTTTCCTGCTCTTTGACACACATGTATATGTAATGGCCTTTGACCCTCAGTAAAGTTCAGTTGCTGATTATCCAACACTTGGATCTTTCTGTTCTCTACTATGCCGCTTCTGATGATTCTCTTAATGGTCATGGCACCAGAATTCCTGGTGTTACTAGTTGGCTATGGCTGCAGGACCCCAAGTTTCAGATCCTAATTGGCAACATCAACAACCTGAGAGAGCTCTACCTCGATGGAGTGGATATGTCTAGCAGCGCGGATGATTGGTGCAATGCATTTTCTAAATCTCTTCCCGATCTCCGAGTTCTTAGCTTGAGATATTGTAATCTTGTTGGTCCTATTTGCCCGTCCCTGTCGCCCCTGAACTCCCTAGCTGCGATCAGTCTCCAAGATAACTTTGATACGTCTGCCACTCCTCCCCTGGAGATGCTCATGGATTCTCACAATTTAAGTTTTCTTCAGCTTGCTTGGAAAAATATCCAACGTTGGTTCCCTAGTAGAATCTTCCAATACAAAAACTAAGGTGATTGATTTGTTTGGGACATGGTCTCTCAGGTTATGTGCCAATATTTTCCATCTAATTAAAGTGAACTGCATGTTTTCCTGGAAGGTTGCTATCCCTGAGGACTGGGGTACTGAGATGTAATACGACTTTCTACATATTTATATATTGCTTTCACTTCTGAAGTTCACATATGTTCCGTGTTGTAGAACGCATATATGCAGTTGTATCATGTCTTAAGCCTTACGACAGCTTATCTGTAGGAGTATACGATGTTGTTTGGCCTACATGGCTGTATGTACTACAGTACTAGCTCTGGAACATAAGCATGATGATGTAATTCGTTAATTGTTTCAGGTACTATTCCTCTGTCCTTCATCTCATTGCAAAAGTGAAACCAACATAGCCGGTGCAGAGTTGTGAATTATGAGCTTGCCGGAAGGGCAATAGCCTGTCCGACGCACATGCAGTGTGTGCTAGGGCAATAGCCTGTGATCCAACTGCCTCAGCTTGCTGATGTTATTTCGTGGAAGCGAACTGTCGGCTGGAAGGTGGTGTGGATGATGAGCAGTTAAACAATCCTTTTGCCTTGCGGTGACGGTCATGTCGGACCAGCGACGGAAATTGTGCCATGAGGGAGAACAGCATGAATCCACATTTGCCTGCCGAAGACGAACACGAAGCGCTCAGAGACAGTGATCGTCTTTGGTGTCCAGCATGGGCTCCGTGATAGCCACTTCTTTGTTTCGCATGGGTGTCATGTGTAGGAACCAGTGAGCAGCGTGTGTAGGAGATCGGTGTTCGGTTCCATTAATTACATTGGAGGTGTGTGGAATTTATGAAACCTGAACCTTACCCTAATTGCTGCGATGGTGATGTCTGTTTACAGTTCGCGATGATTGTAGCAAGCATGCTCTTGCTGATGTTTTCATGATAAGTGGAACCAGGGAAGCCCAGGGTGCTGATCCGAGATGTTGTCAGGAAAGATGGTGCAAAGGCCATTCGAGTTGATTCTGTTCGCCCTCGTCACTGCGCAGGTACTCTTCTAATAATTAATTAATTAATTATCACAAAATGGGCTACTGCTTTTCTTCTTCTCGTGCTGCTTTCTCGCGGATACCCTATTGTTCAACCTGGGTGCTACTGCTTTCTAGTACTAGCTTTTTATTAATAATCCCAAGTGGTCAAATTAAAGAATCTGCCGAATTATTTTTCAGTCCCACCTTCGCTTCAGCCTTTGTTCGTTTGTTTGACAAGTTAGTTCCAAGATAGCTCTGGCAATTCTAGTTAACTCATCTGGCCAATTTTTTGTGAAATATATCACCAACGGAGGCATTACTTGACATGTCTAGTACATGATGTGAAACGAGTGTCCCAAGCGATTCAGGAATGTCACCATCAAATGAATTTATTTGACACCGGCCTTTGCTGTTGATCTTGTCAAGATCTTATCGAATGTCTGATAGATGCGTTTATATATCTGCAATATCTAGAGGATCCGTTTCAACCTTCTTTTGAGAGAATAGGATCATCCTTTTGGAGTCAAAGAAAGCAAAGCTTACGAATGAATTGGGTGCTCTATGGAACCTATTTACCGAACCATTTGCATCACTTGCAGATTCTCTCTTTTTTCGATAAAGGGTGGATTTTACTTGCAGATTCTCTCTCTATTGAGGACGATCTTCCCTAAGGCTCACAGTGCATCATTCAGTTTGGATCAACATAACGCATTCCATTCCAAATGAGACATCGCAATATACTGTATGTAAAAAAATTGGGTTCATTTAAGGTCGAAACTGATTAGAAAGATTGGTACAAATCCAAGGACAGTTGGCTAGTCTGAAGACATTTTAGTGAGAGAAAGCCTGAAAGATACGAAAACTTGCATTTCAATTTTAGTGACTAATGGTTTCATCTGAAGTGTCGAACGCCACCCATGGTTTTTTATTACTTAGCAGAGCAATTGCGTGCATGGTTTGTTGGAGCAATATAATACTCCCTCCGTCCCATCAGCGAAAGCAACTGCTACTTAATCGTAGGTTTGCTTTCGTGCAAGGCCCCCGCTGCTGGAACAGGCGGTTGTCATTTTCAAGTAAACGCCCCGCCCCTTTTCTGTGCCCGCCAACCGCCTAGCTCGTTATTCTTTGAGATCTGGATAGAGTCTCGCTTTGGGGCGGGGGATATTCTAGGAGCCCAAGTTATGCTATTGAAAATTCGTTCCTCTAGCAGTTTCGGTTTGAGCATTCCGTTCCCTTTTTCAAACTCCACTTCTTTTCATATAGCAATCCCTGATCAAAGAGAGAACAATATCCATTTCAAAACATTTCTAACAGATTCCTTAGTTCGGACCGACGAAGTAATGTCACTCGACTATTATCAACCTGACTGCAATCTTTTTCTGTCGGTAAGGATTGCACCAGAGCACCTTCTACTTCTAATAGGCCATGAACTATAGATAGAGAAGAATCATTCTGAGCGAGTACATAAGAAGCGATCCACTTTTTTTCATCGGTTCCAGGGGAAGACCAAAGATCTTGCGTGGCAGGTCTAAAATAGATGTCTTTGGTTTAGTACAACTTTGTACGGGGCAGGAGACTTGATGGACTAACTAGATCCTGATTGAAGCATAGCCCGCATGCTGTCATGTGGTTTGCAGAGAGCTACCAAAGGAACAGCTTTATACAAGATCTTGGCAGAGGCCTGCGTCATGTCAACCTCGTCTCCGGCCACCCTGCTCCAGTCGAAGCACTGGATGAAGGTCCCCAGCACCAGCCCCATGGTCCTCAGCGCAAGGCTCTCGCCGGGGCACCGCCGCCGCCCCATCCCAAACGGCAGCATCATCCCCTGCTGGCCCTGCCCGTCGGCGCCATTAACGTGGAACCTCTCCGGCCTGAACTCCTCTGGGTCGTCCCACACGGACGGGTCACGGTGGATGGCGTAGGCGTTGGCGAGCAGCATGGTGCCCGCCGGGACGTGGTACCCGTGGAGGCTGCAGTCTGCGGACGACTCGTGCGGCGACAGCAGCGGCGCGGCGGGGTAGAGCCGCAGGGTCTCGCTGATGATGCACCGGAGGTAAGGGAGGTTTGGGAGGTCGTCCCTGCCGAGGAGCCGGGCGTGGCCGACGTGCGCGCTCACCTCCTCTCCCGCCTTCCGCAGCGCGCCGGGTGGTTGAGCAGCAGCGACATGGCCCATTCCATGGTCGCCGACGTGGTCACCGTGCCGCCGCCGAAGAGGTTCTTCACAGAGCAGAGCAGCATGGATATATGCATTTTGGTCGTGAACGTACAAGACGAAGCAGTAGGAGGAAGAGCACTCACGGTGACTAAAGCGGCGATGAAAGTGTCTGTGTACTGCTGCGGATCGGACTCCTGCAACGAGAGCATCACGCCGATCATGCTCTTCGACTCCGGCAGCAGCTCCTCCTGCCGCCGCCGTTCCCTCTCTGCATCGATCAGACCGTGCATCAGCGCGTTCCTCCGGTTCACCAGCTGGGTGAGCCTCCGGCGTACGCCACCCAAGTCCAGCCAGCGCAGCAGTGCCGGCAGGTGGTCGTGCAGGTTCGCCATGCCGAGCAGCGGCACGATCTCATCCACCACTTTCTTGAACTCGTGCGCCTCCTCGGACATGTCGGCGTCGGAGCCGGCACCGCGCTTGCCCTTGGCTCCAGCGATGGCCTCCATGAGGACGCCGTGCGAGAGCTCGAACAGATTCCGCTTCAGCTCGACCCTGGCAACTCCACCAGCGGCAGCGCGCGCAAGACGTCGCACCATGGCACGGATCTCGCCGGCGATGGCGGCGTCGGACATGAGGTCGACGCGGCGCGCCGAGAGGAGGTGCACGGTGGCGATGCGGCGCATGGCGCGCCAGTGCGGGCCGTAGCTCGCGGCTGACAGCCCCGTGTAGCCGAACGAGACCTCCCGCGCGGAGGGGAACCGCGGACGGTTGGCGAAGTTGACGTCCAGCTCGGAGGAGAAGCACTCCTTGGCGAGCCGCAGCGAGGTGACAACGACGGCGGCGCGGCGGCCGAGGCGGAGGGAGAGGACGGGGCCGTGGCGCGCGGCGAGGCCGGCCAGCATGAGGTGGAGCGGCTTCTCGCGGAGCAGGTGAAGGTGGCCCACCAGCGGGAGGGCCAAGCCTGGCCCAGGTGGCAGCCTCATCTTGCCTCTCATCCTCCTCATGAAGAGGTAAGTAGCAGAGACCATGAACGCAGTTAGCACAAGCATCAAATTGCTCATTACCATGCCGTAGTAAACTCCCAATTCCATCTCCAATTAAGCTCTCAGTTTAGCTCTAGCTACCTTTGGTTATAACTCCACGAGATCTGGCATCTATCGTTCAGCAAAGTACTTGCACTGTTGGCAGATTTTACTTGGTTGGCCTGGAAAGTAAAAGGACTTCACTAGGTCAGGTCTAGTTTAATTAGGACTTTATGAAAAAGGTACAATCATTAGGTGTTGTATATATTGGATTAGGTTGGTGACTTGTAAAAAATATTTGATTGATCAAGTTGTTCGTTGTTATATTGGTGTTTGATTGATCATTACTACATAGTTTAGGACTTTAGGTACTGCATTTTATTGATATGAGTCATGTTGATGACTGCTACATAGTATAGCTTTTTATTAGTACTTGTGTTTGATCACGTTTGCTTTGGCGGTGCGTGGAGAAAAAAAGTGACGGGCCAAGACATAAATCAAACTATTAATATTAGCTATTACGATCACTAACCGTACTTAAATTGCTGATGCACTGGAGATGGAGATACATGCAATCATGCAAGGAATGGTGCTTGCTATTCAACACACTAAACCTTCCAGTCGTTATCCAATCTGGCTCAAGTGAGGCGTTGTCCAGTTTAACAACGGATGGGCTAGATCGGTCTGCTTATGGTCATCTCTGGCTGAAATTAAGGAGTTGATGAAAGTCAGGGAGTTTATTCCACAAAAGTTAACTAGGGATCAAAATAGGGTTGTCGACTTCCTGTCAAAGTATAGTTGTACTGAGTGTGCCACCACTATGTGGATGCACCAAGGACCACCATGTACTAAGGATCTTTTGCCTCTCGACTGTAACTCTTTAAATATGGAATAAAACTCCTATGATTCGCAAAAAAAAAGCCGTACTTAAATTGTTCTTGCAAACAGTACTACTCCCCTAGAGGTGTCATCGCCATCCCTAAACACTGAGAAAACGACTCTGACTTCGCCGTAGGCGATCGTCGACCCAATACACACTGCAGAGCCACGTGGAGATGAATCCACCAGTTCCGCTTGCCGATGCCGAGCTCTGAGACGAAGCCCCCAAGAGGGAACACGACACCAAGGCACCGCCATCGTCCGAACACGCAAGATCAAGGTTTTCCCCTAGAGAGGCCAAGATGGCCAGATCTGTGCAGGAGCGGTGCTGAGGCAAAGCAACGATACCTCCAAGAAGGTTAACGACGGCCGTCGGGGACGGGCAGGGGTGACCCTCCACCTTCACCGGACTCATCATCCAGTGGCTCATGGCAGCAAACAGTGTGGTGGTGGACTATCCACCTAGTGCTCACTGGCAGCGAGTGGGTTGGGAGAGGAGTGGAGGTGGAAGGGAGGCCGGCGGCGAGTGGGTTGTTAGAGGAGAGGAGGTTGGGGATCTGGATCGGGCTACGTGGATTTTTTTTGAGACAGACGGTGGGTGGGTGGTGTGGGACGGTTGGTGGGATGGGAGTGGATCCGGGGGTATTTGGTGTGCGAGTATAGTAGTAGCGTGCGTGTTTCACCTGCGCTACGACTATCCATATAGTAGTAGCGCATGTTTTAAAACCCGCGCTACTATGGCTTGTTCGTGGGGTTAGAAGGTCAGACCACATATGTACTTTCATGGAAACAAATCTAAACATGATAAAACAATGGGGTCACAAAGTTGAATTGCACTAGAAAGTAGAAAAAATGTAGCATTGGGAACATATCTCCATTGATAGAATTCTGACACAAGTTTGTCTAGGGCCAAAATATTTCAATTAACTGCACCGGAAGAAAATTTCCACAATGCAAGCAAATGATTTGTTCACACTTGCTATATGGGTCGTTCTTTTATTGGAACAAATTAATTGCATTTTAATTTATTAAAGTAGTATTTGGATGTGGTTTGCCATCGTCGGCATTTTGAGTACTTGTGGACCCAAACAGACTTAGTATGAGTGAGATATGATCCTTTAGCCGTTTTAGTGAACACCACGCAAACTTAATTTTGTCCCCAATTCAGAGTGTAGTTATTTAGTTGGATCTAGTTTTTTTGGCTTCTTTCTATGTTCTGAGGACAATACAGTTAGTTGAGCAAACATGCAAGTGATCACAACTATGATGACGTAAGAGGGCGGTGGCGATTGCCCAAAGGTGGTGGTCGGCAGTGGAGATGATGATGATGGTAGGATGGTGGCTAACAGAACTCAACACTCTAAAGGACTGGACCCTAAGACGAGAAACTCAACATGATGATGCATTTGTAAAGTCAACGATGCAATGCACGGAAAGGAAATATTACGACAGCTTAGGTTGGTTTGGATAGGAATTTAACCCGATTTTTGTAGTATTTCGTGGGTATAATATGAAAAACAGATGCAATCTAAATACAGAAAAACTAAAGCATTCTCACCGAGCAACCTGAAATTTGATACCATGTGATAGGTACAAAGGTGTTTCTATTTTGTTGGAGGAGCCTTTGACGAACCAACAACAAACTCTGGTATGCTTATTGATGGTGTTGAAAAGATAATCAACTTGATCGTGAAGATAAATCCCTACACGCAATCGAAGAACAACGAAGAACTTACGAAGCAATATGAATTGTAGGTCTCCTCCTTAAATACATACTCTCAAAACTGCACATAGTCTTTTACTCCAAAAGTACATGTGTTCACCCAAATTTGAGGTGGAGCAACACCTATGGATGATCATGAACGAAATTATGAAATGCCATATATTTGGTACATGTCTTCATGGGTCATTATGGCAGCCTTAAAGTCCTGAAATCTCTAGTACTAGAAATGCCATATTCATTCCTCGGCTGCCATCTCGACACTTGCTCATGTTAAAATAATTGTCCCTCTCGTCCATGCAGGCCATTCTTTCCTTACTAATACAAATATATTAGATTCAGGTAGTATCATCATGAGAACAAGTGGAAGTTCCCAGAGACAAAAGATCTTGATATTTGACTTGGCTTATGCAAGCTATAGTAATTGGTCCTTGTGTTTCTGAAACTTGATCTGGCCTGGTCATGTGGGCTGAGGATGCAACTGTATGTAGTAGGGATGTCTCATCAAGAACTATGTTTCGATGTGGCAACGCATGCCTGCATTGTACTGGATATGCATATCAAGACCAATCTGTACAAGAGAAGTACACAAGGACATGGCAGCTCTCTTGTATATATCAAATTTATGCGATATATTGATGATTATATAAAAGAGAACATATTAATATTAATAGCATACAAAGGATAAATGTTTCAAAACTTATTTCAGAAAAATTTCTCCTCAATCTGAATGTACCTCTTATTGTTCTTTTCTAAGATTATTTGGCTTCATTACTTTGGTAAAAATTAGTACTATATGTTTATTCTTAAAAATATACTATCCTAAAAGTTGTACAATTAAGTTTTGTGTGACTCTTTCTATCAAAATATATAAACAAACCACACTGCTGGAACTAAAATATATTTTTTATTTGCCATGAAAAATATTTTCAACTATAATTGGCTTTCTTATTTTGCTAAAAATAGTATATCATTATACATTGATACATGCCATCCCAAATATTGTGCCGTCAAACTCGCGTGACTCTTCCTGTTAAATTATTTAAACAATCCACTTGCTAAAATTAAAAATGTATTTGTATTTGCCATGAAAATTGCAAATTTTAGTTATTGTATATTTTCTACTAACCTATACATGTAAAAGTAATTACCAAATGTATCATGTCCAAGACCATGTCAAGGTCAAAAAGTAATATGTTTTTACGCATAGTGTAAATACACAATCAATCCCTCGAAGTAGTCCCATGCCCTAAAACCATCGATAAATATGAAAAGACATTACTACAAACTATCAAAACCATATTTTTGATTGGTTATATGCATCATGCAAAATATGGTACATCTATAATATCGAGAAGGTCATGCACTTCATATAGTACTTCAATTTTATGCACTACACACCATCTAAGTTCATACAACACTGATACAAAAGAAAACTATCTAGGGGTTATTGTAGATATAGTCACATCATTAACACTACACGACCGAGTTGTAGTGGGTTCTTCTTTCTCCCCCGTGAAATATGCCGGGTGCTTAGGCTTATCTACTATCATGGTCGTGTTGCTTAGCATTGCGACAACATCCAACATGGTTGGTCGATCAACTGCATTCTCTTGTACACATAGCAATGCAATGTTAATGCACCTCATCATTTCTTCCGAATGACCGTTGGGAAGCAATGCCGCATCAATGAGATTGACCCAGCTTTCCTCTTCAAATAATTGCCAAGCCTATTTGAAATTTCATCAAATACTTTAGGAAGACACATAATAAACTAGCATTTTCTTTTTATTTTACGAATGTGTAAAGGTGCACTCACATGTCCGAGGAGGTTGATGAAATTTCCACATTCATGAGAATTCCTTTTCCCGCTAAGGATCTCAAGAGTTAAAACACCGAAGCTGAAGACATCTGATTTGATAGAGAAGAGACCGTGGGAAGCATACTCGGGTGCCATGTAGCCACTAAAATTATGCAAAAATATATGTCCACTTAATATATGGTCGAGTTGCAATTTAAGTATTCACAAATGCAGTAATTTATATGAGACTTACAGTGTACCAACTACTTTCCTTGTAGTATTTGCTTCGGTGTTATTTGAGCTGAATATTTTTGCTAGTCCAAAATCTGAAATTTTTGCATTCATTTCGCTATCCAAGAGAATGTTGCTTGGCTTAAGATCTCGATGTATAACGCGCAACCTAGAGTGCTTATGTAGGTAAAGAAGTCCTTCTGCTATTCCTACAATTATTGCAAGACGTTTGTCCCAATCCAGTAGTGTTTTTCTATTTTCATCTGCACGTAAGCAAATATTAGTATAATAGTGTAATCTAAACAAACAATCTAAAGCTGAGAACCTTAATTTTTGAAAATATTTTAAGGTGCTATCATGACAAACAATGTATATGATATGAATTTGAAAGTGCAAATACGTACCAAAGATGAAGAAATCCAAGCTTTTATTTGGCAAGTATTCATAGACCAGTATTTTCTCCTCTCCTTGAGAGCAACATCCCATGAGCCTAACCAAATTTCTATGTTGAAGTTTCGCTATAAGCTCAACTTCATTTTTGAACTCTATGAAACCTTGTCCTGAATGTGAATCAAGTCTCTTCACTGCTATGTCATTTCCATCAGGAAAGTGGCCCTAGGAAACGTAAATATTTATATTAATATTGTGCAACAATCCAGGCTGCTTTGCACAAGTTAATTCACAATTCAATAGTGCTGAGTAAAACAGAAATCCAACTCAGTGCCCAGGCTCATCTACTCCCGCTCAGAAAAAAAATAAAAAAATACTAAAAAATAAAAAAAAAACAATTTTTTGTTGTGTGGTAGATAATATGCGTGAGGTCCGCTCCAAATTTCAACTCATTTAGACAGCTGAGTAGCTCTCGGAAAAAAAAAGGAAAATCGGGTCAGAAGAGTGCATGAACAGTAAACTTTTTTACGGACCCTGAATTTGTCTTTTTTGCCGAGAGCTGCTCAGATGTCCAAATGAGTTGAAATTTGGAGCAGACCGCACGCGTCAAATTATCTACAACACAAAAAAATTGGATTTTTTTTGAATTTTTCTAGTATTTGTTTTGATTTATTTTTTACCACGGGTGGAGATGAGCCAGGGAGCAGAAACTCCGCGTCCTGAGTAGAAGAACATTTACACTACTTTGGAATTTGGATCTATATTTTTCCTATACTCTAACGAGGCTTTGGTATGCATTTTGTATTGCCTAGAAATAAGGATTACAGAACGGTGTTGTATATAATTACCTTGTAAACAGGGCCAAATCCACCTTGGCCGAGCTTGTTTTCGTCGGAAAAGTTAACTGTAGCCTCTAATATCTGATGAAAGTCAAATACTGCAAACTCAGCCAACTCTGTTTCCATTTCCCAAACTAGTTCATCTCTTTCATGAAACTCGTGAGTACTCTTTCCTTGCAAGGTTGTCCCTTTATCTGAAAATTATGAACCAGCGCAATCAACATGGATCTCTTCAATTATGAGTCTTTATATTTAGTAAGTAGAGTATATATATAATGTTGATCATTTTCAGTAACTAATATACCCACCTTTTGTGTGCTTGGTTCTAAGGCGCCGACGATGGTAGACGATGAAGCAGAGTGCAACTAGCGCTACAGGAGCAGCTACCGAAATGGCAATTACCCAAGGTTTTACTCCATGTCCTTCAAAATTAAAAATCCATACGTCCATGAATTAGCATTACGTCACAATAATTCCATAAAATTCATAATAACTTGGCAACTAATTTATCAAGAGTCTTGTCGCATGTTTGAATTGTTGCATGCGTGAATTGTTCATCACATACTCTTGCTTGCCGGAGCTGGCGCTGGTGCTGGTGCCGGTGCCGGTGCCGGAGCGATGGATGATGGAGATGGAATCCGCCGCATGCTTTTGTCGTTGTGGAACATAAAAGGCTCCAATCTCACGTTGCAGCGGAGCACGAACATCCGTCCGCCCACGCGCACTGAGTTTGTAGCGTTGAGCGTGTCGACAAGCCGCCGGAGGCACGCCAGGCAGTCGCCGGCGGACAGGTCAGGCGTGCACTGCGCCAGGGAGTACAGTGTCGGTGCGGCACTGCCAATGGAGTCCATGGACCCTGTGGCGAACCTCCTCGCCGTGCCGGCCGCGTACCGCGCCGTCTGCCTCAGGAGCTGGCGGACGGCGGCAGCGACAACCCCGGCCTTGCCCGGGATTTGCACCGGGTTAAAGAACTGGAAGAACGTATCGTTCCAGATGACACTGGATCCCGGACTGAGGAAGCCGCCGTCGCCGGAGAAGCCGAGGAGGCACCCTGGCCGCGTGACATTTACCTCGTCGTAGTCGTAGTAGACGGTTGCGGCCTTGTGTTTCGGGCACATCTTCTGCGCGTACTTGAACGAGGAGGCGACGCACTCTCTGCACGCGGTGAGGTTTGTGGTGTCACGGCGGCAGAGCGCGAGCGCGCGCACCACACCGGCGGTGGCGGTGGCGAAGAGCTGCGGGGAGGAGGAGGCGTTGCCGGGGAACGTAGCGTTGAGCACGGCGAGGCTGGACCGGTAGGTGCTTTTGGCCGTGTAGTTACCGGCGCTGCCGCAGACGTGGCCGATCGCCGACACCGACGCCGGCTTGAGGAGGAGGAGGAGGAGCAGCACGCCCACCATTGTTTTGTGCGGCAGGGTTTCTGATCGTCCGTGCTTGTGTTGGTTTCTCGTTGCTTAAAACGCAAAATCGTATGTGTTTGACACGCACGGACGCACTTGGAGATGTACGTGTGTTTCGCGCCCACCATTGACTTAGAATGCAAGACATCTATGGGGTTTTACAGGGTGTGTTTAAGCTGTCAAATTATGATTGGACTAAAGGAGGTTGGGGCCCACCCACCTGAAAATCTAGAGGAGGACATGATTAGTTGGTTAGGAAGGAGCCTGTAGAAGCTTCTAGGACTCCGTACGTCTAGCATTTTTGAGCAAGTTGATCCAGTGAACCTATTTTTTCCAAATAAAAAAGACAGTGGATTGACTTGTAAGAATGCAAAGTAAGTCTTCGCAGTGGAGGCCGACCAGTTTGTTGACTAGTTTTCGAAGTGGGCGCCGACCAGTCTGTTGACCGTTGCTTGACACGGTGTCACTCTAATTTTTGAGAAAAATATGCTTTTGTCCCATATGTTCAACAAACGTCTACATCTGGTCCCTTAAGATTTTTCTGGGCAATATTTAGTCCCTCATGTTTCAAAGCCGAATAACTTTCGTCCGAAAAACAAATTATATGAGAAAATCGGCCACATGGCACATGTTTGCTCCCCGAGCTCTAGATCCACCCGTCGAGCACCTTGCATGCATCGAGTAGTCGTCACCCGAGGAAAGACTCCTAACCCTGCATGCCTTGCCACACGACCATGTTCCTGCTTCCCCAGGAGCCCGTGGTGAGACCGCTTCTTCCCCTTCTTCCACTGCGATCGGTGTCGTGAGCTACTTCGCGAGCGACAACCTCCTCTACTCCTCCGGGCCACGGCTAGCCCTTCTCCGCATGCCATGACAGAACACTCCACTCCTCCCACTCTCCGATGTCTTCCGGGCACAAGAGAATTCCTCGGAGCACTCCATCTATTTCTGCCATGCAACCATTCATAATTGTATTCCATTTTCTACGTTGTCATGCAACATGTGTTTTTAGTTCTGTAGGACAGAATGGTAGAAAATTTACTATGTGCATCTCATTAAAGGTAATTTTTTGCAACACCAAAAAGGGAAGGGAAAGTACGTAGTGGCTGCACCCACCTTCGGTGCACCCACGCAGTGAACAATAAATTCAAGAAAAATAGTAAAAAACTCAAAAAACCTAAAACTTGGTGAATGCCATCATGAGCTAATGTTTTAGGAGCTTGCAAAGTTTGGCCACCAAAAGACATCAAATAATGTCTGTCGGTGTTAAAATCGGCGGATCTCGGGTAGGGGGTCCCGAACTGTGCGTCTAGGCGGATGGTAACAGGGGACAAGGGACACGATGTTTTACCCAGGTTCGGGCCCTCTTGATGGAGGTAAAACCCTACGTCCTGCTTGATTGATATTGATGATGTGTGTATTACAAGAGTAGATCTACCACGAGATCAAGGAGGCTAAACCCTAGAAGCTAGCCTATGGTATGATTGTTGTTCGTCCTACGGACTAAAGCCATCCGGTTTATATAGACACCAGAGAGGGCTAGGGTTACACAGAGTCGGTTACAATGGTAGGAGATCTACATATCCGTATCGCCAAGCTTGCCTTCCACGCCAAGGAAAGTCCCATCCGGACACGGGACGAAGTCTTCAATCTTGTATCTTCATAGTCTTGGAGTCCGGCCGATGATGATAGTTCGGCTATCCGGACACCCCCTAGTCCAGGACTCCCTCAGTAGCCCCTGAACCAGGCTTCAATGACGATGAGTCCGGCGCGCATGTTGTCTTCGGCATTGCAAGGCGGGTTCCTTCTCCGAATAATTTATAGAAGATTGTGAACACCAGGATAGTGTCCAGCTCTGCAAAATAAATTCCACATACCACCGTAGAGAGAATAATATTTACACAAGTTCAATCTGCTGACGTATTTGGTGGCGTGACGTCACACCACTACCAAGCCTTTACTCGAATCGTTTTTATTGTACCACCTCAGCGTGTTTAGCGAAGCGGTTTCCTTGGCACGTCTTGTCGAAGCAGAGATCGTGTTCCCCTTATTCCGGGATTCCCATCAATACGGACGTGGGTAACCCAACCGCGCCATTGATTGCGGCGCTTGGGAGATAAGCGAGTTTTATCAGGCCGGTGGGGACGCATGTTTCGTCCGCCCATATAAGGGGATAAAGATTCAACCATTTTACCTGCACCTTCTTCCTCCTTGGCTTATCCATCTCTGCGAACTCGAGCTCCAGCGCCCAAGTCCGCACATCTCACCTCAACCTTCTCCAACTATGTCCGGAGCGGGAGGCAAGTGGATGGCCTCCTCCGTCACGGAGGGGCACATCCAGAAGCTGCGCAGCGCCGGATATCTGTCCAGCGACATCGCGCACCGGCTCCCCGGCGAGGGAGAGCTCATCCCCACCCCCAGTCCCCACGAGAGGGTAGTATTTCTTCCCCATTTCCTCCGCGGACTGGGCTTCCCACTCCATCCCTTTGTCCGGGGGCTCATGTTCTACTACGGCCTGGATTTCCATGATCTGGCCCCGAATTTTATCCTCAATATCTCGGCGTTTATCGTCGTGTGTGAGGCCTTCCTCTGCATCCAGCCCCACTTCGGCTTGTGGCTCAAGACCTTCAGTATCAAGCTAAAGGTGGTAAAGGGCAGCCAAGCGGAGTGCGGAGGCGCCATGGTGGGCAAGATGCCCAACGTTACTTGGCTTGAGGGCACTTTCGTGGAAACCATTAAGGGGTGGCAATCGGGGTGGTTCTACATCACCGAGCCGCGTGACCCTGAATGGGTAGCGGCCCCCAAATTCAGATCTGGTATCCCCATACGGCTCACCTCCTGGAAAGAGAGTGGCCGGACATGGGGTGATTCGGAGGAGCTGACCGGACTCCAAGCCTGCATGAAAAAGCTAGTGAACAAGAAGCTCAAGCTTGTCAACGTAGTCCAGGTCATGCTTATCCGCCGGATTCTCCCGTGCCAACGACGGGGCTTCAGTATGTGGGAGTTCGATTCGGCGCATCACCAGACTTTGAGCGGGCTCTTCGACACTACGTACAAAGATGTCTGGAGGGTGCTGTTTAAAGGTGCCGAGGCCCCCGCATCCGCTACCGAAGATCGCGGATTCAGCTCGCAGCGTCCGACTAGCGAGGTAAGCGATTTTGCCCTTTACAAGACACTTGTTTTCCATAGTTTGACTCTATGCGGGATCTAAACTCCCTCTCCTTTGACAGGACTGGCTGAAGAAGGCTGAACAGACTATCAGTCCGGCCCCATTGCCAGAGGACCCAGCGGACGCCCTCTTAACGGGGCTGCTAGCTCCGGCACCCCACGTGGTGCCGGATAACAAGGCCAAGAAGAAGGCCACGGGCACTCGGAAGAGTTCCCGTTTTTAGGTGTCATCGGACGATGACTCCGAGGCAGACTCCTCCTACAAAGGCGAGGAGGAGAAGAAGAAGGCCTAAGAAAAGGAAGGCTTCCCCAACGAGGGAGGCCGAAGGGTCCAAGAAGGGAAAGACTCTTCCCCGGACTGCTCCGCCAACGCCAGTGATGACGACGAGGATTGGCCTCCAAGGGCCAAGCCCCTGGCGAGATCGTAAGTATCCGGACTCCCGAATAACTTCATGGTTTTTCTTTTCGCCACATAGTGTCTTTCTAATGCCGCATATAACCCTGCAGTTCGCCCAAGGATGATTTTCCCGCTTCGTCGAGCGGGTCCTTGGGTGCGTCGGATATGGATTCCCTTCCGACCGCCTCCACCCCCCGTGATGCGGACGATGCCAGGGTGGGATCCCGGGAAGGGACCCGCCAGGAGGGGGAGGCCCCGGAGGTGCCGCAGGGCGACCTCCCGGACTTTGCGCCGGACTCCGCACCGGAACCTGAAGTGGCTCTGGTGTCCGATGGGCGGCCCCTTCGTAAGAAGGGCAAGACTGCGACGCCAGCAGCCTCCGTCCAACCGGAGGCGCCGGATAGCTTGCTGGAGGCGCTAAACGGCACCTCCATCGAAGAGGAACACCGCACCTTCATGAGTGCGGTGATTCAGAAGGTTCAGCTCGCCAAGAGCGGGCTGACCGAAGCCTGCAGCAGCCTTCTAACAGGCTTTGAGGTAAGAATTTTGATATATGTAGAATAGTACCGCATAGACAGTAGCCCATGATGCTCGGTTCGGTATTCGGAAAGAAAAGCCGGACTGAGGATCTAAAAAGATATACGCAGGAGTCATGAAATATGTCAATATGGGGTTGCAGGCTGTGCTGCTGACCTCTGCCGCACTGACTGCGGAGGTCAATACTTTGAAGCAAAGCCTCGAGCTGTCCGAGAACGAGCTCGGCTGTGCCAAGAACCAGCTCGAGGACAAGGAAGGTGAATAACACCGTATTAAGATTGTACCTTACAGAAAAGGATTTGGTTGCAAGAAAATTGACAAGGGTAACATGGGTATTGCAGGTGCCACGACCGAGGTGGCGACCCTGAAGGAGGCGGTGTCCGCGGCCGAACGTAATGCGGCCGCGGAGCGCACCGAGCGAGAGAAGCAGGAGGCACGGGTGGCGGAGGTACAGCAAGAGCTCCAGAATCTCGTGGAAAAACATGAGAGCCTGGAGCATGACTCGAAGACTCGAGAGTCTGAGCTTGCATCGGCTCTTGAGAGTGCCAAAGCCGCTAAGGCCGAAGCCTACAAGGCCCTCCAAGAAATCGAGGCGTTGAAGAAAATAGCAGCGGGTAAGGCATTTTTCATGCAAAGTAAGCATGTGAGTGTGAATTACCTATCACTTGCCCGAATTTGGAGCTCTCCAGGAGCGTTCGCAGATCTTCCTCGCAGCGTGTCCGATGCAGCCGCTTTCTACTGGGCCGAGGAGGGGAGCTCGACGAAGAAGGTCTTCTGGTCTCAGTATGCTGAGGCCGGACATCCGGTGCCCCTTAGCGACCAGCTGAAGCAGCTGGTCGAGCTCCACAAGGTGGCCGAACAGGCCATGAGGGGCCTCATAGTTCGGCTGTGGCCTAAGGAGGCCGTGCCTGGGAGCTACTTCAGCCTGGTGCGGCGGCTGGTGGATGCGTGTCCATGGGTTGAAGTCATCAAGCACTCCGCCTGTATTGAAGGTGCCCGTCGGGCCCTTGCCCGCGCAAAGGTGCACTGGGGCAAGATGGATGCTGAGAAGCTTGTGACGGACGCGCCACCGCTGGGCAAGGAGTATCGTACTCCCGAGATGTATTATAAGACTGTTCTGAAGGGTGCCCGCACTATTGCGGGTGAGTGCTCCAAAGATGTAATATTTGAGTAGACTCGCATTTTGTTATCCTGTGCGCTGAAAACTTTGTTCATATGCGCTAAGCAACGCTTGTTAATTTAAAATATTACCTTCTGTGTGGCCGTTTATCAAATCTGAGAGATGGCAAGTCGTCGGCTTCGGCCCCCATGCCACGAGTGCTGGGGTGTTCGGGATAAATTTGAGCACTCTTGTTCCCATTTTTGGGTCCATCTAGGGAGGCGCTCAACACAACGAACAAGGCAACCGGACTTATAATGCTTGAACACTCTCACTTAGCCATAGAATTCTATAATTTTAAATTTCGGCGAAGCCCCTAGTGTTCGGAAGGCCGAATTTGGGGCGCTATCCACGCCTGGGCCGGACAAAGCCGGTTCCTCGCTCTAAGCGGCATAAGTCTTTAGGGACTCGAAAAAACCTCTCGAACAGCGACCGGCTCTCGCCTCATCATGACGGTCAGTTTTAGCTTTCTCCACTGAGGCGCTCGCCCAGCTCAACTGGGGCGCAATCGCAGTGGTTCTACCAGTGCTACCTTAGCCGATACAATGGAACATAAGGTACCAAAACATGGGAGCCGGGCAAACCCAACTATTGACCCAAGACATGATTCGGAGCCGATGCATATAATGCTATAAGTTCGGGGTGCCGCACTTGTGAAAGTGTTCGGACTTATCGCACCATGATGCGGAAAACATAAGCCCCTGGTGTATTTAGCCGTACCAAAGTGTACGGATGCAACATGTCATAAATGAACATATGTATAAGAAAGGAATGCAATTGTAAGCAAAAAAGGTGCATTGTTTATTCAAGAAATACTGCTGTGAATGCAGAACGATACAAATGGTGCGATAAGCAAGGCATGAGACTATTAAACATGTCCCCCTCCAGGGGTAGGCTGCGGAATGGTGTATAAAACAGATTTAATGCTCATAATGGAGACCACCTGGATATTCGTCGTAGCCTTTCTCCTTCCCTGGCTGTTGCATCGTGAGTTCGGCAGGTCTATTGCCGGACAGGGCCTCTGATGAACGGGGTCCTGTGGGTAAAAAAGGGAATGAAAAAGAACGACACACTTGAGAGCCCCTGGTGTGGTTAAGCCGTATTCTGGGCCTATCGTGGTCGTGCCCCTCCCCCTATGCCCATGGTATCTTCAGAGCGTAATGATGTACACGAAGGACCCGTCTTGAAATTTTGTAGGGGCTGGGATTGAGGCCGCATTTCTACGCATGCTCAGAACGTGCCAGGTGGTCTTGTTGTAGGTTACTCCGGGCGCGTTTAGCCGTGTCCGGTCGCTTAACGGCCGGATTCGAGAATTGCTTTAAGAGGCTGCACTGTACTTCTGCCGCGAGAGCCGCTGTATGTTCCTCCGTTCGGAGAGAGCGTTCAGTATTTCCGTTGACCGTGATGACTCCTCGAGGGCCTGGCATCTTGAGCTTAAGGTATGCGTAGTGCGGTACCGCATTGAAATTTGCAAACGCGGTGCGTCCGAGCAGAGCATGATAGCCGCTGCGGAACGAAACTATGTCGAAGATTAACTCTTCACTTCGGAAGTTATCCAGGGATCCGAATACCACTTCCAGTGTAACTGAGCCTATACAATTGGACTCTACACCTGGTATGACGCCTTTAAAGGTCGTCTTTGTAGGTTTAATCCTTGAGGAGTCTATGCCCATTTTGCGCACTGTATCCTGATAAAGCAGGTTCAGGCTGCTGCCGCCATCCATCAAGACTCTGGTGAGGTGAAATCCATCAACGATTGGGTCTAAAACCAATGCGGCAAATCCGCCATGGCGGATGCTGATGGGGTGGTCCCTTCGGTCAAAAGTGATTGGGCAGGAGGACCATGGATTAAACTTTGGGGCAACTGGCTCCATCGTGTATACATCCCTGAGTGCACGCTTCCGCTCCCTTTTGGGTATGTGGGTTGCGTATATCATGTTCACCGTCCGCACTTGTGGGGAGAAACCCTTCTGTCCTCTATTGTTCGGCGGTCGGGTCTCTTCCTCGTCATCGCTATGCAGCCCCTTGTCGTTGTTTTCGGCAATTAACTTGCCTGCCTGGTTGAATACCCAATAGTCCATGTTGGTGTGGTTAGCTGGCTTTTCGGGTGCCGTGTATCTGGCATGAGCTGTCGAGTATTCGGTCCAAATTGGACGGACCCGGAGTAATTCTTTTGAATGGCTTTTTCCGTTGACCGGGTTTAGAGCCTCTGAATCCGGCATTGACTGCCGTATCCTCACTATTGTCGCCGTTAATGCGGCATTTGTTTTTGTTGTGACGCGGCCTGCCACTGCGGTCCTTGATATCCGGACTGCCAGAATTTTTACTGAGGTTGTTGCTGCGTGCTAGCCAGCTGTCCTCACCCGCGCAGAAGCGGGTCATGAGTGATGTGAGGGCTGCCATCGATTTCGGCTTTTCCTGTCCCAGGTGTCGGGCAAGCCACTCGTCGCGGATGTTATGTTTGAAAGCCGCGAGGGCCTCCGCATCCGGGCAATCGACGATTTGATTTTTCTTGGTTAAGAACCGTGTCCAGAATTGTCAGGCCGATTCGTCTGACTGCTGAATTATATGGCTTAGGTCGTCAGCGTCTGGTGGTGGCACGTACGTGCCTTGGAAGTTATCGAGGAATGCGGCTTCCAGGTCTTCCCAACTCCCAATTGACTCTGCTGGCAAGCTGTTAAGCCAATGCCGGGCTGGTCCTTTAAGCTTGAGTGGGAGATATTTGATGGCGTGGAGATCATCACCGCGGGCCATGTGGATATGAAGGAGATAGTCCTCGATCCAAACCGCGGGGTCTGTTGTGCCATCATAAGATTCAATGTTCACGGGTTTAAACCCTTCGGGGATTTGATGATCCATTACTTCATCTATGAAGCATAGTGGGTGTGCGGCGCCTCTGTATTGGGCGATAGCATGACGGAGTTCAAAAGAGCTTTGTATATTTTGTTCGGCCCGGCCGGACTTACTGTGTCCGGCGCGATGGTTGTCGTCGCATATCATGGGGCGCCCACGCGATCCATAGATCGATCTTGATTGTCTTGCCTTATCCTCCAATATATCTCGCAAGTCCGGAGCATTCCCCTGTGGCCTTGTGCTTTTCGAGCGATGCCGGGGTACGGTTCTGGTGGAGGTCCTAGAGGCCTCTCTGTCGTGGTCATGGGTGGTCGGTCAGCCGTATTGTCTGCTGGTGATGCAGGTTCATATGACTCCTCCTCTAATCGGGGGAGCAGCTTGCGTTTAGGGTAGCTTTTGGAGGGGCGGTCGAGCTCATGCTCTTCGGCCGCAAGGACTTCAGTCCATCTGTCGGCTAGCAGATCTTGATCGGCTCTAAGCTGCTGCTGCTTTTTCCTGAGGCTGTTTGCCGTGGCCATAAGCCTGTGTTTAAAACGCTCTTGTTTGATGGGATCCTCGGGCACGACGAATTCGTCGTCGTCGAGGCTTGCCTCGTCTCCGGAGGGAGGCATGTAATCCTCTACTTCTTGCTGTGGCGGGATTTAGAGCGGCGCCGCTGACGCCGGCGCTTGGGCTGTTTCTTGGAGGGGTCATCCTCCGCTGTTCCTTCGCCATTCCCATCCTTTGGGATATCCACCATGTATATGTCATATGATGAGGTGGCTTTCCAGTGCCCAGTAGGCGCTGGTTCTTGGTCGTCTCCGGCATCGTCGTCCATACCGTCGATGTCTTCGGAGTCAAAGTCTAGCATGTCGGTTAGATCGTCGACAGTGGCTACTAAGTGGGTGGTGGGTAGGCTTTGAATTTCTTCGTCGTCCGCATCCCAACCGTCCTGACCGCAGTCCGGCCAGGGCTCTCCTGATAACGAAAGATACTTTAGCGAACTCAAGATGTCGCCGAAAGGTGAGTGTTGAAAGATGTCCACAGCGGTGAACTCCATGACCGGCGCCCAATCGGATTCGATTGGAGGGGGCGCGGGAGGTTCGGAGTTCGGCGAGGAGTCCGGCACCTCGGAGTCACGAGCTTCATGAGGGACAAGGTCAGTGTTCGGCTCTATCGCCGTAGAGGTTGCAGCCCCCGAGGCGGTGTCTAGCCACCCGTCCTCGATCTGCGCGGCCGTCTCCGAATTGAAGATCGGAGCGGACTCGTGTGCGGCCTCCAGGTTACTGTCCGGCTACAGAGCTAAGTCATGCCCGTCGTGACAGTGCGGCGCGCTCGGCTGTGGCTCGAATCCATCGAAGATCAAGTCCCCGCGGATGTCAGCCATGAAGTTCAAACTTCCAAATCTGACCTGACGGCCAGGGGCATAGCTTTCGATCTGCTCCAGATGGCCAAGCGAATTGGCCCGCAGTGCAAAGCCACCAAATACGAAGATCTGTCCGGGGAGGAAGGTCTCACCCTGGACTGCGTCGTTGTTGATGATCGAAGAAGCCATCGAGCCTATAGGTGACGACACAGAGGAACTCTCAATGAAAGCACCAATGTCGGTGTCAAAACCGACGGATCTCGGGTAGGGGGTCCCGAACTGTGCGTCTAGGCGGATGGTAACAGGGGACAAGGGACACGATGTTTTACCCAGGTTCGGGCCCTCTTGATGGAGGTAAAACCCTACGTCCTGCTTGATTGATATTGATGATGTGTGTATTACAAGAGTAGATCTACCACGAGATCAAGGAGGCTAAACCCTAGAAGCTAGCCTATGGTATGATTGTTGTTCGTCCTACGGACGAAAGCCATCCGGTTTATATAGACACCAGAGAGGGCTAGGGTTACACAGAGTCGGTTACAATGGTAGGAGATCTACATATCCATATCGCCAAGCTTGCCTTCCACGTCAAGGAAAGTCCCATCCGGACACGGGACGAAGTCTTCAATCTTGTATCTTCATAGTCTTGGAGTCCGGCCGATGATGATAGTTCGGCTATCCGGACACCCCCTAGTCCAGGACTCCCTCAATGTCCATACAAAAACGAAATACAAATGATGTTGTGCACCCACGTTACCGTCCACATGTTTTGAGCACAAACTTTGTTTTTTTATACATATTTCCTTAGATCTTGCAAGCACCTAAAACATTTGCTCATAATCACATCCACAAAGTTTCAGATTCTTTTCAGATGTTTTGCTAAATTTTTGATCGTGGGTGCACCAGGGGTACAATGTGCGTGGGTGTAGAACAGACACACCCGGGAAGGGAAATATGATCAAGGGCATGGGAAAACCAGCGGATTCTTTACTCCAACTAGCGTGGAAGCGTTCTTTTATATCTATTGGGGTACATAATCTCACATTTGAAGCAACATTTATACTTCCACATCATATAATGTTTATAGTGTTGTTAATACTAGTACAATGAGATAGATTAATAACATGATACAAGGAAAACCACTATCTAGGAATTGTGGCAGATATGGTTATATCATTAATACTGCACGACTCGGGAGCATTGGAAGTCTCTTCATTTCCCACCCTTACATTGATATATGCTGGCTGCTTAGGCTTAGCCAAGATCATAGTATCACTTCTTAGCATTGCAACAATATCTCCCATGGTTGGCCGATCAACTGCATTCTCTTGCACACATAACAATGCTATATTAATGCACCTCATTAACTTTGCCAAGTGAATATCAGGAAGCAATGATGCATCGAGGAGATCGATCCACTTTCCCTCTTCCCACAATTGCCATGTCTGTTTGCAATCCCATTAATAAAAATAGGTTTTATAGCAAATGAAGAAAAAAAATGCAAGTTGAAGCTCGTGTGTATACGCTTACATATCCAAGGAGATTGACGAAGCCTCCACATTGTTGGTTACCAGAATTCCGTTTTCCGCTAAGGATCTCAAAAATGACAACACGAAAGCTGAAGACATCGGATTTAATAGAGAAGACGCCCTTCGAAGCATACGCAGGGGCCATGTAACCACTAAAATTATATATGATAAATGTCATTATCTGGTTGAAATGTAATATATATAATTGTAATTGGAGTTTTTTCTATCAAACTTACTATGTGCCAACGACTCTTCTTGTAGTGTCGCCTTCAGTGTCATTTGAGCTGAATATTTTTGCTAGCCCGAAATCTGAAATTTTGGGATTCATTTCGCTGTCCAGGAGAATGTTGCTTGGTTTAAGATCTCGAAGTATGACAAGCAATCCAGAGTGCTTATGTAAGTAATGGAGTCCATGTGCTACTCCTTCAATTATTTCTAATAGTTTTGTCCAATCTAGTAAAGCTCTTTTATACTCATCTGCACATCAATTAGATAATTAGTATACGGCGAAAAGCGCCCACATAAATTAAACTACATATTCGCAGAACTGATAGAAATAACATTTTTGAGTAATATTTAGTTCTTTTGATGCAACACAACCATGGAAAATAATTAAGGTAAATTAAGGAATGCAAATGCATACCAAAGATGAAGATGTCCAGGCTTTTGTTTGGCAAGTATTCGTAGACCAATATTTTCTCCTCTTCTTGGGAGCAACATCCCAAGAACCTAACCAAATTTGTGTGCTGGAGTTTGGCTATGAGCTGGACTTCATTTTTAAACTCAGTGAAACCATGTCCTGAATGTGAAGCAAGTCTCTTAACCGCTATCTCCAACCCATCTGGAAGCTGGCCCTGAGGAAAAAATATCTACCCAAAAGTTAGGCTCTTCCCCACCTTGGCTGTAATTAGTCATCCTCTCCCGTTTAAAAGTTAGTACTATATAAGATAGCTAGATTCAATGTTGACATACTTGTTTCATACAAGAGATCATATTAGGCAGCTAGAACAGTTCACAAGAACAAAATGTGAACCTCATAGACCTACAAATGTACCTTATAGACAGCACCAAAGCCACCTTGTCCAAGTTTGTTTTCTTCTGAAAATTTACTTGTTGCCTCCAATAGCTGTTCAAAGTGAAACAAAGAGAACTCGGAATTCTTCCCTTGCCAAACTAGGTCCTCTCTCCCTAAATTCCACTAGGTCATCAGCATAACATAATTACCACTACATTTAAAAAAAGATTATCACCACTAACCGTAAAGAACGTGAAGGAAGAACATTCCACTAGGTCATTAGCTAGCATACCTTTTCTTCGCCTTTTGAGACGACGAGAGTAACAATTGAAGAAGAGAAATGCTGCTGCCGATAGTGGAACTGCAACTACCGCAATTACCCACAACATGCTCCTGCATTTGGTCGGAGTCGTCGGCGGTGGCCGCGACGGCAGACTCAGCATGGGCTGGGTGTCGTAGAACCGATACGCCTCATACCTAAAATAGCACCGCGTGACAGCCATCTGCCCACCAATTCGCAGGGACATGGTGGAGTTGACCATGCCGAGGAGACGGAGCAGGCACGCCGAGCAGTCGTCCGCGGACAGGTCCGGCGTGCACTGCGCCTGGGAGTACACCTTTGGGTAGGTCGTCACCTCGTCTACGTCCATGACGCCGGTGGCGTACAGCCTCGGTGGCGTGGTGGCCGCCTTCTCTGCAGTCTCCACCAGCAGCTCGCGGACGAGGCCGACGGCGAGGGGGACGTCGCCGGTGGTGACATTCTTGATGTTCCACTGCTCGAAGGGCGGCGTGTTATCGCCGTACCCTCCCGTGGTATTCGAGGGCGCCGCTAGGATATCATAGCCGGCGCTATAGACGACGATACAGTCGCCGTAGCTGGAGCGGGCCTTGTCGCACCTGGTCCGGTTCAGCGCCTTGCCGAACCAGTTGGCGATGCAGTCACCGCAGGCGGGACCATCGAGGACGTCGCCGCGGCAGAGCGCGAGCGCGAAGACGACGTTGGGGGCGCCGCCAAAGGTCTTGGTGGCAAAGTGTACCGGGGAAGAGGCGGCGTTCTTGGAGAGAGTGGTGGCGATGGCCTTGACGTTGTCACAGAACACGTCGGGTGCCGCCAGAGACGGTGTGAGTAGGAGGAGGAGCAGGATGATCGCCATGGCCGATCTATCACGAGTGCACGACTAGCTAGCTACAACATGTTTCTTGTTTCCCTTCTGCCAGATGAGATGATCCACAAATAAGTGCGCTTGTGTGTCATCAAATCACCATCGGTCACTTGGAAAAATGAACACGGAAACCTTTTTTCAGCTGATTTCGCATGGGTCAATTAATACTTACTCCCTCAAAAATCTTGTCCCTCAAATAGATGTATCTAGCACTGAGGGGCAAGATTTTTCGGACGGAGGGAGTACTTTGAAACGACCAACGCACCCATCACCATGCACTGAAAGGCACATTACTTTGGAACGATCAACGCACACTCAGACTTTTGAATGCGGGGGGCCTTATTTTTTGTTCTTCTGAATCACTAGATAATTGTCAATGCGTTACAATGGCAGCATAATTTGTACCCCTGCGATCTAAAAAACTGTCATGGCTTTAGTTCATCTTTAGTTTAAATTTAAAATGAAGCCATGACACTTTTTTGGATCGTAAGGAGTAGATTTGTATTATTTTTTTTAGTGAATTTGTGTAGGTAATCATCGTGATTACAAGCCATTTTATTGTTAATGTGATTACAAATTAAAGAAAAAAGCTTTATAGTTACGGTGGTTTTCATGCAAAACTGATGAGGAAAAACCAAAGATGGGATGAGAAAATAAAAATAGGAACTACCGATGAAAGGGTGGACGAACAAATGAGCTAGAGAGAAAACTATTTTTTAAAGTATGAGAGATTCTCTTTCTTATCATGCCGGGTAGGGAGGATAGAACCTTGGTTTTTTTTTTTTGTGTGTGTGTGTGTTTGCTAAATTTCTACTTCCTCCGTTCCTAAATATTTTTCTTTCTAGAGATTTCAACAAGTGACTACATACGGAGCAAAATGAGTGAATTTATACTCTAAAATATGTCTATATATATCCGTATGTGGTAGTCCATTTGAAATCTAAAAGGATATATATTTAGGAAGGAGGGAGTAGCTTTCACTTGAATCTGTTATCGTTCCTTTATGATTCATGCATCATGCGTAGGGTACATTTCCTTCTGTTGGAATTACTGCCATTTATTAAACAGTCAGGATGACTGGAATAGCAAGGTTAGTGGGCGGCGACATAATACCCAAGCGACGGCCGTTTACATAATGGAGAGAAAAACGAGACTTATTATTTTTGAGCACTTTTTATGCACCTCTTTATCTGACTCTCTTGTTTAATGAGTCATAACATGAACTAACAGAGGTAAGCATAACAATGTTGACTAATGTTTTGTGGGTGCTGCTATAGGGAGCTGCTATAGCGCGCCTGTTGCGAGCGCTAAGGGAGATCCCACACGTTGGGTGGACTGGCCCAGTACATTGAATCGCTGGCTCCTATAGTGTAGCGTAGGTTTGATTTGTGGAGTTTTTCCTTTTGTGATTTTAAAAAATAACCGAGAACTAAAAATGTTCATGAATATGAAAATTGTTTGTGTTTCCAAAGAATGATCATGAATTTGAAAAAAAATCATGAATTCAATAAATGTTTGTGCATTGCGAAAATTGTTTGTGAATTAAAAAATTGTTCATGGATTGAAAGAAAAAATTGCAAATTCAAAATTTGCGGATTCAACAAATGCTCATGAATTTAAATATTATTTGCGGATTAGACCAAATGTTTGTGGAATTTTAAAAATGTTAAATTTAAAATTTATCACGAAATTGAAAAGATAGTCTGTGCATTGAAGTTTTTTCGAAAATTAATATTTTTTAACATTTATTTAAAATATCGACTATTTTTTGATATTCTAAAAAAATGAAAAAATGCGAATTTTTTTTTGTTGAAACAATTTTTTAAGCACGAACAAAATTTAAAATCCTGAACATTTCTGAAGAAAAAATTTATATCCCAAAAAATACTGAAATTTATTGATATTTTTGAATTTTTTAAAAAGGAAAAATAACTAGAAAACAGGAAAAATGAGTGAAGAAAAAAAAACTTCTAGAAGATTCAATCGTCGGTCAGGAACCTTCCAAAAGCTCCTAAAACCAGTCGCGGTAGTTTGCTCGCTCGCTTCGCTTTCATTCCTAAAATGCCAGGCCCCTCTACCTACACTAGTCGGCGATTGAGTCCTTAACGCTGAGCGATACATATCAATTGTGATGTTTTGTTGTGTTTTCAGTCGATATTTTAGGCTGTTTTGTTTTTCTGTGTGTTGGACCGATTTAAAGCCTACTACCTTTTGGTTAATTTTTGTATAGTGTCATGCCATCATAAGCTATATGTATGTCAGTGGCAGCTTACATTACTAGCTAAAAGTTTATACACAGAATCTTACCAGTAGCGCTTGTTAAAATGAGACGCTACTGCTACTTAGCAGTAGCGCGTCGGCTAAAACAGCGCTACTGTTACCCGCTTAGTAGTAGCGTGGCAGTAGCAGAATGCGATACTACTATAATTGCCACACCGTTCCCGACGTGCTAGGTATAGTAATAGCGCCCTTCCAGAAACAGCGCTACTACTACGGATTTTTAGCAGCAGCGCGTTTTGTCTCCGCACGCTACTGTTAAAACTATTTTCACCTAACCCCCGCACGGCCTGGTTCCCTCTCCTCTGCTTCCTCCCCCAATTCCCCACTCTCTCTTCTCCCCCTCGTCGCCTCCGCCTCGCCGTCGTCTCGCCGCCGTCTCCCTCGACCCCGCCTTGCTGCCGTCTCCCCCGACCCCGGCTCACCGCCGTCTCCCTCGATCCCGCCTTGCTGCCATCTCCCCCGACCCCGCCTCGCCGCGCCTCGGTACCGCCGTCTCCCCCGACCCCATCTCTCTCCCCGCCCACTGTAAGAACTCTCCCCTTCCGATCCCTCTTGTTTGCTTAGTATGAACCCTAGCTATTTAGTTCTAGTTAGTACGAACCCTAGGCTATTTTTAGTGCTAGTTAGTTAATTACAATTAGTATTAACCCTATTTAATTAGGTAGTACGAACCTAGTTAAAAATGGATACTTATATGGTAATTAGGGTAGTAGTTCCTAGGTACTAATTACTCCCTCCGTTCCGATTTACTCGTCATGGTTTACGAGTAAATCGGAACGGAGGGAGTAGTTAGTAAGAACTAGGTACTAATTAGGTACTAATTTATTTTTATTTATAGTAAGTTTATTTTTAGTAAGAATTAATTGATTTAATAGAACTAGTTAGTAAGAACTTGTTGCTACTTTTTTAGTTAAAGCAATTTTTCCCGCATCGACGTGGACGATGCCTATCCCGCATCCTCGTCGTCGAGTCGGCGGAGGACGACACCTGCTTGACCAGACGGGCCATGTCCGGGACTGGACTCCTCGGGGTGTTACTGGGAGGCGCTACCTACCGGGGGGCGCAGGTTGTGAGGAGCCACCCTGTCGTTGACCCGAACCTTCTTTGGTGACGGTCGTGTGGGCCAATGACGATCCAGAGGCTCGAGGACCCCGCGGAGGTGGTGCGTCATCGTGTCAGTGAGGAGGACGCGCACGTCCGTCGCTACTTGTTTGCGTTGGAGTACAGGTTCTCCAATACCTGGCAGGTTCTTCAGGGATCTCACTGGAGCTATGATCCCGTGATGGTTCCTTCTCTGTGGGTGTCCACCGCCCGCGCCGATACCCGTCGTGTGCTAGGGTTTTAGTTGTATTAGTGATGTTATATGTATGACACTATTCGGGATGTATTAGTGATAATATTCGACGATGTACGGACGCATGAGATGATTTACTTTTGCTTATTGAATGCATGCTAATTTGAGTCCTATAAGATATTTTGAAATGTATATCTTGTGTTGCTCAAATAGGATATGTGCTTGCCCAAGTGACCGATCATGTTTGCAGGTTACACCTTCGAGTGGCCTATGTTTTGCCAGAGTGTTGATTCATTTCCGCTCCGGCAAATTTCAGGCGCTCGATATGTCCTATTTTAGCAAAGGTCATGCCGAATTTTTTCGTGAATTTTGGCATGACTTGTGCCAGGATATGTAGGAAATATCGAGTGCCCTGGATTTGTTTGTTGAGTATCCTGGTAGTTGTCTTCGATCGATTTTCAATTAATGTTTCAACTATGAACATAGGAAATGTCTGACGACGAAAAGGATTTCGGTACTTGCAAATACTGCAAAGACGAGCGCGTCCTGTGCGACGGAATCTTCCTAGATGATGATAGGCGCTTCAGCATCAAGCTGGATGAGAACTTCGAAGTAGATACAGTAAGTCACAACGACAAGTTTTTTTTTCGTAATTAAGCATGACATATGCTTCATTTGCTTGAACTTATAATTTATTTATTTTTACTATTCTACTAGCGTATCCCCTACCATGCAAGAGTTTTTGTATTGGATAAGATAGGTTTCAGTCGTACTATGGAGGTAAAGAAAGTTTACTTGAAGACCAAGCATGGTTATATTTTTAACATAAAATTATACAATTCAGATGACTACACCTATTTTGGATGCAAAACATGGTGAGCACTATGCAAGACTTATGCATTTGAGCCTGATATGGTTATCACCTTTGATATTCGTCCGGAAGATGATATTGAAGGTAATACCGACATCTGGGTCGATGTGCAGACGCCTCCAGTTATACCATTATGTAAGTTTCTCAATCATATTTATGTCTTTGATATTGTTTATTCAAAAATAGTTGACAACTAATTTGTATTGTCAGCTTATTTCGGTGCAAGCAAACATGTTCAGCGCTTGGTAGACAGGACCGTATACTGTGCCGGGGCTGAGCTCAACTGCGAGGAGCTCAGTCACTATGTTTCATGGCTTGATGATCTTGATACTATCAAGACAAATTTTCTTCCTGCATTTAGAAATGTTAGTACTGAAAACGTGCGACCAATAGTGTTCGTAATGAACTACAGTCACATCTATTTAGGAAGGATGGTAAGATTTTTATCATTTGTCCTCAGTGCATCTTTTCCATACATTATTTTTGAAGCTAAACTTCATTGCTAAGTATGTTACCATACGATGTTCTTCAACAGGGACTCCCGATGAATGTTGTGCCTTATGGGATCGAGACTAAAGGTACCATAAGTATTATTAGCTTACGGCCAAGATATCCTACAGATTACTTTAGTGCATTCAAGATTAGCGACGGATGCTTAATAGTGTAAAACTAGACCAAATATGTGATGGGGGAGCGCAGAGAAGTACTAGGGGGCAGCAAACAGATGTGCTACCCACGATTAGGAGACAGGTTCATCTGCATGCTCCAACTTGATCAAGGAGGAGAGCTATACATGTTTTATGTTATTTTACCTAAGAGAGAGCAGCAGGAGTGATTAGCTAGCTAGAAATGAGTTTGAAGATGATGATGTGCTACATTATTATTATGATGATAAAATAGCTAGTGTTGGTGGTAATGACTATGTAATGACTATGATGATTATTATTAGCTAGTGTTAGTGGTGATTAAATAAATATTGTTGGTGGTAATGACTATGATGATGATTAAATAGCTTGTGCTGGCGGATTAGATTCAAGTGGAGGCAACATGTGGTGCACATCAAAAGTACTACTAGTCCAAACTAGATCAAGTTTGGATTAGTAGTATACTTTTGACATGCATCACATATTACCTCCACTAGATCAAGTTTGGATTGGTAGTATACTTTTGACATGCACCATATATTACCTCCACTTGAACCTAATCCACCTTCATTTGACGCACTGTTATGGACATAATGATGTAAACCTCATAACTGGTATTGTACAAATATTTGTACGATGACGCATAAATACACTAAAAAAAGAATACTAGTAGCGATGGAGGGAAAACACACTGCCACTAGTTACATTAGCAGTAGCGTGGAAGTAAACAAACGCTGCAGCTATTTGTCCTAGCAGTAGCGCGTGTGGGCACGCGTTACTGCTAAGCAATAGCTGTAGCGCCTTATTAGTAGCGCGCCTACCCGTGCTACTAGTGAGCACAAAACCAGCGCTACTGCTAGGATTTTCCCTAGTAGTGTTAGTCTGAAACCCGTTATTTGCTGAGTGCCAACAAAGACTAAAAAGGACTCGGCAAAGCCTTCATCAAGTGTTACACTCGGTAAAGCGGATTTGGCAAACCCCCTTTAGGCAAAGAACTATTTTTTTCATGCACTCATGAAAAACCCTTCGTCGAGTGTCAAAACCTAATACTCGGCAAAGGTGTGGTGGTCACGACCGGCGTGTTGTGGAGAGAGAGGGAGGAGGGGGGATAAGGAGAGGGATAGCGGGTTGTGCTAGCCGTTAGATCTAGGTGATCGAAAGGCCACAAAGTGCGATCCGTGGAAGGCTTTCCTCGCCTAATCAACGGTAATCACACAGATTGTGTGTTATCTCTTTCTCGAGTTTTAGTCCCTTGACACTGCAAAACGTTTGTTTTACGACATCTCCAACGGGAGATACCGTCGATGGGAGAATAGGCAGGCATTGATTGCTTGTTCCCCCACTTAGAGAAGCCTAAAGATCTACCACAAGAAAATAAATCAAGAGAAGAACACGTCCCCGTCCCCCGTCCGTCCCCTCCCCCCCCCCCCCCCCCCTCTCTCAAAAGAGCATTGTGCCCTCTTTCATTTATATATCGAGGGCCTAATATATTTTCCGAGATTGGCTTTGACTATTGAGAAGATTAATACTCCATCCGTCCCAAAATAAGTGTCTCAAATTTAGTACAATTTTGTACTATAGCTAATACAAAGTTGAGGCCGTTATTTTGGGGCGGTGTGAGTAGTATATAAGACGTATAGTATGAAAATTATATCATTGGAAGCTCCCCTCATGTACGAATTTGATGGTATGCTTTGTATAACTTGCATATCATATATTATTGCTCAAACATGTGGGTAGAGTTAATCTTAAAAAACGCATTAGACCCTATGGATGGAAAGATGGAGTAGTTGTTTTCTAAATTAATACAATATTGCTTTCTCTCTATAAGCGTCTACTTAAGCGTCTTCCAATGGAGAGGCCCTTCGAGCAACTCCAACGCGGCGACCCATTTCGTCCGCGCGCGTCCGTTTGGGTCGGCACGGACAGAAAAGTCGGCCCAATGCGCCAAACCAAACGGACGTGCATCCGCTTTTCGTCTGCCCGCCGACCCACTTTTGGCCCATTTTTGAGCCGAATTTGCGTCAGTGCGGACACGCGACGGACGCGTGCATGCCCGCCTACTCGTCCCCCAGGCCCCCTGATCGGTGGAACATTAGCCATCCTCTCCCATTCCAACAACAAACCCTCACCCACCTCCTTCATCGTCGCCGCCGCTGCCCTTTTCTCCGGTGACTCTGCCAGCTGCTGGAGCCGCAACATCCCCTCTGCAACGCCGCCACCTCACACATCGCCCGCCCCACTGTCTTGCCGCTGGGGAACTGAAAGCTTCCCACCCCTGCTCCCCCGACACAGCCGCGACCGTGACCAAGAAGCCGCCTCGCTGCCCCTGCCAGATCGTCACCGGCACGCTCGCCGGTCGTCGGCATGCTCGTTGGACGCCACCAGCGCAGCTAGCTGATCCGAGGGCGGCATGACTCCCTTCGCCGGCCGTCTCCTTCGTCGACGCCCGCAAACTGTTCGACAGTTTGCCAAGGTACAAAATGGACTCCGCTTATGAGTTTTTTTTTCACAATTTCCTTTGCGACTCTGACGATTCCTCATCCGATGATGAGAATGATATCTAGGTTGCCGTGTTGGTCCATCACCACCTCAATAGCCAGCGCTCGTTGTTTCGTGGCTCCATTCCGCGGCACCTTCCGGCGTTGAATCACAACCGAGAGAGCGGGCATTTCCTTCTTTGGAAGGATTACTTTGATACAACAAACCCATTGTTCAAACATCAGAAATTCCACCACCGCTTTTGTATGGGTAGACATCTTTTCAACTGTATTAGAGAGGGGGTGGTTTGCTATGATGACTATTTCAAGTGCAAAGAGGATGCCGTTGGAAAGATTGGTTTCTCCTCTTATAAAAAATGCACTGCCGCCATCAGAATGCTTGCATACGGAGTGCACGGTGATCTCATTGATGAGTACATCTGTATGAGCGAGTCTACATGCCTAGACTTCCTGTATAAGTTCTACAAGGCCGTTATTGTTGTGCTTGGCCCTAAGTGCTTGAGAGAGCCGACTCCTGAAGATACAACCCGTTTGTTGGCAATGAATGCTATTTTATTTGGTTGAAACTATGCTATATTTGGTTGTGGACTATATGTTTGCTTGTGAAATAATGCAGAGGTTGTGTGTGAAATGATGCAAAATTTGTGCTATTTGTTGAAAAAAGGCGGCCAGCCGGCCACGCCGGCACATATGGGTTGGCGTATTAGGCGCACAGCCGACCCAAATCTCAAACAGGATAGACGCCGGGCGGACGGCCGACCCAAACGAACAAAAAGCGAACAAAAGAGCCATCCGTTTGGATTGGCATGTTGGAGTTGCTCTTAAACTGACGATGTACTGAAGTTTGCTTTCTAACAACAACGGCTTGATTCACAGTGTCGTCCATAAATCGTGCACATGGCGTCGTGTGTATAGCAATATTCTTCTTTTTCCTTGGCATGTGCATGCGCTGCTGCTCTACTCTGTCTTTCTCTTTTATCCGTGTGCAGGTTTGCTCTGTCTCCCAATCTATGCTACACTGCCACGGATGACATGCTACGATGGTTTTTGCTGTAACTTTGCTAATTACTACAACTATTTATTTATTTTGTATTATACGTTCTTGCTCCCATGCTAAAACATGCCTTGGCTTTTCCTAGATATTTTTGCTATGAGCGAATGAAGATTTATTGCATAGTAAAGTTAGTCATGCCCATACTGTAATCAATGACTGAAACCTGGTCCTTGTTGCAATGGGCAATGGCTGACCAACGGTCCATGTGTTTGCAACACCATGCAAGCTGGAGGTGACCACAAAATGGTCCATGTTGCAATACCACAACATGGTCAATGTTTTGATGGGTGATCAAACGCCCATGTATTTGCAACATCATACAATTCCATGCAAGATGGAGATGATGTTGTAATAGGTGACATGAACATATAGTCCATGTTGCGATGGAGCCAACACTGCAAAGATTGTCACCATTACTTCAAAGCCCATCGTGGTTATTGCAAGCCGGTACACGCGACGCTGCAAAGGAGTAACCGCCACTGCTGCAAGACGAGATGCACTACTTTGCAAGGGATGGCCACCACGGAAGCAAGACGAGAAATCTGATGTTGCAACAAGTGGCCACCTCTACTACAAGACGGACACACAACGCCGAAGGTCGTACGCCTTTGTTGTAAGCCAAGACGCAATATGCTACAAGGATTGACTGTTGGTTTTACATGAGGTACGCACGACCCTGTAATTGCCGACCACCACTACTGCAACATACGACGCTACAAAGGGCTGGTTGCCATTGCTGCAAGTCGTCCATCGTGAGGCAACCACCCGCTAGGGTGCCACAAGGCATGTCTGTCAGGTGAGTGAGTGGTGATGCAAGGGTTGTCGGGTGATGCTGCAACGGGGTTGATGACCGCAATAGCGGCCATGTTGCAACTGTTGGGAAACGTAGCATGCAATTTCAAAAAAATTCCTATGCTCACGCAAGAACTGTCTAGGAGATGCATAGCAACGAGAGGGGGAGAGTGTGTCCGTGTACCCTCGTAGACCGAAAGCGGAAGCGTTTGCCAACACGGTTGGTGTAGTCTAACTTATTCTCGTTCCGACCAATCAAGCATCGAACGTACGACACCTCTGAGTGCTGCACACGTTCAGCTCGATGACGTCCCTCGAATTCTTAATCCAGCAGAGTGTCGAGGAAGTAGAAGAGTTCTGTCAGCATGACGGCATGGTCACTGCGATGGTGAAGTTACCCGCGCAGGGCTTCGCCTAAGCACTACGTGAATATGATCGGAGGCGTAAACTGTGGAGGGGGGGGGGCGCTGCACATGGCTAACAATCATTGGTGTGTGTTCTAGGCGCCCCTCCCCACGTATATAAAGGTGAGAGGGGGAGAGAGGTGATACGTCTCCAACGTATCTATAATTTTTTTATTGTTCCATGCTATTATATTATCTGTTTTGGATGTTTAATGGACTTTAATATACTCTTTTACATTATTTTTGGGACTAACCTATTAACCGGAGGCCCGGTGCCAGTTTCTGTTTTTTTGCCTATTTTAGAGTTTTGCAGAAAAATAATACCAAACGGAGTCCAAACGGAATGAAACCTTCATGATGATCTTTCTTGGACCGAAAGCAATCCAGAAGACTTGGAGTTAAAGTCTGGAACTCCACGAGGAGGCCACAAGGCAGGAGGGCGTGTCTATGGGGGTAGGCGTGCCCCCCATCCTCGTGGGCCCCTCGTAGCTCCACCGACATACCTCTTTCGCCTATATATACTCTTATACCCTAGAAACGCCAGGGGAGCCACAAAACCACTTTTCAACCGCCGCAACCTTCTGTACCCGCGAGATCCCGTCTTGGGACCTTTTCCGGCAATCTGTTAGAGGGGGAATCGATCACAGAGGGCTTCTACATCAACACCATTGCCTCTCCGATGAAGTGTGAGTAGTTTACCACAGACCTTCGGGTCCATAGTTATTAGCTAGATGGCTTCTTCTGTCTCTTTGATTCTCAATACAAAGTTCTCCTCGATGTTCTTGGAGATCTATTCGATGTAACTCTTTTTGCAGTGTGTTTGCCGAGATCCGATGAATTGTGGATTTATGAACAAGATTATCTATGAATATTATTTGGTTCTTCTCTAAATTCTTATATGCATGATTTCATATCTTTGCAAGTCTCTTCGAATTATCGGTTTAGTTTGGCCTACTAGATTGATCTTTCTTGCAATGGGAGAAGTGCTTAGCTTTGGGTTCAATCTTGCGGTGTCCTTTCCTAGTGACAGTAGGGGCAGCAAGGCACGTATTGTATTGTTGCCATCGAGGATAAAAAGATGGGGTTTATATCATATTGCTTGAGTTTATCCCTCTACATTATGTCATCTTGCTTAATGTGTTACTCTGTTCTTATGAACTTAATACTCTAGATGCATGCTGGATAGCAGTCGATGTGTGGAGTAATAGTAGTAGATGTCGAATCGTTTCGGTCTACTTGACACGGACGTGATGCCTATATTCATGATCATTGCCTTAGATATCTTCATAATTATGCGCTTTTCTATGAATTGCTCGGTAGTAATTTGTTCACCCACCGTAATACATGCTATCTTGAGAGAAGCCACTAGTGAAACCGATGGCCCCCGAGTCTCTTTCGTATTATATTACATCTCTTTTATTTACATCCCATCTCGTTTACTATTTTTCAATCTTTACTTTCCAATCTATACAACAAAAATACCAAAAATATTACTTTATTATCTCTATCAGATCTCACTTTTGTGAGTGACCGTGAAGGGATTGAGAACCCCTTTATCGCATTGGTTGCAAGGTTCTTAATTGTTTGTGCAGGTAGTAGGTGACTTGTGTGTTGTCTCCTACTCGATTGATACATTGGTTCTCAAAACTGAGGGAAATACTTACGCTACTTTGCTGCATCACCATTTCCTCTTCAAGGGAAAACCAACGCATGCTCAAGGGGTAGCAAGAAGGATTTCTGGCACCGTTGCCGAGGAGATCTACGCCAAGTCAAGCCATACCAAGTACCCATCATAAACTCTTTTCGCTCACATTACATTATTTGCCATTCGCCTCTCGTTTTCCTCTCCCCCACTTCTAAAACAACTTTCGAAAACTTTTGCCTTTTCTTCGCCCCTCTTCCGTTCGTCTATTTTCGCTTTCTTCTTGTGTGCTTGTGTGTTGGATTGATTGTTTGTCACGATGGCTCAAGATAATACTAAGTTGTGTGACATTTCCAATACCAACAATAATGATTTTGTTAGCACTCTGATTGCTCCTATTACCGATGCTGAATCTTGTGAAATTAATACCGCTTTGTTGAATCTTGTTATGAAAGATCAATTTTGTGGCCTTCCTAGTGAAGATGACACTACCCATCTAAACAACTTCGTTGATTTTGTGTGATATGCAAAAGAAGAAAGATGTGGATAATGATATTGTTAAATTGAAGCTATTTCCGTTTTCACTTAGAGATCGTGCTAAAACTTGGTTCTCTTCTTTGCCTAAAAATAGTATTGATTCATGGAATAAGTGCAAAGATGCTTTTATCTCTAAGTATTTTCCTCCCGCTAAGATCATCTCTCTTAGGAACAATATTATGAATTTTAAGCAACTTGATCATGAGCATGTTGCACAAGCTTGGGAGAGGATGAAATTAATGAACGTAATCGCCCTGCACATGGTTTGAATTTGTGGATGAATATACAAAAAAATTATGCCGAATTGAATTTTGCTTCTAGAAATCTTTTAGATTCGGCCGCGGGAGACACTTTTATGGAAATCACTTTAGGAGAAGCTACTAAACTCCTAGACAATATTATGGTTAATTATTCTCAATGGCACCGAAAGATCCACTAGTAAAAAAGATCATGCGATAGGAGAGATTAATGTTTTGAGTGGAAAGATGGATGAACTTATGAAATTGTTTGCTAATAAAAGTGTTTCTTCTGATCCTAATGATATGGCTTTGTCCACTTTGATTGAGAATAATAATGAATCTATGGATGTGAATTTTGTTGGTAGGAACAATTTTGGTAACAACGCGTATAGAAGAAACTTTAATTCTAGGCCATTTCCTAGTAATTCCTCTAATAATTATGGTAATTCCTACAACAACTCTTATGGAAATTTTAATAAGATGCCCTTTGATTTTGATAATAGTGTTAAAGAATTTATGAGTTCGCAAAAGAATGTCAATGCTTTGGTTGAAGAAAAATTGCTTAAGATTGATGAGTTGGCTAGGAACGTGGATAGAATTTCCCTTGATGTTGATGCTTTGAAACTTAGATCTATTCCACCTAAGCATGACATCAATGAGTCTCTCAAAGCCATGAGAATTTCCATTGATGAGTGCGAAGAAAGAACCGCTAGGATGCGTGCCAAAAAAGATTGGTTTTTGAAGGCGTGTTCTTCTAGTTTTCATGATAATAATGATGAAGATCTAAAAGTGATTGATGCGACTCCTATTAAATCTCTATTTTCCAATATAAATCTGGATAAAGATGGTACTAGAGATGAGTCAACTTTAGTTAAAAGGTGTCCCAATAATTCGGAGTTTGTAGATCTTGATGCTAAATTTGGTAAAAGTGGGATTGGAGAGGTCAGGACTTTAAATAGCAATGAACCCACTATTATAAATTTCAAGGAATTTAATTATTATAATTGCTCTTTGATAGATTTTATTTCCTTGTTCCAATCCGTGTTAAATTCTCCTCATGCTTATGATCAAAATAAAGCTTTTACTAAACATATCGTTGATGCTTTAATGCAATCCTATTAAGAAAAGCTTGAACTAGAAGTTTCTATCCCTAGAAAACTTTATGATGAGTGGGAACCTACTATTAAAATTAAGATTAAATATTATGAATGCTATGCTTCATGTGATTTGGGTGCTAGTGTTTCCACGATTCCAAAAACTTTATGTGATGTGCTAGGTTTCTGTGAATTTGATGATTGTTCTTTAAATTTGCATCTTGCGGATTCCACCATTAAGAAACCTATGAGAAGGATTAATGATGTTTTTATTGTTGCAAATAGGAATTATGTGCCCATAGATTTTATTGTTCTTGGTAGAGATTGCAATCCTACATGTCCTATTATTTTTGGTAGACCTTTCCTTAGAACGATTGGTGCAATTATTGACATGAAAGAAGGAAATATTAGATTCCAATTTCCGTTAAGGAAAGGCATGGAACACTTTCCTAGGAATAAAATTAAATTGCCTTATGAATATATTATGAGAGACACTTATGGATTGCATACCAAAGATGGCAATACCTAGATCTATTCGTGTTTTTATGCCTAGCTAGGGGCGTTAAACGATAGCGCTTGTTGGGAGGCAACCCAATTTTTTGGCTTTTTGCTCCTGTTTAATACTAAATGATTCATCTAGCTTCTGGTTATATGAGGTTTTATGTTTTAATTAGTGTTTGTGCCAAGTAGAACCTTTGGGAAGACTTGGGTGAAGTCTTTGCGAGCTTACTGTAAAAAACAGAAACTTTTGCGCTCATGAGAATAGCTATCATTTTTTACTGGAGAGTGATTTTAGGTTGATTATTTTTGAAGATGATTAATAGATAAATTCATCATGTCCACCAATTTATTTCAGAATTGTTAGAGTTACAGAAGTATTCTAAAGTTACAGATTGCTACAGACTATTCTGTTTTTAACAGATTCTGTTTTTTGTGTGTTGTTTGCTTATTTTGATGAATCTATGAGTAGTATCGGGGGTATGAACCATAAAGAAGTTGGAGTAAAGTAGGTTTAAAACCAATATAAATAAATGATGAGTTCATTACAGTACCTTAAAGTGGTGGTTTATTTTCTTATACTAACGGAGCTCATGGGATTTTCTGTTGAAGTTTTGTGTTGTGAAGTTTTCAAGTTTTTGGGTAAAGATTTGATGGATTTCGGAATAAGGAGTGGCAAGAGCCTAAGCTTGGGGATACCGAAGGCACCCCAAGGTAAAATTCAATGACAACCAAAAGCCTAAGCTTGGGGATGTCCCAGAAGGCATCCCCTCTTTCGTCTTCGTCTATCGGTAACTTTACTTGAGGCTATATTTTTATTCACCACATGATATGTGTTTTGTTTGGAGCGTCTTGTATGATTTGAGTCTTTGGTTTTTAGTTTACCACAATCATCCTTATTGTACACACTTTTTAGGAGAGACATGGATGAATCGGAATTTATTAGAATACTCTATGTGCTTCGCTTATATCTTTTGAGATAGACAATATTGCTCTAGTGCTTCACTTATATCTTTTTAGAGCATGGTGGTGGTTTTATTTTATAGAAATTATTGATCTCTCATGCTTCACTTATATTATTTTGAGAGTCTTTTAGAACATCATGCTAATTTGCTTTGGTTATAAAATTAGTCCTAATATGATGGGCATCCAAAATGGGTATAATAAAAACTTTCATATAAAGTGCATTGAATACTATGAGAAGTTTGATTCTTTATGATAAGATGGTGATATTATAGACATGCTAGTTGAGTATAATTGTGAATTTGAGAGATACTTGTGTTAAAGTTTGTGATTCCCGTAGCATGCACGTATGGTGAACCGTTATGTGATGAAGTTGGAGCATGATTTATTTATTTATCGCCTTCCTCATGTGTGGAGGTCGGGATCGCGCGATGGTGAACTCCTACCAACCCTTCCCCTAGGAGCATGCGTGTAGTACTTTGTTTTGATTACCTGTCGATTTTTGCAATAAGTATGTGAGTTCTTTATAACTAATGTGGAGTCCATGGATTATACGCACTCTCACCCTTCCACCATTGCTAGCCTCTCTAGTACCACGCAACTTTCGCCGGTACCATACACCCATCATATACCGTCCTCAAAACAGCCACCATACCTACCTATTACGGTATTTTCATAGCCATTCCGAGATATATTGCCATGCAACTTTCCACTGTTCCGTTTATTATGACACGCTCCATCATTGTCATATTGCCTCGCATGATCATGTAGTTGACATCGTATTTGTGGCAAAGCCCCTGTTCATAACTTTCATACATGTCACTCTTGAATCATTGCACATCCCGGTACACCGCCGGAGGCATTCATATAGAGTCATATTTTGTTCTAAGTACTAGATCACCGATCGCGCGCGTTGCTGCACCTGTCTTTCAGCAATAGTAAATGTTAGGGGTTGATGCAATAATGTGGAAGTATTTTATCCAAATGTCAAAAGTTAGTACTCTAATATCCAATTATGTGTATATACTTTTGCATAATTTCATTTTAACCAAACATATTTGAGGCAATCATTTTAATGTTAGGGACTTAGTTGAATGCCAAGCGCCTCGCCACATTCAGAAGGCATGTGACATGAAAGCGGAAAAAAACCATATCGATGATCGATGCGTTTAAAAGTATGTACGTTAAATGTTGCAGGGACAATCTTCAGTACGATTGTCTATTCTTATATAGTATTTTTTTGGAGGTGATATTCTCATATAACTTTGCATGCTAAGGCAGAACTAATACGGGTGATACATTTTAGTCTGATATGGTGTATCAGAATGTGTTGGCAAATATTGATATTTATATAGGAAACTGGAGCCATGTACATGGGTAAATATTAACTAAAGGGATATCATGAATGTATATTTGACACACCAATGTTTACTCTAAATCTTGCTATAACAGTCTACGAAATATGTGTGTCTCAATAAAATACATTTGAGCCTAAATGTCCTTTGGGAGCGTTTGACTGAAATAATGCAGGAAATATTTCAGAGGCAGAAAAACAATTTAATATGCAGCACATCAGCAGGATATAATTCTTGCAACAAACATTTTTTTATTCTTTTGCATAATCCCCTGATTACGTATCTTGCTAACAATATTTCTGTTGGCATGTGCGTGTAACAGATCTGATCTCCGCGCATGGCAAAAGGCATGAGCACCCCGAGCAAAATGTTGCAAAATATGAATGTAAAAATACATCAATTAATCATGCAAAATAATCTGATATTCCTAATAAGATCATGGCGCCCTCTCAAAGTTAAAATTAAAATGACTAAATGAAAATGGACAAATGAGACCTGAAACTTCTAAGATGTCACCCTCTAACAAGTTCATGAGTACAACATAATTCAGTAATAATCAGAGCAATTTCAACATTGTTCTTTACTCCAATTTCAACACTGCCAATGGCTCAGTGCATTACATAGAAGACTTCAATGGGCTGAATCAGAAAGGTTAGTGAATATCGGTACTTTCACTGCGCAGTAATCAAAGTATTCGGGATTCAATATCTATTCTTATCGAAAAAACTACATTTGTGAGTGGAAAAACCCTCCTGAAGACTGGCTTTCAGAGTACTCCATACCAAGAACACCAGCCATCTCGCCTTCAATCTAGCAGAATTGGCTTGGTTGCCGGAGGAAAAAACAATATGCCAGCGAGGGCGGAAAATCCCATTCATCGCCTTTTGTGACGTATTGTCGCTATAACGCACATGCAAACCACTATAGGGCCGGCCCATGTAGTTGTTGTTTTCCTTTTTGTGTGAATTAAAATATTCTCTATTGTGTTAAACTCAAATGCGGCATGCCTCAAAATAAAATCTCTGGTACAATAAACCTTTGACAGGTAATTTTTTAAGCATCCAAAAATACCTGGAGAAAAATAATGTGGGCATGCAATAACATGGATCATGGAACAAAATTACAAATCTTTGTAAATTCTAGTACAATACTAACACATGATTTATAGGAGTTAGTATTGCTCCACGTACCTAACAAAGTTAATTATATTTTCTTGTTTAGCTTCCTGCCAGTAAAATTATAATCGTATAATGGCAGACTGCTGAAGTGCTCAACTATATGGTAACAAACTGATTGACCATTTAGAAATCCAGACATATAGAAACTTCAGTACTCAGTGGTTGGAGAAGTCAAAGGTTTCTTATGTACAAATAAAAATGGTATAATTAGGAGAAGCCAAAGATTTCTTATGTTAACAAATAAAAATGTATGATCAGCTGTGAACTGATACAAAATTATATCCAATTATATCCAGAACAAGTAGGTGCCATATAATTTTGTATCAGTTCACGGCTGATCATACATTTTTAGGTCAACGGCTGATCATACATTTATTCAACGGCTGATCATACATTTTTGCAATATATATCAAATCACACTTCATAATATATGTAGGTGCCATATGTTTAAAACTCATCTTACAGCAACTATGATACAGTAATTGTGATCATCAAATGGTAAAATAGGCAGACACCTAGGAATAGTCAAGACATCATGTGTATTTCCAAAGCCAAGGCTCATAGATTTTGAGAAGAGCTAATCACAAATCCATATAACCTGCACCGTCTCAACATTATTCGAATAATATTCAGATACAATGAACTGAATAGGTGGTATGAAGGAAAAAAGAAAGATGTGTAAGCAAACAACATGTACGATTATACCTAGGTTTTCCCATCTTAGGAACTGAGCAAATACTCAGAATCATTAGAGGTGTTTAATTCGTGGTTGAGCGTATGCATTCACTAAGTTGCCAATTCAGTTGTTCAATTAAACAAAAGTCAAGTGCTCCAGACAATTGACTTCATGTACATATGCTGATCTGTAGCAGGTGACATGATCAAACAAGATATTTTACTGCATAACTGCTGCACATATCAAAAAAGAAGTGTCCATCGGCAGTAGTACAAAATGAAAAACAAACATAATGGTTCCGATGAGGAGAACTTACCAATCAATATGAGAAGAAGTGCCGCTGGAAGGAAGCACGCCATCAACGTCAACCGGCATGAATGATCACGGCACACCCCCAGCAAACAACGGCAACCACCTGCGTTACAGGAAGGGAGATCGATTGAGACGAACGGATCAGGACACAAGGCAAGCTGGCAAGTCACGGTTGCCTCCGTTGTTCGAGGTCAGGGGCGCAGGACGGGCACTGCCGCTCCGACCCAGCGTCGGACGCCACACGAGGGTTTGCTAACGAAAGGACGGAGGAGCGGCGTGGTTTAACGCCAGACGGAGAGTGCTACAACAGTCAACAGAGAGCCCACTGGGCCCGACTTAACATCAGGCGTCTAAAATTGCCATTGGATCAGCTCGAACCAAAGAAAACAACCAGTCCGTAGCTAAAATGCCTACTTGTAGAGAAGCTGTAATCATTTCAAATTGAGAATTAGACAGAGAACATATCAGCATATATATATATGTAGACAACAACTGAGAATTGGAACCAGCACATCACCTTGAAACCAAACAGAGGTGGAACCTAAGCATCACCCATCGCTTTTGTACTTAAGATTGGTTTGCAAAAATGAGCAGAGTAGGAAAGGGGCACTGGCAAGGTTGGGATTTTATAGGCTCGCATGAATATACCGAGACATGGTTAACCTCTCAATTAATCATTTGGAATGCAGGATTAACCTCTCAATTAATCAATTGGCATGAATATGAATGGGCGATGAAACTGACCTGTCCGGAGCATCAATTGGTATTAATGGCCGATTAACCTCTCAATCAATCACCGTTTGCGATTGAACTTCATCGTTGTTGGCCGCCACACCCCATCCGGCCGTGCTGCTCGCGTCTGTGCCCCATCCGGGTGTGCCGCTAGCGTCCGTGCAACCAAATGATGTCCATGCGGCCGAACGGTCCATAGAGGTGCTGAACGCCTCGTCCATGCAAACCTAGTGCAGTCGCAATCAAAGATGATAAGTATGCAGGTGCAGGTAGAACATTGATTAATGCTGATTGTTAAGTTTTTCTTCATCGCTATGGGGAAAACCTTGACATCATGAATTACAAAAGTAACTGTTGTGAAAATTCAGTCATAACCACTTAAGAGATCGCATAACAAAAATTAACCTCAGAGCCTTTGGAAGATTCTTATTGCATGAGTCAACCTCTTCGAGTCTCTTCTCTCAAAAGGAAGACCTGAAAAATACCAGCACATGGACACTGATCCCAAGAACAAATGGAAAGGAAGGGGCAAGGAGGAATAGAAACGGGACTCACCAGTGGCAACCATGGCCAGATCTGGGCTTTGGTAGGGCAAAGAAGACACCTACGGTACCCACGAAAGGAAGGAGGTGGACACAGAAATATGGATGCTTCTCGCCGCCGCATCCGCTGAAAAGGAGCTTCTAGGGATGCGTCTTGCATTGCGTTCTCATCTCCACCGACATAGTAGTATCTATCAACACAACTTTTTCAACAGAAGGCATGTGAGCAGAAGGAATGTAGTGAAGGTAGGGTAATTTACCTGGAATTTGTATGAAGGCCCTCGGCCTCCCAGCATCGATATTCCTGCGCACCTGGTACGTTGACACTGCGGTCCCAATATTCCCAGTGATGCGACGGATCGGATGAGGAGGAAGCGAACGGGAGGGAGATGTCTATGAGTGAAGCCTCAGGCATGGGAAAACCGTCATGGCGGCGAGGAGACCTAGGGCGAACGCGGTCGCAGCGGTGATGAACTCGTGATTCGCGTGAAAGGAGAGATGCGGGGGACTGAAGCGGCTCTTCCTCATCGCACCCGGGGAAGCATTCAAAAGGCCCATGTTGGCCCAATTCACCACAGAATGGCAGTTTTATTACGGGAGCAGCTGCCCGAGCCAACTTGTGGAAACTGCAATGATCGGAGGTTGATCCAATGGCCAAAAATGCTCACAAGTCCAGATCCAACGGCTGAAAACGTTAGTGGTCTGAGAGGATCCTGAGAGCGCCCGAAAAGTGCTCGGTTATAATGTTTCTAAATTGAGTTGTAATTCTTGAGTTGTAAGTAAATAAAAGTGTGATGATCATCATTATTAGAGCATTGTCCCAGTGAGGAAAGGATGATGGAGACTATGATTCCCCACAAGTCAGGATGAGACTCCAGACTAAATAAAAAAAGGAAAGAAAAAAAAAGAGGCCATAAAAGAAGAGAAAAGGCCCAAATAAAAAAATGATGAGAGAAAAAAGAGAGAAGGGACAATGCTACTATCCTTTTTCCACACTTGTGCTTCAAAATAGCGCCATGATCTTCATGATAGAGAGTCTCCTATGTTGTCACATACTAGTGAGAATTTTTCATTATAGAACTTGGCTTGTATATTCCAATGATGGGCTTCCTCAAAAGTGCCCTAGGTCCTCATGAGAAAACAAGTTGGATGCACACCCACTTAGTTTCTTTTGCTGAGCTTTCAGACATTTAGTGCATCTGTTGCATGGCAATCCCTACTCATTCACATTGATATCTATTGATGGGCATCCCCATAGCCCGTTGATACACCTAGTTGATGTGAGACTATCTTCTCCTTTTTGTATTCTCCACAACCACCATTCTATTCCACCTATAGTGCTATGTCCATGGCTCACGCTCATGTATTGCGTGAAGATTGAAGAAGTTTGAAAATACTAAAGTATGAAACAATTGCTTGGCTGAAACCGGGTTGTGCATGATTAAATACTTTGTGTGATGAAGATAAAGCATATCTAGACTATATGATTTTGTAGGGTAGATTTCTTTGGCCATGTTATTTTGATAAAACATGATTGGTTTGTTAGTATGCTTGAAGTACTATTGTTTTTATGTCAATATTAAACTTTTGTCTTGAATCTTTTGGATCTGAACATTCATGCCACAATAAAGATAATTACATTGATAATTATGTTAGGTAGCATTCCACATCAAAAATTCTGTTTTTATCATTTACCTACTCGAGGACGAGCGGGAATTAAGCTTGGGGATGCTTGATACGTCTCCAACGTATCTATAATTTTTGATTGTTCCATGCTATTATATTATCTGTTCTGGATGTTTAATGGGCTTTAATATGCTCTTTTATATTATTTTTGGGACTAACCTATTAACCAGAGGAATAGTGCCCGTTTCTCGGTTTTTTCCTATTTTAGAGTTTTGCAGAAAAGGAATACCAAACGGAGTCCAAACAGAATGAAACCTTCGCGATGATCTTTCTTGGACCGAAAGCAATCCAGAAGACTTGGAGTTGAAGTCTGGAACTCCACGAGGAGGCCACAAGGCAGGAGGGCGCACCTAGGGGGGGGTAGGCGCGCACCCACCCTCGTGGGCCCCTCGTAGCTCCACCGGCGTACTTCTTTCGCCTATATATACTTTTATACCCTAGAAACACCAAGGGGAGCCACGAAACCACTTTTCCTGCGCTGCAACCTTCTGTACCCGTGAGATCACATCTTGGGACCTTTTCCGGCGATCTGCCGGAGGGGGAATCGATCACGGAGGGCTTCTACATCAACACCATTGCCTCTCCGATGAAGCGTGAGTAGTTTACCACAGACCTTCGGGTCCATAGTTATTAGCTAGATGGCGTCTTCTCTCTCTTTGATTCTCAATACAAAGGTCTCCTCAATGTTCTTGGAGATCTATTCGATGTAACTCTTTTTGCGGTGTGTTTACCGAGATCCGATGAATTGTGGATTTATGAACAAGATTATCTATGAATATTATTTGGTTCTTCTTTGAATTCTTATATGCATGATTTGATATCTTTGCAAGTCTCTTTGAATTATCGGTTTATTTTGGCCTTCTAGATTGATCTTTCTTACAATGGGAGAAGTGCTTAGCTTTGAGTTCAATCTTGCGGTGTCCTTTCCCAGTGACAGTAGGGGCAGCAAGGCACGTATTGTATTATTGCCATCGAGGATAAAAAGATGGGGTTTATATCATATTGCTTGAGTTTATCCCTCTACATCATGTCATCTTGCTTAATGCGTTACTCCGTTCTTATTAACTTAATACTCTAGATGCATGCAGGATAGCGGTCGATGTGTGGAGTAATAGTAGTAGATGCAGAATCATTTCGGTCTACCTGACACGGACATGATGCCTATATTCATGATCATTGCCTTAGATATCTTCATAATTATGCGCTTTTATATCAGTTGCTTGGCAGTAATTTGTTCACCCACCGTAATACATGCTATCTTGAAGCCACTAGTGAAACCTATGGCCCCTGGGTCTCTTTTCTATTATATTACATCTCTTTTATTTACATCGCATCTCGTTTATTATTTTGCAATATTTACTTTCTAATCTATAAAACAAAAATACAAAAATATTTACTTTATTATCTCTATCAGATCTCATTTCTGCGAGCGACCGTGAAGGGATTGACAACCCCTTTATCGCGTTGGTTGCAAGGTTCTTGATTATTTGTGCAGGTACTAGGTGACTTGTGCGTTGTCTCCTACTGGATTGATACCTTGGTTCTCAAAACTGAGGGAAATAGTTACGCTACTTTGTTGCATCACCCTCTCCTCTTCAAGGGAAAACCAACGCATGCTCAAGAGGTAGCAAGAGGCAGACTAGTCGATCCCCTATATATAAGGGAGTATTTTTTTCATTTGCATTTCATTTTCCCACCGAAACACATTTTATTGCTTCTTTATTTCATTCAATGACATTTTGATACATTGGAGTACATAATTCAGCAATTCTTCGCTATGAGAACAAAAACAAAGAAAAAAAGAACCACAATTAGAAACTTGAAAATATGTCCAACTTCCATAACTGCTCCCACTAGTTGGATTAATATTTTCTCTATGTCTTCATTGTTGATTCGCTCTATTGGCATCTCGAGTTTGTACACTTCCTTCTTCTTCAATTCCGACTAATTTGATGTCGTGTCGCATCTAATCTCATCTCTATCCTCTATTCTAGCAACGAGTGCACAAACATCTATCAAATTTCATGTACAATAGATCGATGTAATCTTCTTCCCATTATCGAAACTTGCATTCATCTGACACACAAATTTGAGCAAATGATACGTCTCCAACGTATATATAATTTTTGATTGTTCCATGCTATTATATTAACCGTTTTGGATGTTTATGGGCTTTACTATACACTTTTATAACATTTTTGGGACTAACCTACTAACCGGAGGCCCAACCGAAATTGTTGTTCTTTTGCCTACTTCAGTATATCGAAGGAAAGGAATATCAAACGGAGTCCAAACGGAATGAAACCTTTGGGAGCGATCTTTTTGGAACAAACGCAATCCAAAAGATTTGGAGTGGACGTCAAGAAGCAGCCGAGGAGGCCACGAGGGTGGCCGACGCGCCCTGGGGGGGGCGCCCCCTGTCTCGTGGGCCCCTCGTGGCTCCCCTGACCGACTTCCTTCGCCTATATATATCTACGTACCCCGAAAACATCCAGGAGCACCACAAAACCTTATTTCCACTGCCGCAACCTTCTGTACCGGAGGGGGAATCGATCACGAAGGGCCTCTACATCATCACCAAGGCCTCTCCGATGAGTTGTGAGTAGTTTACCATAGACCTTCGGGTCCATAGTTATTAGCTAGATGACTTCTTCTCTCTCTTTGAATCTCAATACACAGTTCTCCTTGATCTTCTTGGAGATCTATTCGATGTAACTCTTTTTGCGGTGTGTTTTGTCGAGATCCGATGAATTATGGGTTTATGATCAAGTTTATCTATGAGAAATATTTGAATCTCCTCTAAACTCTTTTATGTATGATTGGTTATCTTTGCAAGTCTGTTCGAATTATCAGTTTGGTTTGGCCTACTAGATTGATATTTCTTGCAATGGGAGAAGTGTTTAGCTTTGGGTTCAATCTTGCGGTGTCTTTTGCCAGTGACAGCAGGGGCAGCAAGGCACGTATTGTATTGTTGCCATCAAGGATAAAAAGATGGGATTTATATCATATTGCTTGAGTTTATTCCTCTACATCATGTCATCTTACTTAATGCATTACTCTGTTCTTATGAACTTAATACTGTAGATGCATGTTGGATAGCGATCGATGTGTGGAGTAATAGTAGTAGATGCAAAATTGTTTCGATCTATTTGTTGCGGACGTGATGCCTATATACATGATCATGCCTAGATATTCTCATAACTATGCACTTTTCTATCAATTGCTCGACAGTAATTTGTTCACCCATTGTAATACTTATGCTATCTTGAGAGAAGCCACTAGTGAAACCTATGGCCCCCGGGTCTATCTTCCATCATATAAGTTTCAATCTACTTTATTTTGCAATCTTTACTTTTCAATCTATATCATAAAAATACCAAAAAAAATTTATCTTATCATATTATCTCTATCAGATCTCACTTTCGCAAGTGGTCGTGAAGGGATTGACAACCCCTTTATCGCGTTGGTTGTGAGGTTCTTGTTTGTTTGTGTAAGTACGAGGGACTTGCGTGAAGCCTCCTACTTGATTGATACCTCGGTTCTCAAAAACCGAGGGAAATACTTACGCTACTTTGCTGCATCACCTTTCCACTTCAAGGGAAAAACCGACGCATGCTCAAGAGGTAGCAGCAAACAATGAGCTACCGAAATTGCGTTGAATGTGGTAAACAACTGAATAAAAAAAGGGCACATATTTTTAACTCACCAACATTTTATAATGCCATGAACAAATTTTTGAATGATGACAAACTACATGAATTTTACTTATAATTTTTACAATTTTTTTTAAATGACATGAACACATTTTTAAATGTGTGAAGATATTTTTGAATGGTACACCCATTTTACAAAAATGCGTGAACAAAATGTTTACACTCCATGAACATTTTTCAAATGCAAATATTTTAATTTAACTAAAAATCATTTCACAAATATAAATAATTGTGAGAAAAGAAACGAATGTAAGGAAGAAACTAACTATTACGTACGGGGGCCATTGAGGTGAGGCGAGCTAAGGTCTCGTAATAAGCAAGACATAGTCGCGCCCATAGGAGGACACAGTACTGCACAAGCATCATGCTGCATTCAGCTCCTAGGCCAGGACAAGAGGTTAAGCGTCTTCGAAGGCCCATAAATTGAAGTCTAGAACTCCTCTATATACTCCCTTTGATCACATTTGTCTAAAAAATGTCCCTTTGATCTGACATGTTTTTCTCACCGATCTTTAAATCCACGGTTTTCTCAAAATTTCATGAACATTAACACTCATGATCAGCTTAAAAAATCTACACATTTATCTAAATTGATGATATTTTACAGAAATTGTGAACTTTCCTTGATTCTATAAACATATTTTAAAAAACTCATGATTTGTTTTAAAAATTCACGAACAATATATTGTATTTTCGAAAATCTATGGACATTTTTAATATTCATAACATATTTTATAATTTTTTAAAATCACAAAACCAAATGAAAAGAAAATAGTTAGGATGACTCCCATGTGATGACCGGAAATTGCTAATGGCTTCATGAAGCCCGATTTTGGAAAAATAAAGATAAAAAATCATGTTGAAGTTTCAAAAAATCTGAAAAAGTACACATGTATATAGGAAATATATTACATGCATATCTGTAACTTTTCAAGATGAAATACGTTCTGATGTGATAAAACAATTCATGATTTTCTAACATGTCTACTATTCACTATAGAAGATTAAGATTTTGAAATTTTAAACGAGGAATAAATCATGTATACAACTGAACAACCTTTTTTAAATCTAAGCAACCCTTTCCTAAAACCAAGTAAACATTTCGTACGTTTTTCCGTGTTGTTTTCAAATCCACGGTTTTCTCAATCCGCTCTGACTTGGCAAGGGCAAAATTCTCGTCGGGCCTGATGCACCAACATTCTTTATTTTTCAAACTTGTTACCGTTTCTCGATTCTGATGTAAGCTATTCACTTAAATAACAAAGTCAGATCATCTGTCTTGAAAAATGCAATGTCAAGAACAGCTACTTGTCACCTTCAGGTTGCAGGCCATTTCACATTTCAAAAACGACAGGTCATAGCAAATGACATCATGAACAGGAGTTTCAAGAATACGACGTACGCTAACAATACTAAGTTAATCGTGGTTGACGGTGACTGATTTCTTTATCCAAAAAATGATGGTGACTGGTCTTTTGTCCTGATCAAGCCTCCCTAAATTGGTGCTAGAAACAAGCGCATAATTAGTTGGTGGTGGCCGGTGACGTCAGATAGTTTCTCTACAATTGATGAGTGCTCGAGTCAAGGTGTTCCGTGGAAATTATTAGTCGCTGGTACTTTTGATGGTGACTGAGAATGACACCCAACAATGACATTTAGACTCCTAGCTAAAATGATTACAGAACGTACACTACGTAAGCAATCTATATGTATATTTAGTGGGGTAGAACGCCTCGGCACTTGCAATCAAGGTCATCGAAATCATGATTCTATCGTATGGTTCTAGCCAATAAAGTCCATGATTTTATGATTGTAATAGGTACGATCATAAGATAAACAATCTTACCACATAGGCTCGGTCCAATTCAGAATCACAATTCCAACTACCTTTTGCAGAACTTACATTACTTCGTCAACTGAAAACCATAAAAACGTGGGCTCAATACTTTGTCTCACATGCCTCTCCATATAAATAATTAAGCTTAAGTAGTGGCAACATGCATGCTTGATTATGCAGAAACAGAAGTAGTTCCAAAAAGACTTACCGACAAATTTGTGCAGGCCACACCTAGCAAGGTTAAGATGGAGAACTATACCGAACTAAGTGCATGTTTTGCTTGGAGTATATTCTACTGCAAGCCCGCCATCAAGTGGAACCTCCAATTCACTAAATTCAGCGTCATCGGTGCCTTGATCGGTCACACTAATTAAAGTAAGGTACGTGGGTTGTATCTATTCTTGTTTTCAAAGTGAATGAGACAAAATTATATATCATCTAGATAAGTTTTAGATACTCCCTAAATTAATGTTCAATAAGAAAAGATATCATCTTATAGCATCACATCCACGTCAGCGAAACTGTTAATTTAAGGTACATATGCTCAGCAAGAAAGGAAGGTACATGTTTGCTAGTGAAAACTGAAAGCAACTTTTTTTAACACAGTACAGACACTAGCGCTCACATACACGTGCATACACTCATCTCTATGAACGCATACACGCACACCCTACCTCTATGAACACCTCCAAAAGACTGGGTCAGCACCTCGTCGTCGACGGGAACATCTCCTCCCACTGCGAGCACCAGAATTTGAACCCTGATGGGGTGGGGATACCATAGTCCCTCTAACCATTCAAACACAGGTTGGTTCACTAGTGAGAACTGAAAGCAACTGATATGACCGGTGGCGGTGGGAAATTAACTGAAGAATGGTCCATGTGGAATGTACGTATTTTCAGTGTTCTTTTTTCCAAGTGAAAAAAGGTCGATCCCACTCTTCTTCTTTTCTCCAAGTGGGCGATCGGAATCCGATAGTGATCATTTGCTGATGCATAATGCACTTTGTTCATCATCATCTGGCAGAAGAAAAACAAGACAAACCTCCAGTAGGCCGTAAGCTTCCCATGGCGACCATCGGCGTCGTCGTCCTCCTGCTCCATATTATTTTGTCAAATGAAAACCATATAAATGAGGGCTTAATACTTTTATCCCAATTTTTTTGCGAGAATCGTCTCAATTAGCCTCTCCATATAAATAATTAAGCTAAAAGTAGTGGCAAAATATGCATGGTAGGTTATGCAGAAATAGAAGTAGTTCCAAAAAGACTTATCGACGAATTTTGTGCAGGCCAGATAGCAAAATGTTAAAATGAAGAACTATACTGAACTAAAAAAGTGCATGTTTTGTCTTGGAAGAAAAGATAAGAAATCCATTCTAGCAAGCTTGCGATCAAGTGGAACCTCCAATTCATGAAATTCAGCGTGATTTGTGCCTTATTGTTTCAAACTAATTAAACAAATGTATATGTGTTTTTCGATAGTGAGAACTGAAAGCAACTGATATGACCGGTGGCGGTGGGGAATCAACTGAAGAATGATCCTGGTGGAATGTACGTACTTCCAGTGTTCTTTTTTCCAAGTGGAAACATAAGCAGCTAGTGAGTACTATAACAGATTAATTTATCCACACAAGACGGAACAATTTGTCAAAGTAATATAATTTTTTCCTAGAAATGAAGACCAAGTGAATGATTCAAGAAAGAAACTAATTAAAGTCTGGTTGGTGCGTCGATCGATCGTGTTAAAGTAATGACCAGTGCGAAATCAGCTGAAAAAAGGTCACACTCTTCTTCTTTTTTGCAAGTGACCGATCCGAATGCGATAGTGATTTGCTGATGCATAACGCACTTTAATTTGGGACGTCAATAACGGCCGAACGTTCGGTATGGGGAGGTGTCATCCCGAACGATTTTGTTCGGACCCCAGCCAGCTGGGATCGAACAAATACCTTGCTCGGAGCCAGCTGGGCTCGATAGGCCTGCGTCTTCCGAGCTGGGCCTCCTGGTAAACCTGCAAAAACACGTTCGGTGAGAGGAGCCAGATCGAACAATATGTTCCATCAGGGATCTCCCTCCCTCCTGAACGACCTGCTCCCTCCCTCCAGCAGGCCAGCCAATGGTACCAGCGCAAAAACATGATTGCCTTCAAGAACTAAAAAACTAAAAGAATTACAATATTCTAGGCCCAAAACTGCTTCTGTACCAACAAATAGAGAAAATACAAATAAAAATGCCTAAAGAATTCACTGGACCAAAGAAAAACCACCCCTAGAAAACATCTAGAAACAAAAAGTTGCCATGCTCATGAAAAAAACTACCATATAATCATGAAAAAGGGTATATTACAGAAATTTACATGATTTGCCAAGATGTTCATACACACTTCATTAGAATTCAGTTTGAAAAATTTGCCATGATATAATGAAAACACAAATAGCCACAAAAAATGGATATATAGGATATAACAAAAAAGATTTGTACGGAAATTACCATTGGGCATGTATAAAATAATTCTGAGCAATGACATGTCAATGGATCAAAATTCTTAACTTTGCCATCTTTCAGTACACAAATGTAAAAAGCAGAAAAACTTGCGATGGAAAATTAAACTGAAAATCGTCATGTGAATATAAGTATTTTTGCCATGGCAAAAATGGAGTAAATTTTGCCATGACAAAAAAGGATTAAATGTTGCCATGGAAAATAAATTAAAAATTTCCATGGAAACACAAGTATGTTTATCATGCCACAGTAAAATTTGCTATCTTCCGAAAAATGTAAATTTGCCATCATATTTAACTAAAAATTGCCATGCCCTTTGAAATAAATTTGCCATGGCAAAAAAAGAGTAAAATTTGCCATGTCATTAAAATTAAGCTTGGCAAAAATGATCAAATTTTGCCATGGCAAAAATGGAGTAATTTTTCATGGAAATAAATTAAAAATTGCCATGGCTACATATTAAAATTTATGATGTTCTAGAAATGTAATTTTTCCATCATATTTAAAATAAAATTGCCTTACTTTATACAATAAATTTTCCGTGTAAAACAATAAAGTAAAAAAAATTCCATGTCATTAAAAGTAAAGTTGCCATGGCAAGAAAAACATAGAAAAATCCCACTTTTGGCTGGGAATAAAAGTATTTTTGCCATGCCCCGTTAATACATATACCAAAAACATGTTATGTTGCCATGGCAAGTTTGCCATGTTTTTAGATAAAAAGTCCCATAGCAAATCACATAAATGTTGTCATATAGAGGAAAAAATGCCGTTGCTCGTGAACAAGGATAAAGATGAAAATTGCCATGAACTTTGCAAAATTTGCTAAGCTAAACAAACATTGCATCTTTGCCATGGCAAAACTTGAAAAATCCGCTGTATAGAAAATTCAGTTGTTGTCGTTGGCAAAAAATAAGTTCAGTTGCCATGGCAAAACATGTGTAGTTGCCGTGCAAAACATAGATTTTTAGTTGCCATAATACTTCAAAAACTATGCAATAAAGAAGAACTCTACTTGTTGCCATGGCGGAAAAAGAACTTGTTGCCATGGCATAAAAGAGTTTCTTCGGTTAGCAATGAGCTAAAAATGCCATGATATACATACTTATAAAAATTGCCATGCTACTGTCAAAATGGGTATATGGCAAATTTCAGTAGTAGGACCCATGCTAAAGGAATTTGACTTTTTTTGTTTCAGATCAGTTTAGCATTTTTGTTCCAGATCAGTTTCAGTAGCAAGTTCCATCAGTTCAGCATTTTTGCCACACCTATAAAACAGAACAAAAAGGCTAGTATTCGTACAATTCACATTCAGGATTAATTTTACATGCATTTTGATAGTTGAACAGGTACAAAAAACAAGCTAGTTCAAACAGGAAAAGTACCACTGCCTGCTCTGCATGTTCTGCACGCACCCAACGGCCATCATACATTGAATCAGACAAAAGCAATGAGCGACGAAGCAGGAGAAGGAAAACATGGTCGCGAGAAGCAGGGGAGAGGAAGAAGACGCACCAGGCAGATCCTAGGGGTTGAACTTGTACAGAGCGACCTCGACGATCATGGGCACGGCTGCGGCTGGGCCGCCACCTCCCTGCAGAGGTAGTGGATGATGAGCTCGTCGTTCGTGGGGTGGAAGCGGAAGCCCGGCGGCATGTTGAGCTCCGCCTCCGCGTCCGGCCGCCCGCTGCTCCCCTTCCCCTCCGCGTGGTCGCCTCTTTTTGCCTCGCGGGCCTCCCGCAACCTCCCTTCCTCGGCTCTGCAACTCTCGCCGCCCCGGCCGCCATGACCTCATCTTCTTCACCTCTTGCCTGTGTGCTCCCGGTGGCCCACGATGCAGTGAACCGCCACGACCTCGTCTCCCCCGTGCTCTTCGCCTCGCTCGCCTCCCTCCCGACGTCGCACACCATCGAGGCTTCCTGCTCCGCATTATCCCGCTCTGCTCCGCCGCAGCATGGCTGCCCACTCCCTCTCCACCTTCTGCTTCGCCATGGTTGTCGGGGGAGTGGGCCGCGTGTTGTGGGTGGGGCGAGTTGGCTGCGTTGTCGTTCGGACCGTTCTCCCTCCATACCGAACAGTCAGCTGTGTATGACATGGCTGGCTATATGCTTCAAGATTCGTTCATTTGATCGAATGGCTTTGGACGCTTTCGGACGCAACTCCTAAAAATCATACGTTCGGGAGTTATCGATTCCGTTAATTTGTGCATCATCATCTGGCTTCTGGCAGAAGAAAAACAAGACAAGAAGCTCCAGTAGGCTGTTAGCTTCGCATGCATGGCGACCATCGGCGTCGTCCTGCTGCTCCTCCTACTCGCGCCGACACCGTATCTGGCCGCTGCCGCTTTCTGCCACAGCGTGAAGGCCGCCGGTGCCGCGTTCTCCCGGAACGCCTCCTCCTCGCCAGTACAGTTCGCCACGACCACCATCGACCAGGCCCCCGACGTGGTGTACGCGCTCGCGCTCTGCCTCGGCGACGTCCTCGACAGCTCCGCCTGTGGCGCCTGCATCACCGACTGGTTCACCACCGTGAACCAGACGCAGTGCGACACGGCGGGCTCCAGCTACCGCGACTGCATCATCGTTTACGGCGCCGCGCCAACATCCTGGCGGCGCCCTCGAACGCCACGGGAGGATCGGGCGACAACATGCCGCCCTTCCAGGATTGGAACATCAGGAACGTCACCGCCGCCGACGCCCCCCGCATCGTCAACCTCACCTTCGAGCTGCTGGCGAAGACCGCGGCGATGGCGGCCACCGCGACACCCAAGCTGTACGCCACCAGTGTCATGGAAAGTATTCACCGCAAGGTTTGGAAAGTATTCACCGCACAAGTTTTGGTACTGCCGCGGGATCTGCGATGGAGATACCCGAAAGTAAGTACTACTAGCTAACTAGTTTCGCGCATCTCCCGTTGATTCTAGCTACTTTCATCAATGTCATTTATAATGCTTCATTATCAGTTTGATTGACCTCTATTTCTCGTAAAGTGCTTGTCGCAGGAAGCCGGAAATTATTACCGTGGATACTACGTCTGTGAGTTCATCTACAACGCGACGGCCAAGAATAGGCGGGGCTACTCTAAAAGACAATATGAAGTGCATAAACAAAAATAGTCACAAGTTATTTTATTACCATCATTTCTGTTCAGTTTCATTCATATATATGTATTGACCCCCTTCTTGAAATTAGATGTGGCAGATATGGGATGAACTCCTGCCACAAGATCGCATGCGAGTAATTCAAGAGGAATTGGCTGGATTCTTTCTTGACCATGTCATCAATAAAGCCGGAGAATACCACCATGCATGTGTAAGTTGAGTTCATATGTTAGGGTATTGTAAGAGATCTTACACATTGTATATGTATATGTAACCAGTAGCGTTGGTAAGATATACGAAAACTTGTTGTTCGACCAATCTTTCGGAGAAGGGGAGGTCCATCACTTCTCTCTGTATATGTTCATGACGATCTTCTGTACTTAATAGTTTTCTTCATTTGCTTATTAGCTAGCTAGCGTGTCGTGTCCTCTCTATACGTAGCGTCGATCAAGCACAGAGATAAGAGAGGACACTTCTCTCTATTATCTAGCTAACACAATGTATGAAACACCTAAATTAACCCTACAAAACCCCCAACCCCCCCCCCCCCCCCTCCATTAAAAAAAACAAAAAACTCAGCCCCTGAACTGCTGAAGCGTGGAAGCCTTTTGGTCCCGGTTGGTGGCACCAACCGGGACGAAAGGTCCCCCTCCCTGGGCAAGCGGCATCGGCCACGTGGAGCCCCATCTGTCCGGTTCCTGGGCTAACCGGGACTAAAGGTGTAGGGCTTTAGTACCGACCATTTAGTCCCGGTTCGGGAACCGGGACAAATGGCCCCCACGAACCGGGACGAATGGGGCTTTTTCTACTAGTGCACATAAGCAAAACTGATGAGGTGGCGCCTAGTCATAGCAATCCATCACAATTTATAAGGCTATGACCATCTATATTGGTTGTGATCAGCTACAAATAAGGCAGCGGACAGTGCTGTCTGCTTTATGACCATTTAGTGTAAGGAAATTACGATCTTTCTGGCAAAAATGGTCGTTATAGTTTAAGGTTTGGAGCCCTCCGAACAGCTTGCGACCAATTGGTCTCAAATGGTCGTAGAATTACTACCATTTCTTTCAGGATCATTGATAGAAGGTCATAAGTTGACATATTTCTTGTAGTATTTTCTCAATCGCTATGACTTAGCAAGGGCAAACTTCTCGTCGGGCCTCATGCACCAACATTCTTTGCTTTCCAAACTTGTGATAGTTTCTTTAATTTCGATTCTGATGTAAGCTCTCCTCTTAATTAACAAAGTCATATCAGTGTGTTAAAAAACGCAATGTCAAGAACAGCTACATGTCACCTTCAGGTTGCAGGCCATTTCACATTTCAAAAAGGATAGATCATAGCAAATTATTTGATCAACGGGAATTTCAAGAATACGACGTACGCTAACAATACTAAGTCAATCGTGGCTGATGGTGACTGATTTCTTTATCCCAAAAAAGATGGTGACTTGTTTCTTGTCCTGATCAAGCCTCCCCTACACTGGTGCTAGAAACAAGCGCATAATTAGTTGGTGGTGGACGTCAGATAGCTTCTCTACAATTGATGAGTGGGCAAACCTTGGAAATTATTAGTCGCTGGTACTTTTGATGGTGACTAACAATGACACCGAACAATGACATTTAGACTCCTAGCTAAAATGATTACAGAACGTACACTACGTAAGCAATCTATATGTATATTTAGTGGGGTAGAACGCCTCGGCACTTGCAATCAAGGTCATCGAAATCATGATTCTATCGTATGGTTCTATGACTTTTAGATCTGAATTGCTTGGACATCTTCTACAATTCTAGCCAATAAAATCCATGATTTTACGATTGTAATAGATATGATCATAAGATAAACGATCTTACCACATAGGCTTGGTCCAATTCAGAATCACGATTCCGACTATCGCTTGCAGAATTTTATATTATTTCACCAACTGAAAACCATAAAAATGTGGGTCTAATACGTTGTCTCAATTAGCTTCACCATATAAATAATTAAGCTGAAGTAGCGGCAACATGCATGCATGCTAGATTATGCACAAACAGAAGTAGTTCTGAAAAGACTTATCGGCGAATTTGTGGAGGCCACCAATGTTAAAATGAACAACTGATACCAAACTAATAAGTGCATGTTTTGCCTTGGAAAGGAAAGACAGAAATTCTATTCTAACAAGCCGGCCACCAAGTGGAACTTACAATTCACGAAATCCAGCATGATTAGTGCCTTGATCATTTCAAACTAATTAAAGTAAGGTTTATGTTCCCTAGTGAGAACTGAAAGCAACTGATATGACCGGTGGCGGTGGGACATTAACTGAAGAATGGTCCAGGTGGAATGTACGTACTTCCAGCGTTCTCTCTTGCAAGTGGAAATAGAACTAGCAGCCACTACCTCCATCGTGGTTTATAAGCCCCCTTTGTATTTTGTGTCAAATTTTAAATAGAGATTTAACTAATAAAATATTAATACATGTTATAAAAATTATATCGTTAGATTCGTATTTAAACATAGTTTTCAATCATACTATTTTTTATGACATGTATTAATATTTTGTTAGTTAAATTTAAGGTCAAAATTATAAACGAGGACGGAGGTAGTAGTGAGTAACAGATTTATATATCCACACAAGATGGAACAATTTGTCAAAGTAATACAATTCTTTCCTAGAAATGAAGACCAAGTGAATGATTCAAGAAAGAAACTAATTAGAATCTGATTGGTGCATGCGTCGATCGTGTCAAAATAATGCAGTATTGACCAGTGCGAAATCAGCTGAAAAAAAGGTCCCACTCTTCTTCTTTTCTCCAAGTGACCGATCCGAATCCGATAGTGATTTGCTGATGCATAACGCACTTTAATTTGTTCATCATCATCTGGCGGAAGAAAAACAAGACAAGGACCTCGTGTAGGTTTGTAGCTAGCTGGTCGTGTTCGGGCCGGCTGTTAGCTTCCAATGGCGACCACCGGCGTCGTCATCCTCCTGCTCCTCCTACTCGCGCCAACACCGTATCTGGCCGCCGCCGATTTCTGCGACAACGTCAAGGCCGCCGGCGCCGCGCTCTCCCGGAACGCCTCCTCTTCGCCGGTACAGTTCTCCACGGCCACCATCGGCCAGGCCCCCGACGTGGTCTACGCGCTGGCGCTCTGTCTCGGCGACGTCCTCGACGGCTCAGCCTGTGGTGCCTGCATCGCCGACTGGTTCGCCACCGTAAACCAGACGCAGTGTGACAAGGCGGGCTCCAGCTACCGCGACTGCATCGTCGTCTATGGTGCAACCGCCGACATCCTAGCGGCACCCTCGAACGCCACGGGAGGATACGGCGACAACACGCCGCCCTTCCAGGATTGGAACATCAGGAACGTGACCGCCGACGACGCCCCCCGCATCGTCAACCTCACCTTCGAGCTGCTGGCGAAGACCGCGCAGATGGCGGCCACCGCGACGCCCAAGCTGTACGCCACCGGCGTCATGGCCATGAAAAGAGTGACAACCTACCCGGACGTGTACTCCCAGGTGCAGTGCACGCCGGACCTGTCCGCCGATGACTGCTCGGCGTGCCTGAGCCGCCTGCTCCGCATGGTCAACTCCACCATGGCCCTGCGCATGGGTGGGCGGATGGGTGTCACGCGGTGCTTTTTCAGGTACGAGGCGTTTCCTTTGTACGGCGCCCGGCCCATGCTAAGCCTGCCGTCGTCGCCGCCGGGGCCGGCTCCGACTCCGACCAAACGCAGGAGCATGCTGTGGGTGATCCCCGTAGCTTTAGTTCCTCTAACGGCGGCAGCGCTTCTCTTCTTCATCTGTTACCGTCGACGGCTAACAAGGCAAAGAAAAGGTACATATGCTATTTTTCTAGTGGATTCGTTCTTTCATAGTATAATCTTCACAAATAGTGGTAAATTGGTGATTATGTTACTGCTATGATATTTGATGGCAATAATGTTACTCAAGGATCAAGACGTGCTCACAGTTTGGAGTGGCAAGGGAAAAATTCGGATTTCTCTTTGTTTGAGTTTGAACATCTACTGGAGGCCACAAGAAATTTTTCAGAAGAAAGCAAACTTGGGCAAGGTGGCTTCGGCGCTGTCTACAAGGTAAATTAGTAGTATAGGCCACTTTTATTGTCAACTGTTTAGTAGAAGCCTAATATGGTCCCTAGTATGAAACATGAACCTAGCTCATAAGTTCGTAAATGGTTGAGAAGGATTAATTACAATGATTCATACTTTTGAAGAGATTTTTTTCGCAGGGCCAGCTTTCAGATGGGTCGGAGATAGCGGTTAAGAGACTTGCTTCACATTCAGGACAGGGTTTCATGGAGTTTAAAAATGAAGTCCAGCTCATAGCCAAACTCCAACACATGAATTTGGTTCGACTCTTGGGATGTTGCTCTCAAGAAGAGGAGAAAATACTGGTCTATGAATACTTGCCAAACAAAAGCTTGGATTTCTTCATCTTTGGTATGCATTTGCATTTCTTAGTTACTTCAATTACTCTCAGTCGATATGATGCATCAGAATGACTAAATATTACTGGTGGCTTGTTTTTGGCAGTCCTATGAGTATAGTTTCATGACCTTGGCAATTTATTTTCATTTATCTGGGTGCCTTTTCCCTGTTATACTAATAACAAATTGATGTGTAGATGAGAATAAAAGAGCTTTGCTGGATTGGACAAACCTTGCAGTAATAATTGAAGGGGTAGCAAATGGACTTCTCTACTTACATAAGCACTCTCGATTGCTTGTCATACATCGAGATCTTAAACCAAGCAACATTCTCTTGGACTGTGAAATGAATCCAAAAATTTCAGATTTCGGGCTCGCAAAAATATTCAGCTCAAATGACACCGAAGGAGACATTACAAGAAGAGTTGTTGGCACATAGTACGTTTCTTTAAAAAAAACTCCAATTTCAATTACATTTGTTACATTTCAACAAGATAAGGTAATCTTGACATTTATCATATACCATTTTAGTGGCTACATGGCCCCTGAGTATGCTTCGAAAGGAAACTTCTCTATTAAATCCGATGTCTTCAGCTTTGGTGTTGTCATTCTTGAGATCCTAAGCGGGAAACGGAATTCTGGTACCCAACAGTGTGGAGGTTTCATCAATCTGCTTGGATATGTAAGATTATATGCACAAACTTAAGCTTGCAAAATTATCTCTTACTTCTCATTTTCTACACAACCTAATGCGTGTGACGGAATTGCAAACAGGCATGGCAATTATGGGTAGAGGGAAAGTGGATTGACCTTGTTGATGCATCATTGGTTTCTGATAGTCACTCAACAAAGATAATGAGGTGCATTAACATAGCATTGTTGTGCGTACAAGAGAATGCTGTTGATCGACCAACCATGGGAGATATTGTGTCAATGCTAAGCAATGAGACTATGATCTTGGCTGACCCTAAGCAGCCAGCATATATCAACGTAAGAGTAGGAAATGAAGAGACATCCAATGCTCCTGAGTCATATAGTATCAATGATGTGAGCATATCAATCACAAGTCCTAGGTAGTGTTTTTTGTTGTGTCATGGTCTTGTACTATCCACTTGTAGTACATTCACACCAACATAAATGGTGTATACTGCGTAAGTTTTGGTGGTGTCTCAAGTGTGTCGTTTATGTGCCCCAAAAAGTATAAGAGAAAGGCTTCGAAGCTACTTGGAGCAACCTTTTCCGTTCTTATTTTCTTCTTAATTAGCAACTTTCAACTAACTTTAGTTATGTGCATGAGGTGTTTTTCCACCTTTGTTGTCACGCATACTAAAACACTGCCAAATGCGGTTGATTCTGATAAGTTGTTCCATACATGATGATTCGTTATCTACGGACATAATGAGAACTACAATGTTTAGCTATAAGAACACTACAAACTGCAAAGTCTAAGTGGTTAAAATACCAAAGGAGAGGAGGTGGTTTTGGTGCTTGATGAAGGCTTCAATTTATCTATGACAGATTGTGTCTATCCAAAAGCTCATGCAATACAAATCATCTTTTTTTTCCTCCATAAGGGGCCTTCAGCTTCTTGTATATAGTCGGGGGCAAGTGCCTTGGCGGGTACATGAATCCTCAAAACCGAGCGAAACTCTTTTTGTCCCTCGTCCTACGGTTGGTTTTCCTGGTTGGAGGGATTCCAAGTATTGTATGGGTTTCTCCTTGGATATAGTAATTGTACACTACTCGTAATCAGTTTGATTCTATCTCCGGTGGCACTCCGATGCTTGTTATGGAGATGCGTCCAGTTAGCCGTCGCCATGGCAGCAGAGAAAACAAGGAGTGGGGTGAAAGCGAAGGGGATTATGAAATGGGGTCATGATGTGATGTCCGAAATTGATTATCCCAAGGAATGACCTCGAATTAGGCATTCCACGTACGGCAGGCTTTCCGACCTGTTTCTTGTCCACTTTATTTGTTCTCTCTTCTAATTTCGGACGTGTGATTCTGTTCTAGTCCTTAATCTATAACTATTTTGTTGAAAAAACCAAATCTTCTACGTATTATATTCGTGCTGGCCGGCAGCTGCTAGACCGAGTGTAAGTGAAAGTGAACTGAACAATTTTAAGTCAACAAATTAACTGGGGTGACGCGGAGATTGATTGTTCAAATTAGTTGGAAAGCAACAGGCAAACAGTCATCAGAGGCTGGCCGGCCATTGCATAAAATTTTGTTTCATTCTTCCAAGTCATCCACCATGCGACATGGAAAGCATGTGATTGCCGGCCGTGCTAAACACATACGTTAGGTGAAAGTGAACGTCTTGACCTGTATAATTAGTTATCTCACACTCAACAAGTTGTTCTTCACCTGAATAACCCGTGCGTTAGGTGCCAAACACGTAGTATCATATTCAATAATTTGTTCTTGACTCTCTGAAAGAAAGACTTGCTCAACCGAAAGCAACGACTACAACAATTGCCAGCGGTTAGTTAATTTGGAGTTTTGATGAGGGGTGGCATATTTCTATGTGTGATGACAAAGGCGGGTGACCTTTTCCACTAAAATCCAATGGGTGTAAATTTCTAATTCACCGGATAGACGGCCAGATGTCTTATTTTTCTGCAATATTTTCTAATATGTTTTTTTATGTTATTCTGGCTAGTCCATCATACACATTTAGTACTTACTCTATAATACAATATAATATTTTTTAGGTGTGGTTCCAATCTTTTTTTTGAACCAGACTATCCCCATTTGCATTTATCATGAAAATTACGAGTTCTTATAGACCAGAGGAGACGGGAAAGAGAGAAATAGTTTGAGACACTAATTGTAAACCCACTGTGACCATGTTGTGGTCCGGCAACTGATGTGTTTCTTCTCAGCGACTTGTTGAAGGCATCTAGTGGTACACTTTTGATGCTTGTTAGGCTTGTTTTGTTGTGTGTTTATTTTTTATTCTTTTTTGCGGAAAGGCCAAAGGCCATATATGGTCATATATTAAGCACTGTAGTATAAATATGTAGAAATATGCCCTTACAAAAAATGAAAAATACATTCAGATTCTTAGGATTGCTGAAGTCTTTTTCCTCCTGCATCCATTGATGACGTGCTTTATTTCATCAGCGTGTATAAAAAGTCCCTCGACACTATATTGTATCTTTCGGCTGTGTCATGTAATTTTAGAAACGGAGTAAAACCCTGTTTTTAAAAAAAAAATCAAGACACTAATTGGAAGCCCGCTGCTAAGGGCATCTCCAATGCCGACTTGCAAATTCCTCTGGTATATGTCCGTTTTTATGTTCGGACGTGGTCCGCGGACATGATACGGGAGGGAGCCATCCAGTTACAAATTACCCGACTGAGAGGTGAAAAAATAGGTGGGGACCATGCATGTGGTGAGATATTTATAGTTTGGTGTCCGGTTGGGAGGAGAGGGAGAAGATAGAGGGGGCATGCATGTGCGGTTGGGAGGAGAGAGAGAGAAGAGAGATACATGCATGTGATTGGGACTCCGGAAAACCTCCTCCAGGTTTGTCTGCAAAATACCGGAATTTGGACGTCCAGACAGCTTCGAGGATTGATAAAGGTCCCCATTAATTTACAAAAGTGAACAAATGTGTCCAATCAGACATATACTAGTACTTTGCGGGTCTTTCTTGGAGATGCCCTAAAATGCCTGAAAGACATGTACATACTTTTTTAAATCGAAAATCCACCATGGCGACTATTAATTTTCGAACATACTTACGTTGTCCAAAAGGCTGCATACAATGAATCACGGAGGATCTCCCCTAGACACAAGTCTGGAATCCCTTCTACATGGGGAGCTAACAAATGAGCTACAATAATCCTCTCCCTCGGACGGTGTTCTATGGTTATATGAGAGATATTCCCAGCTAAGAACACACTCTTCGTATATTGCCGAAACTTCTGTCGCTGAAAAACCTCCATCATGCATAGTTTGAACAACTTCCAGGCAGTCTGAGTTGATAGTTATCTTCTTGCTCCAACTTGACATGCCACGATGAGTTTCAATGCTTGCGTTTCTGCAGTAGCAACCGAGTTTACATGTTCTATTCCACTGTTACTCGGAGCCACAAAGTGCCCATGGTCATATTTGATCACAGCTCTAGTAGCCCCCTTCTCCTCATGAAGACAGAAAGCAGCATCGATATTCATTTTAACATAGCCCTCAGGAGGTTTCGACCAACCTTTGTTTCTTGATGCGCATCTTCCTATCCAAAACCTTCATGTGGTTTGCAGTCGAACACATGTACGCTAGTTTTTAACCTAGAATGATGAAAAGAGATTTCTATTCTGTTCCTGCCGGACCGGACACCGGAGCTGGCAGACCGAGCGTGTAAGTGAGGTGAGCAATTTTAAGTCGAGAGAAATTAACTGAGTGTTTGATCCTTCAAACACTTCATAGACTTTCTTTCCACCAGCCTCAGTGAACCCCGAGAAGACCTGATGACCTTGACTTTCTCCACATTTTGCCATGTTAAAGCAACGAGAAGCAGAGGCAATTAGGACAGGCAGCACCTGGCCGCGCACGTACGGTCAGCATGGCGGGCGTGCTGCTGCTCGTGCTGCTCGTTCTCATGCCAGCGTCGGCCACGGCGATCGGCCACGTCTGCGGCAGCGGCGCCAACTACACGGCCAACAGCACCTACCACTCCAACCTCGCCGTGCTCAACGCCACCCTCCCCGGCAACGCCTCCTCCTCCCCGCAGCTCTTCGTCAACGCCACCGCCAACGCAAACACAAACGGGACCGCCGGCGTGGTACGCGCGCTCGCGCTCTGCCGCCACGACACCACAAACCTCACGGCGTGCAGGGAGTGCGTCGCCTCGTCGTTCGCGTACGCGCAGAAGATGTGCCCGAACCACACGGCCGCCACCGTCTACTACGACTACGACGAGACGAACGCCCTGAAGCCAGGGTGCCTCCTCGGCTTCTCCGGCGACCGGGGCTTCCTCAGCACGGCGTCCGGCACCACCGGTAACGGCACCTTCTTCCAGTATTTCAACACGGTGAACATCGCCGGCAACGCTGGCGTCGTCGCTGCGGCCGTCCGCCAGCTCCTCTCGCAGACGGCGCGGGACGCGGCCGCCGCGGCCAGGAGGTTCGCCACAGGGTTCATGGACGGCGGCACCACGACAACACTCTACGCCCTGGCGCAGTGCACGCCGGATCTGTCCGCCGGCGACTGCCTGGGGTGCCTCCAGCGGCTCGTGGGCTCGATCAACGCCACCAACTCCGTGCGCCTCGGTGGCCGGATCTTCCGGCTCCGCTGCAACGTCAGGTTCGAGGCCTTCATGTTCTTCGACGACAAGAACATGCGGCGGATTCCATCTCCGACATCCATGTCTCCGGCGCCGGCCCCGGCGCCGGCAAGCAAGAGTATGTGATGAACAATCCTTGATTAATTTACTGACATGTTATTACTATGACTTGTATGATAATTCCTTGACACTGGAAAAAACTTGTGCTAATTTTGAAGGACATGGAGTCAAACCTTGGGTAATTGCCTTATCGGTGGCTGCTTCTGTTGCACTGGTTGCAATCTGTTTCATCGCCTACTGTCTTCGGCGGCTTAGAAAAAAGAACACAAAAGGTGAGTAAATTAGTTACTGAAATGATCAATAGTATATATATAATTAAGAGATCGATACTGATAGCGCCATAATTTTCAGGTACACAAGGAAAGCGTACTCACGAGTTTCAAGAAGGCGATGAACAAGTTTGGGAAATGGAAACAGAGTTAGCCGATTTTTCAGTATTTGACTTTAATCAGATATTAGAGGCTACAGATAACTTTTCCGAAGAAAACAAACTTGGCGAAGGTGGATTTGGCCCTGTTTATAAGGTAAATATATATATATAACAATATTACGTAATAATCCTCGTTTTCTAGGCAAGATAACATGCATCACCATTATCATCAGAGTATATATAGGAATTTGGAACAGTCGATAAGAGGGAGAATATTGATCCATCAAAAAGCCCCAAATTGTTGCACAATACTGATATATGTTTTTCTCCTAGGGCGGCTTTGCTGATGGAGTGGAGATAGCAGTTAAGAGACTTGATGCGGATTCAGGACAAGGTTTCATAGAGTTCAAAAATGAAGTTGAGCTCATAGCCAAACTGCAACACAGGAATTTGGTTAGGCTCATGGGATGTTGCTCTCAAGGAGAGGAGAAAATACTCGTCTACGAATACTTGCCAAACAAAAGCTTGGACTTCTTTATCTTTGGTACATATTTGCGCTTTCAGATTCATATGTCAAATTAAAGTTCTCTTGTCTTTTGATTGTTTCTTTAGATGTTTTTCCACTGTTGTACCAACATTTAATTTCCGTGCAGATGAAGATAGAAAAGCTCTATTGGACTGGGATAAACGTATTGTGATAATTATAGGAACAGCAGAAGGACTTCTTTACCTACATAAGCACTCTAGGTTGCGTGTTATACATCGAGATCTTAAACCAAGCAACATTCTCTTGGATAGCGAAATGAATGCTAAAATATCAGATTTTGGATTAGCAAAAATATTCAGCTCAAATAACACCGACACAAATACTACAAGAAAAGTGGTTGGTACATAGTAAGTTTCATATGAATTACTCCACTTATAAACATTTTTATTGCAAGTCACCCGTATAGTAATTTGACATATATTATTACACTATTTTAGTGGCTACATGGCACCTGAGTATGCATCCCACGGCATTTTTTCTATCAAATCGGATGTATTCAGCTTTGGTGTTTTAACTCTCGAGATCGTTAGCGGGAAGAGGAATTCCCATGAATGTGGAGCTTTCATCAACCTCCTTGGACATGTGAGTGCATGTTTACACATCCATTTAATTGAAAAAAAGGCTTTGTTTAGTCCGTGATCAACTAATTAAGTATTTGATGAAATTTCAAATAGGCTTGGCAATTATTTGAAGAGGAAAGCTGGAGCGAACTCATTGATGCAGCATTGGTTCCCAACATTTATTCGACAGAAATGATGAGGTGCATTAACATTGCACTGTTGTGCGTACAAGAGAATGCAGTTGATCGACCAACCATGTTGGATGTAATTGCAATGCTAAGCAACAAGACCATGATCTTACAAAAGCCTAAGCACCCAGCATATTTCAGCTTAAGCACTGCAGGGAACAAAGAAGCACCCACTACTACTCATTCTTGTAGTGTTAATGATGTGACTATATCTACGGTGACGCCTAGATAGTTTTCCACTATATGAATGTTGTGTTAATTTAGATGTTCGGTAGTTTGTAAGTTCTAAATAATAAATGAAGCGCACAACTTCTTCTCTATATATTACAAATGTAATGTGTTTTGTACAATGGATGTAGCCAATCAAAATAAAAAATGTAGTTATGTTAATTTGTGTTGATATCTTTTAATATCCTACCAATGGTTGTAGGCAATCAAACTACCGATAGTTGTATGGTAACGGACGAACTCTCCACCATCCAGATTACATCCTCTCTTTTTTAACCATGTAGCTTGGAAAAATCAAGGTAGGCACTACCAGAGTCTTTATATATAGTCCTGAAATTAAGTTGATGTACACCGTTTAGAAAACCGAACCATCTCCGAGTGTCTTTCGTGGTTTTGAGAAGGAAGTTGTTTGACTGAAGGGGTGCAGGGAAAAATATATAAATCAAAGAAAGAAAAATAGGAGATAAGAAAGGAAAAAAGAAAATAAAAAAGGTGTCGAAAATCTTTGCCGAGTGTCAAAGGCCAGTGCTAGGCATCATCCCGGATGATGTTTGCAAAATTTATTCTGCCTCGGCAGCCTTGGGATGGAGCCTATCCAACGATCCTAATTTCGAGCTGACAGACGCATCACGCGGGGTGGCCTGGGTTGGGCCACCCGCTTTCTGCATGCGCACACACATACTCCCTCCGTTCCCAAATACTTGTCTTTCTAGGCATTTTAAATGAACTCAACATACGGATGTATATAGACATATTTTAAAATGTAGATTCACTCATTTTGCGCCGTATGTAGTCACTTGTTGAAATCTCTAAAAAGACAAGTATTTAGGAACGGAGGGAGTACACGTCAACTCACTGCATGCAATCCAAAAAAGTAACGTTCACACCGACCATTCGACGGCCGCGCATATAGACTCCATGAATACACATGTATCCTTGTTTCTACATGAAAGTGTTTAAGTTGTCACCTTAGTTGTTGCCATCATAGTATCACCATTAGTCATTCACGTCGCAACACCCCCGCCCGTTGTCATCCCTGCCCATTGCAACAATTGGTGAAAAGACCCGACGAGTGCAACACCAGTTAACATTACGAGCCTCCGATCCTGGTTGCATTGCCGTCGCCGTTGCACATCATGGTCGTCGTTCGAGGTTGCGACATGGTCGTTGTTGCGGTCACCGTCCCCATTGGGGCATCACCCAACAACCCTCGCATCACCCCTCACTCACCCGACAGACATGCCTCGTGGCACCCCAGCGGGTGGTTGTCTCACAACATGGACCACTTGCAGCAATGGCAATCAGCCCTTTGTAGCGTCGTATGTTGCAGTAGTGGTGGTCGGCATTGCAGCATCATGCATACCGCTTGCAACACCAACAATCAATCCTTGTAGCATCTTGTGTCTTGGCTTGCAGCAATGGTGGCCGACCATGCGGCGTTGCGTGACCGTCTTGTAGCAGTGGTGGCCACCTGTTGCAATATCGGGTTTCTCGTCTTGCTACTGAGTGACCATCTCTTGCAAAGTATCGCATCTCGACTTGCAGCAGTGGCGGTCACTCCTTTGTAGTTTCACGCGTCCCGGCTTGCAACAACGACGATGGGCTTTGCACTAATGATGACAATCTTTGCAGCGTCGGCTCCATTGCAACATGAACCGTTTTGTGGTCGCCCATTGCAACATCATCTCCAGCTTGCATGGCATTGTATGATGTTGCAAAATACATGGCCTTTGATCACCCATCAAAACATTGACCATTTTGTGGTCACCTCTAGCTTGCATGGCATTGCAAACATGTGGACCTTTGATAACCCATTGCAACAAAGACCAGGTTGCGGTCACTAATTACAATATGGCCACGACTAACTTTACTATGCAATAAATCTTCATTCTTTCATAGCAAAAATACCTAGAAAAAGCCAAGGCATGTTTTAGCATGGGAGCAAAAACGTATAATACAAAAAAGTAGTTGTAGTACCAAGCAAAGTAACATCAAAGACCATCGTAGCATGTCATCCATATAATACAAGCGTATAACACACCCCTAGCTGCAGATTGCGAGACAGATCATAGTTGCCTACGAAAAAAAAGAGAAACACAGAGTAGAGCAGCGGTGCATGCACATGCACGAGGCAAAAGAATAGCAGTGGTAGGAGTGGGTCTATGTGCAGCTGCGCGTGGCAAATAACAGAAGAGGAGGTTGTGTGTGAGCGTAAGAAAGGACTAGCAGGCAAAGGCGCGGCGGCATGCCGCGCCCGAGCTTGAGCCCATCGTTGATCAAATTATAACTTAATCTATTGTTGCTCGAGTATGTTACCATAGTATATTGTGGTATCTTTTGTGTAAATTTCTGGTGAGCAGCTATATGCTTATGGGAAGATTGTATGCTTGTAAAGGTACAATAGATAATCTGGATTGTTTGATTAGATTACATAGCTAGATGCATACTGCGTGTATGAACAGAGAAATACAATAGGGTAAACACTCGATTATGGTAATATATCACATAGTTGCATGGCATACATGTGTGTATTTCATTAGTATTGTGACTGATCTGCTTTTGGTCTTCATCTCTTGTCATCAATTTTGTTCATGTTTTAAGAAATCGCTTGCAATCAAATAATTTTTTTGCATTTTTGTGAAAAAATGTTTTTAATTTTTCAAAAAATAGTTGATAATTTCAATAAATATTCAAAACTATTAATACTAAAAAAATCCACAAACATTTTTACCAAATTCGTGACTAACTTTTGAATTTATGAACATTTTTAAAAATCCACAAATTTTTGTCTAATCCATAAAAAATATTTAAATTCACGAACATTTTCTGAATCCACAGATTTTTTTTAAAAAGTCCGAGAAAATATTTTTAATTCGCAAAAAACAAATTCAATCCATGAACATTTTTTTAATTCACAAAAAAAATTCGCAATGCACAAACATTTTTTTGATTTCATGATTTTTTTTCAAATTCATGATCATTTTTTGGAAACGCCAACAATTTTCCTATTCATGAAACATTTTTAGTTCTCAGATATTTTTAAAAGTCACAAAAAATTCTGGAGAATTTTTAGTTTTTTTGGTAGGAGAAAACACAGAGGGAAAAACTCCACCAATCAAACCTACGGTAATAGGAGCTAGCGATTCAATGTACTGGGCCAGTCCACCCAAGGTGTGGGATCGCTCCCTTAACGCTCGCAACAGGCGCGCTATAGCAGCTCCCACAAAACATTAGTCAACATTGTTATGCTTAACCTCTGTTAGTTTTTTTACTTCATGTCATGAGAGAAGAGAGTCAAATAAACAGGTGCATAACAAGTCTCGTTTTTCTCTCCATTATGTAAACGGCCGCCGCTTTGGGTATTATGTCGCCGCCCACCAACCTTGATATTCCAGTCATCCTGACTGTTTAATAAATGGCAGTAATTCAAACAGAAGGAAATGTACCCTACGCATGACGCATGAATCATAAATAAAGCACTATAAAATGGCACAATAACAGATTAAACAGAAAGCTACTATAGTACAAAGTTGGGTCATCTATTTTGGAATGGAGGGAGTAGAAATTTAGCGCGCGCACACACACACAAAAACTAAGCTTCTATCCTCGCTAGCCGGCACGATAAGAAAGAGAATCTCTCCTACTTTAAAAATAGTGTTCTCTCTAGCTCATTTATTCGTCCACCCTTTCATCCATAGTTCCTATTTTTATTTTCTCATCTCATCTTTGGTTTTTCCTCATTAGTTTTGCATGAAAACCACCTTAGCTGCAAAGATTTTTTTAATTTGTAATCACATTAACAATAAAATGGCTTGTAATCATGATGATTACCTACACAAATTCACTAAACAATTAATACAAATGTACTCCTTACGATTCAAAATAGGTGTCGTGGCTTCAGTTTAAATTTAAACTAAACCTGAACTAAAGCCAGGACAGTTTTTTAGATCGGAGGGAGTACAAATTATGCTGCCATTGTAACGCATTGACAATTATCTAGTGATTCAGAAGAACAAAAAAGAAGGCCCCCGCAAACTTGGTGCTAGATACATTAATTGACCCATGCGAAATCAGCAGAAAAAAGGTTTCCGTGTTCATTTTTCCAAGCGAACGATGGTGATTTGATGACACGCAAGCGCACTTATTAGTGGATCATCTCATCTGGCAGAAGGGAAACAAGAAACATGTTGTAGCTAGCTAGTCGTGCACTCGTGATAGATCGGCCATGGCGATCATCCTGCTCCTCCTACTCACACCGTCTCTGGCGGCCGCCGACGTGTTTTGCGACAACGTCAAGGCCATCGCCACCACTCTCTCCAAAAACGCCGCCTCTTCCCCGGTACACTTCGCCACCAAGACCTTTGGCGGCGGCCCCAACGTCGTCTTCGCGCTCGGGCTCTGCCGCGGCAACGTCCTCGACGGCCCCGCCTGCGGTGACTGCATCGCCAACTGGTTCGGCAAAGCGCTGAACCGGACCAGGTGCGACAAGGCCCGCTCCACCTACGGCGACTGTATCGTCGTCTACAGCGCCGGCGATGATATCCTAGCGGCGCCCTCGAATACCACGGGAGCGTACGGCGACAACACGCCGCTATTCCAGCAGTGGAACATCAAGAACCTCACCACCGGCGACGTCCCCCTCGTCCACGAGCTTCTGGTGGAAACTGCGGAGAAGGCGGCCACCACGACGCCGAGGCTGTACGCGACCGGCGTCATGGACATAGACGAAGTGACGACCTACCCGAAGGTGTACTCCCAGGCGCAGTGCACGCCGGACCTGTCCGCCGACGACTGCTTGGCGTGCTTGCGCCGTCTCCTCGGCATGGTCAACTCCACCATGTCCCTGCGCATTGGCGGGCAGATGGCTGTCATGCGGTGCTATTTTAGGTACGAGGCGTATCTGTTCTACGACGCCCGGCCCATGCTGAGTCTGCCGTTGCCGCCACTGCCGACGACTCCGACCAAAAGCGGGAGCATGTTGTGGGTAGTTGCGGTAGTTGTAGTTCCACTAACGGCAGCAGCATTTCTCTTTTTTTTTTTGAACAAGGGCAGGGTCCAAAAGGACCCCAAACTTTATTTGATATTACAATACCGTAGTACAAGCGAGAGCAACAGGACACACAACAAACTGAAAATTACAAAGCAGTCCCTGAAATATGCAGAAAGGACCCCAAAGATCTGAAGAGGAACGCAATCAGGTCCAAGCCACTCCCGATGGACTGCAAACTCGCCGGTGCCGGGGACATCACCACTTGGTCCGACGAGTTCTTCACCGCAGCAAGCCGTGAACATCGAGCTAGAGTAGCACTGCCTCCCATATAGCTTCAAGGCTACGAGGAAGAGGTTTGGCCGCCCTTCGGCCACAGGATTCGGTGGCACGGCGGCGCTGCAAGCCGGCTGTCCGCCGGGGGCGCCAAAGCTCAAGCACCATCGATGATTTGCTCTGGAACCGGTCGCAAGAACCATCTTCATACCAGTCCCCGTCGACTTGACCACCACCATGGTGACTGCCGTCGGCGAGAGCAAGCGAAGGGGATTCCTGCATACCAGGGGAGACATCGAGCTTATTTCCGAGGATTCTAGCGCGCCTACTTCCAGCAGCAGCGAGCCAACCGCCACCACCAACAAGAGCATCGCCAGGAACCACCGAACGCGGCTCAGGCGCGCCGGCAGCAAAATCCTCATCAGCATGACGCCAATCTCCAGCACTAGGCCAAACTCCTCTAAGGAAAAACTAGAACTGCACATACTAGATACTATAGAGGCCTCCCCCATCACCTCTCCAACCGGCATCGCCGGCGGTGAAGATCCGGGATCGGGCCGGCCCCGAGCCGCTTTTGTTTTCGCCTCTCCCAAACAGAACCGAGGAAAGGAGAAGGAACGAGAAAGTGGGGTCCAGAGCAGAGTGTTGTTGCTTTGTGCGATCGTGCCTACCATTTTTTTTTCGAATATGCACGAGTGTGCATATTATATATTATACTCCCTCCGTTCCTAAATATTTGTCTTTCTAGACATTTCAAATGACTAACACATACGGATGTATGTAGACATATTTTAGAGTGTAGATTCACTCATTTTACTCCGTATGTAGTCACTTGTTAAAATGCCTAGAAAGACAAGTATTTAGGAACGGAGGGAGTAGAAGAAAGGCAAAGAGTGCCTCCACCATAGTTCCAAGGTTCATATTACAACACTCCTAATCCTCACTACTAGCCCACCGTTCAAGCCGAAGGAAGAAGGGGTCCATGTCTCTCTTAAACTTGCCGGCAATAGACCACATTCTTCCTTCCGACTTTACTCTACCTAGTAAAACACCTAACGAAGGTGATGCCCCATCAAACACAATAGCATTGCGATGCTTCCACAACTCCCACAAAGTCAGCAAGAAAACCGTATGAAGATCCTTCTTGTGCCAGCCGTTAGTCCCATGCTTCTCCGCAAGCCAGATGGCTAAGGAATCGTGTGCAGTCGGAGTCCAGTCCAGCATGCCCAGCGCCTCACATACTGCAGCCCACGCTGACCTGGCAAAGACGCACGTCAGTAGCACATGATCAATCATTTCGTCCTCCTGGTCGCATAAGGGGCATGCATCCTGGTGTGGGAGGCCTCTCCTCGCCAGTCTGTCAGAGGTCCAACACCTGTTTCTTAAGGCAAGCCAAGCAAAAAACTTGCAGGTAGCTGGGGCGTGAGACTTCCAGGTCAGCTCTGCCATAGGCTCAACCGTCCGTCCCCAAAATTTTGCCGCGTAAGCCGAGCGCACCGAGAAACGGCCGTTGGTCTCCCATGACCAACCGACCAAGTCCGGCCCATCCGCCTGCTGCTCCCACGTGCTTACTTTGATCCAAAGCTGTAAGTACTCCTGCAATGCTCCCTCACCAATATTCGGGCCAACATCCGATGCCCAAGACCCATTTTGCACAGCCTGGGCGACTGATCTCGTCAATCTGGTCCGCCTTGGGATCATACCATATATTGTTGGAGCAATCTCTTGTATCCGCATACCATCTAGCCAACGATCCTCCCAAAAAAGTGTATGGAGACCACAGTTTGCTTCACTCCTCATAGCCGCCTGGACAAGTAACTTAGCTTCTTTGGGGATCTTGATCTTGAACTCGCTCCAAGGTCTACTCGTGTCCACTCTTGTGAGCCATGCCCACCTGGCTTGCATGGCCACATTCAGCCATCTAAGGTTAGGTATCCCTAAGCCACCAGCCCACTTCGGCGCACACACCGAATCCCAAGCAACCGCACAGTTCCCTCCGTTAGCTTCCGCTCTTCTGCACCATAGGAAGCCTCTACACACTTTGTTCATTGCCGCAATCGTCTTCTTTGGTAAGTCGAGCGCCATCATGGCGTGGATGGGCATGGCACAGAGCACAGACTTCACCAATGTAAGCCGCCCACTCTTCGGCATTAGAGCCGCTTTCCACTTAGGCAGACAATTTGCCATCTGATCAACTAGAAACTGCATTTGTGCCGCGGACTGCTTCCTCAAGGTCAGCGGCAGCCCAAGGTACTTAATTGGAAAAGCCCCTCTCGGGCATCCCAGCCGATGACACACCGTACCTGCCTCCTGATCATTGCATCTTATCGGTAGGGCCACCGATTTGCCCATGTTTATCCTCAAGCCCGAAGCCTCTCCAAACATTTCCAGAATGTTCTTGCATATGTCTAGCTCCGTGGACTTGGGCTTGATGAACACCACCACATCATCAGCAAATATAGACAAGCGCTGCCTCATACCTGTATGTGCCAAGGGCTCCAACACACCACTAGTCGTGGCCCTCTGAAACAACCTCTGCAACGGTTCCATAGTAAGAATGAATAGCATCGGCGATATCGGATCCCCTTGTCGCAGCCCCTTGCAGTTATAGATGGTGTCGCCGGGGTCTCCATTTACCATGACTTTGGTGGTGGATGTTGAAAGGATTCCACAGATCCAGGATCTCCACCGAGGGCCAAACCCCATTTGTTGCATCACCTCAAGCAAGAACGGCCACTGCACCGAATCGAAGGCCTTCGAAATATCTAACTTTAGAAGCACCGAGGGCATCCTCAGGGCATTCAGCCTTCGGGCCATACTTTGAACCAACATGAAGTTGTCATGCAGCGATCGACCTTTCACAAAAGCGCTCTGGTGGTTTCCAACCAACTGCGGAAGGTGCACCACCAAGCGACAAGCAAGCACCTTCTCAAAAATTTTGATAGCCCCATGCACGAGGTTGATCGGCCTGAAGTCACCCACGTCCAAAGCACCATCCATCTTAGGCAATAATGTCACCAAAGATTTGTTGATAGCCGCCAATCCCCTCATGTCTCCATTGTAGAAGCAATCCATGGCCTTCATGAAATCTACCTTAATAATGTTCCAACACTTTGCATAGAACCGGCCCGTGAACCCATCCGGCCCTGGCGCCCTATCCGGGGGCATATCCTTAATCACGTTTTCCACTTCCTCCATAGTGAAAGCCACCTCCAACTGTGATAGGTCCAGATGCGGCAGGTCTAGCCCCTGTAGGTTTAGTGTGTAACTCCGCGGCTCCACGGTGCCGAAAGCCCTGCCGTAGTACGCATCCACCGCGGACGCCACCTCTTCCTGCCCTGAGTGAATAGCCCCATTGTATTTCACCGATTTGAGTACATTCTTCCGCTGCCTGTGACTAGCTTGTTGATGGAAAAGCCTCGTGCTCCCATCCCCTTCTCGGAGCTGCAGTAGCCTGGAGCGTTGTCTTGCGATAGTTCTCTCCAGTGAGCATAGCCCTAACAGCTTCCTCTTTAAGCGTCGCCTCAAATCCCTCTCTGCGTCTGCTAGCTGTCTTGATTCCATGGCAACGTCTAGCTGCTTTATCACCTCCAATGCAATGGATATCTGTAACTTTACATTACCAATCCAACGGTTGCTCCACTTCTGAAGACTAACCGCCGTGGCCCTCAGCTTGTTCTGGAGCGTAAGATAGTCGTTCGAGGCCACAGGGGTGGAGTCCCAAGCCGCCTGTACTGTTTCCATGAATCCCTCCGCCTTGACCCAGAACGCCTCAAACTTGAACCTTTTCCTCGTCATAATCTCCAAGTTCATATCGAGAAGCAGTGGGCAGTGATCCGATACTGCCGTACCCAGCGCAGAAAGGAAACATGATGGGAATGCTTCATCCCATTCATTGGAGACAAAGACATGATCGATTTTCTCTAGTGTTGCGTTCTGCCTCTCGTTGGACCAAGTGTATCGTCGCCCATTCAGGTATAACTCCTTCAGTTCTAGCATGTTCAGCTTAGATCTGAACCGCCTTAACATCCTCCGATTAATCAAATCATTGTTCTTGTCCTCCTGCCCAGCTATGAGATTAAAGTCTCCAGCAACTAGCCAAGGCCCCGCGTGCAGGTCCCGTATATCCACCAGGTCTTGTAGGAACTCAAGTTTGTCGGCCTCCTCCTGGGGGCCGTAGACACATGTCAACCACCAGGCTTGTTCATCCTCCGGACACTTGACCAGTGCCGTCAACGTATGATTTGTGTAGTGTGGGTTGGACAAGTGAGTAATAGATTCATCCCACGCCACCAAGATCCCACCACGTGTTCCCAACGCCGGTAAGTAGAAGAACTTCTCATATTTATTACCAAGGCATTGGCGCACAATGCTTGCAGATACATCATGCAATTTCGTCTCTTGTAGACATACAATGGCCGGATTGGCGGATGTCACCACCTGAAATAGAGCGTTCCTCCTCGCCGGAGCATTAAGCCCACGGACATTCCACACCAACATCTTAAGGGGTTGTGCATTCATTTGGGATGCCCACAACGACCCCGCGTAGCAGAACGGGCCACTAGGCCACAGCCGGCCCGTCGATCCACGGTTCCTGGGGTGATTCCCATCCAAACAAGGCCAGCACAGCCGCAATGTGCGCGTCCGAGAGCGGGCGTGAGAAAAGGTCAACGTACATCCGAAGGGCATCCTCCGAAATAGCCTCTCCCTCCTGTGCCAAGCACAACTTCCTGATGAGCACTTGTTGCGGCTTAGATGCCGCATGTTTGGCAATCCTGGCACTCCTCCTGGGCGTGACTTCGATCCTCTGCTTCTTCCTTTCCTGACGGTAGGTGTGGGCAACATTCCTTCTATTCGGCCTGGGCAAGATCAGAGACAAGGGTTGGCGAACACCAGCACAAAATGCCCCCATGTCTACGTGAAACTCGTCCCCCACCCCTGCCTGCATGGGAGCGGCGCTGCATGGCCTCGAATCCAACGCATGGCCAAGCTCCTCCTCAGGTGGGTCCTTATCCACCCCATTGGCCGGACAGTGTGGCCTGCATGCCAGTTGGTTGGCCATATGGCACACCTCGTCCTCTGGCTGGTCCGCGTCAGGCGCCTACCCAACCATACCCGGCCTCGGGTCCTGCAGCGGGCTTGTATCCCCCGAGGAGAGGCTGACCTGGAAAGTGTCCCAGGGCTCCACCTGCAGGGCGCAATCCTCCACATCCTGGTGCAACGACAGGAGTTCCTGATTTTCCCCAGTCCCGAAGCTTGCCAAATCTTCGTCCGTCATATCCTGCAGGAGGAAGGGGATTTGAACCAATCCAATCTGCACAGATCCATGCACATTCCGGCCTCCAATGGGCACCCGGACCGAGGCGGCGGCCCCACTCCCCTGCGTCCCAGCAGCTTCGTCCACCTCCTTCTGTCGCCACCTGATTAGCTGCACCGATGGTGGTGAGCACGCAGTCTTCATGGACCCCATCGCTGTCGGGGCCGGGCAGGACGCCTCGCGTGACAGGGAACAGCTGGCCCCCAACGCGCCGGGCCCCAAGATTGGCTGAACGACCGGGCCCGTGGGGATACGCATGGCGTCAGCCACCCGCCGGGCCCCCACGCGGCTGTTGCTGACCAACCCGTCATCCATCCGCATCGTTTGACCGCGGTTGCGCGCACCCCTCGTCGGCAACGCCGCTGCCGCCGTATACGATCCGGCCGTGCTCGCCGAATCACCACCATGGCCGCCCGTACGCCGAGCGCAACCACCCTGTCCACCTTGACCACCATGGTCACCAGGCGCTGGATCGTCATTCCCAATGGGTGGAGATGGAGGCGGAGGCGGCACCGGCCGCCCCTCCATAGCCTCGTCGTCCACCAACGGGTCCGCCAATACCTCGATGTCGATAGGATACGAGAGTGCCGTAGTGCATCGTCCCACAGTCAGTCGCCGTCCTTCCTCCATGGCCCAAAGAGTTCGTCGGGGTTCGTCGATGAAGAGCAAACGCCGCCTCGGAATCCGCTGCGGACGGTCTGTGCGCAGCCAGACCCGGAAGTCCGCCATGTCCGCACGACTGGCGGTGTCTTCGTCCATCGCCACAACGTAGCCTAAGCCACGCAAGACCACGCTCGCCGTCCTCTGGCTCCAGGCGTGTGCCGGCACCCCTCGCAGAGAGATCGGGACGAGGAAGGGCAGGGATGCCACCGTGGCCTGCGACTGGCGAATCCAGGGCCGCAAGGAGAGCTCGAACCATGAGGAACTCGCCCGGCCTTCACGCACCATCCGATCCCGGAGATCACCGTCCTGGCAGAGCACCAAGAAATCCTCCGGATAGTAACGTCGAATGGACATTTCCGTCGGGCCGACGCCGAATGCCGCATGCAGAGCACGCGCCGCCGAGTCCACGTCCACCGAAGGCCTGGTGCCGATCACAGTGACAAGCACAGCTCACGCCAGCTCTGCCTCCAGCCGCCGCGTGTCTTCTGCCGCCTCCAAGAAGCAGACCTCCATCTGCTCCGGCTCCGGACGAGGCGGCGTGGCCTCCAGGGAGCCGAAAGATGCCGTGAATTCCGGCGAAGCCGACGATGCCGCAGGAGGCCCTTGCACCACATGGCTCCACAAGCGCACCGCGCCCGGCGGAGGTGGCACGGCGGCGGAGGAGGTAAGACCGAGGGCGAGCGATGCGGCGAGGCCGGCGGCGAGGGCGCATCCACAGCAGCCCGAAGACGGAGCGCCGGAGGCAGGCGCGGCTGCTGCTCCACCGGAGACGGACTGCGCGGCCGAGTGCACCCGCGCGAGGTATGGCCGGCACCACGGCAACGGACGCAGAACGTGGGGTTGGTGCACTCCCTGGAGATATGGCCCTCGCTGCCACAGTTATAGCAGCAGCCATACAGCTCCGCCGGCAGCTTGGAGGTAGGCGGCGGGCGGGCAGCAGTGAGCACGCGCGGCTCACCAGCCGGGCGGCGACGCCTCGGACGCGAGACGCGGACAGGCGGGGCACGCGGGCGGCGGCCCACCTTGGTCTACCAGGCCCCAACCCCGGACAGAGGAGCCGGAGCGCGCGAGGAGCCAGCCCCGCCCTGGACCACCGGGCCGAAGGGAGTGCCCAAGATCTCCGGGACGACGACCATGGACCTGAGCCGCGGCCGCAGCTGCGCCGGAGGAGGGGAGATCCGCGCGGAAGGCACGCGGGGTGAGGAGGGCATAGGAGCCCGGGGCGGAGAGGGGGAAGCCGCCGACCCGGACGAGAACGACCCCGAGAGAGAGACCTTAGAGGCCATGGCGCTGCGGGAGGGTGGGCGCCGCCTCCGGGGTGGAGCGCGACGCTTGTGGTGTCCGCCGGCGCTGGAGTGACGGCCGGCGCGGAGCGCAGGAGCGCAGGGGAGGAGCGCAGGGGAGGAGCGCCCGTGGCTAAACTAGGAGCTCTCCCTCTACATGCAGAGATGTTGAGTGTCACTCTCGCCGATTGAAAAGGCGAAGAAAAGGTATGCTCGCTAAGAGCATCTCCAGCCGCGCCCAACAGGCCCCTCAGGGCGACTTTTTTTCGCGTCGGCGCCGACAAAAACCCCCAGTCGCGCCCCCAAGACGCCGGAAACCGCCGGCTTGGCCCGTTTTTGAGCCCGGGATCCCAGGACGAACCCAGCGCGCTGGGGGTGCTTGGGGCTCTGGCGGAAGGGAAAAACATGCCTGGGCCATACTGTCAGGTGAAAAGTCAAGGCAATCGTCCAGATTCGCCTCCTTCCCCACCCCCGAGCGCTCGGCCAACACCCTGCCGATCCTGGCACCGCCCGCCACCCAGCACCTCTAGGTAGGTCATCCCCGCCAGAAAAGAGAGAAGGTTTCGCCGCGGCAACCTCTTCAGCACCTTCCCGACGAGTTTTTGTTGGAAATATGCCCTAGAGGCAATAATAAAAGTATTATTATTATATTTCTTTGTTCATGATAATAGTCTTTTATTCATGCTATAACTGTATTATCCGGAAATCGTAATACACGTGTGAATACATAGACCACAATATGTCCCTAGTGAGCCTCTAGTTGACTAGCTCGTTGTGATCAACAGATAGTCATGGTTTCCTGGCTATGGACATTGGATGTCGTTGATAACGGGATCACATCATTAGGAGAATGATGTGATGGACAAGACCCAATCCTAAGCATAGCACAAAGGTCGGTTAGTTCGTTTGCTAGAGCTTTTCCAATGTCAAGTATCTCTTCCTTCGACCATGAGATCGTGTAACTCCCGGATACCGTAGGAGTGCTTTGGGTGTATCAAACGTCACAACGTAACTGGGTGATTATAAAGGTACACTACAGGTATCTCCGAAAGTGTCTGTTGGGTTGACACGGATCGAGACTGGGATTTGTCACTCCGTATGACGGAGAGGTATCTCTGGGCCCACTCGGTAATGCATCATCATAATGAGCTCAAAGTGACCAAGTGGTTGATCACGGGATCATGCATTACGGTACGAGTAAAGTGACTTGCCGGTAACGAGACTGAACAAGGTATTGGGATACCGACGATCGGGTCTCGGGCAAGTAACGTACCGATTGACAAAGGGAATTGTATACGGGGTTTGATCGAATCCTCGACATCGTGGTTCATCCGATGACATCATCGAGGAGCATGTGGGAGCCAACATGGGTATCCAGATCCCGCTGTTGGTTATTGACCGGAGAGTCTCGGTCATGTCTGCATGTCTCCCGAACCCGTAGGGTCTACACACTTAAGGTTCGGTGACGCTAGGGTTATCAGGAAGACAAGTATGTGATTCACCGAATGTTGTTCGGAGTCCCGGATGAGATCCCGGACGTCACGAGGAGTTCCGGAATGGTCCGGAGGTAAAGTTTTATATATGGGAAGTTGTTAAACGGACACCGGAAAGTTTCGGGGTCATACCGGTATTGTACCGGGACCACCGGAGAGGTTCCGGGGGTCCACCGGGAGGGACCACCCCTCCCGGGGGGCCACTTGGGCTGCGTAGGGATAGCAGCCAGCCCCTAGTGGGCTTGGCGCGCCCCCCCTTGGGCCCATGCGCCTAGGGTTGGGGGGGGGAAACCCTAAAGGGGGCGCACCCCCCTTGCTTGGGGGGCAAGCCCCCCACCCTTTGGCCGCCGCCCCCCTCTAGGGTTTCCCCTAGAGGGCCGGCCCCCTTGCCCCTCTCCTCCTATATATAGAGGGGTGAGGGGAGGGCTGCTGGACACAACTTAAGGCGCAGCCCCTCCCCTCCCCAACACCTCTCCTCCTCCGTACGTGCTTGGCGAAGCTCTGTCGGAGTACTGCTGCACCAACTACACCACGCCGTCGTGCTGCCGTTGGAGCTGCCTTCCTCAACCTCTCCTTCCTCCTTGCTGGATCAAGACGGAGGAGACGTCGTCCGTCCCGTACGTGTGTTGAACGCGGAGGTGCTGTCCGTTCAGCACTTGGTCATCGGTGATCCGAATCACGTCGAGTACGACTCCATCATCACCATCCCCTTGAACGCTTCCGCACTCGATCTACAAGTGGTATGTAGATGCAAACTCTTCCCCTTGACTCGTTGCTTAGATGAACTCATAGATGGATCTTGGTGAAACCGTAGGAAAAATTTTAATTTTCTGCAACGTTCCCCAACAGTGGCATCATGAGCTAGGTCTATGCGTAGTTCTCTTTGCACGAGTAGAACACAATTTTGTTGTGGGCGTGGATCTTGTCAACTTACTTGCCACTACTAGTCTTTTCTTGCTTCAACGGCATTGTGGGATGAAGCGGCCCGGACCAACCTTACACGTACGCTTACGTGAGACCGGTTCCACCGATTGACATGCACTAGTTGCATAAGGTGGCTGGCGGGTGTCTGTCTCTCCCACTTTAGTTGGAGCGGATTCGATGAAAAGGGTCCTTATGAAGGGTAAATAGAAGTTGACAAAATCACGTTGTGGTTATTCGTAGGTAAGAAAACGTTCTTGCTAGAACCCAATTGCAGCCACGTAAAAGATGCAACAACAATTAGAGGACGTCTAACTTGTTTTTGCAGCGATTGATCATGTGATGTGATATGGCCAGAAGTTGTGATGAATGATGAATTGTGATGTATGAGATCATGTTCTTTGTAATAGGATTCACGACTTGCATGTCGATGAGTATGACAACCGGCAGGAGCCATAGGAGTTGTCTTTATTTTTGTATGACCTGCGTGTCATTGAAGAACGCCATGTAACTTACTTTACTTTATTGCTAAACGCGTTAGTCATAGAAGTAGAAGTAGTCGTTGGCGTGACAACTTCATGAAGACACGATGATGGAGATCATGATGATGGAGATCATGGTGTCATGCCGGTGACAAGATGATCATGGAGCCCCGAAGATGAAGATCAAAGGAGCTATATGATATTGGCCATATCATGTCACTACTTTATATAATTGCATGTGATGTTTATTATGTTTTATGCATCTTGTTTACTTAGGACGACGGTAGTAAATAAGATGATCCCTTACAACAATTTCAAGAAGTGTTCTCCCCTAACTGTGCACCGTTGCTAAAGTTCGTCGCTTCTAAGCACCACGTGATGATCGGGTGTGATGGATTCTTACGTTCACATACAACGGGTGTAAGACAGTTTTACACAGCAAAACACTTAGGGTTAACTTGACGAGCCTAGCATGTACAGACATGGCCTCGGAACACGGAGACCGAAAGGTCGAACACGAGTCGTATGGAAGATACGATCAACATGAGAATGTTCACCGATGATGACTAGTCCGTCTCACGTGATGATCGGACACGGGCTAGTCGACTCGGATCGTGTAACACTTAGATGACTAGAGGGATGTCTAATCTGAGTGGGAGTTCATAATTTGATTAGAACTTAATTATCATGAACTTAGTCTAAAACCTTTGCAAATATGTCTTGTAGATCAAATGGCCAACGCACATGTCAACATGAACTTCAACGCGTTCCTAGAGAAAACCAAGCTGAAAGATGATGGCAGCAACTATACGGACTGGGTCCGGAACCTGAGGATCATCCTCATAGCTGCCAGGAAACAATATGTCCTAGAAGGACCGCTAGGTGACGCTCCCGTCCCAGAGAACCAAGACATTATGAATGCTTGGCAGTCTCGTGCTGATGATTACTCCCTCGTTCAGTGCGGCATGCTTTACAGCTTAGAACCGGGGCTCCAAAAGCGTTTTGAGCATCACGGAGCATATGAGATGTTCGAGGAGCTGAAACTAGTTTTCCAAGCTCACGCCCGGGTCGAGAGATATGACATCTCCGACAAGTTCTATAGTTGTAAGATGGAGGAAAATAGTTCTGTCAGTGAGCACATACTCAAGATGTCTGGGTTGCACAACCGTATGACCCAGCTGAATATTAACCTCCCTGATGAGGCAGTCATTGACAGAATCCTTCAGTCGCTCCCACCAAGCTACAAGAGCTTTGTGATGAACTACAATATGCAGGGGATGGTAAAGACCATTCCTGAAGTATTTTCTATGCTAAAGTCAGCAGAGGTTGAAATCAAGAAAGAACATCAAGTGTTGATGGTCAATAAGACCACTAAGTTCAAGAAGGGCAAGGGTAAGAAGAACTTCAAGAAGGACGGCAAAGAGGTTGCCGCGCCTGGTAAGCCAGTTGCCGGGAAGAAGTCAAAGAATGGACCCAAGCCTGAGACTGAGTGCTTTTATTGCAAGGGGAAGGGTCACTGGAAGCGGAACTGCCCCAAATACTTAGCGGATAAGAAGGCCGGCAACACTAAAGGTATATTCGATATACATGTAATTGATGTGTACCTTACCAGTACTCGTGGTAACTCCTGGGTATTTGATACCGGTGCCGTTGCTCATATTTGTAACTCACAGCAGGAGCTGCGGAATAAGCGGAGACTGGCAAAGGACGAGGTGACGATGCGCGTCGGGAATGGTTCCAGAGTCGATGTGATCGCCGTCGGCACGCTACCTCTACATTTACCTACGGGATTAGTTTTGAACCTTAATAATTGTTATTTGGTGCCAAGTTTGAGCATGAACATTGTATCTGGATCTCGTTTAATACGAGATGGCTACTCATTTAAGTCCGAGAATAATGGTTGTTCTATTTATATGAGAGATATGTTCTATGGTCATGCTCCGATGGTCAATGGTTTATTCTTAATGAATCTCGAACGTAGTGTTACACATATTCATAGCGTGAATACCAAAAGATGTAAAGTTGATAACGATAGTCCCACATACTTGTGGCACTGCCGCCTTGGTCACATTGGTGTCAAGCGCATGAAGAAGCTCCATGCTGATGGACTTTTAGAGTCTCTTGATTATGAATCGTTTGACACATGCGAACCATGCCTCATGGGCAAGATGACCAAGACTCCGTTCTCCGGAACAATGGAGCGAGCAACCAACTTGTTGGAAATCATACATACCGATGTGTGCGGTCCAATGAGTGTTGAGGCTCGCGGAGGATATCGTTATGTTCTCACTCTCACAGATGACTTGAGTAGATATGGGTATGTCTACTTGATGAAACACAAGTCTGAGACCTTTGAAAAGTTCAAGGAATTTCAGAATGAAGTAGAGAATCAACGTGACCGAAAGATAAAATTCTTACGATCAGATCGTGGAGGAGAATACTTAAGTCACGAATTTGGTACACACTTAAGAAAATGTGGAATCGTTTCACAACTCACGCCGCCTGGAACACCTCAGCGTAACGGTGTGTCCGAACGTCGTAATCGCACTCTATTGGATATGGTGCGGTCTATGATGTCTCTTACCGATTTACCGCTATCATTTTGGGGATACGCTCTAGAGACAGCTACATTCACTTTAAATAGGGCACCGTCTAAATCCGTTGAGACGACACCGTATGAATTATGGTTTGGGAAGAAACCTAAGCTGTCGTTTCTGAAAGTTTGGGGATGCGATGCTTATGTCAAGAAACTTCAACCTGAGAAGCTCGAACCCAAGTCGGAAAAATGCGTCTTCATAGGATACCCTAAGGAAACCATTGGGTATACCTTCTACTTAAGATCCGAGGGCAAGATCTTTGTCGCTAAGAACGGATCCTTTCTGGAAAAAGAGTTTCTCTCGAAAGAAGTAAGTGGGAGGAAAGTAGAACTCGATGAAGTACTACCTCTTGAGCGGGACAGTAGTGCAGCTCAGGAAGATGTTCCTGTGATGCCTACACCAACTGAAGAGGAAAATAATGATGATGATCAAGGTACTTCGGATCAAGTTGCTACTGAACTTCGTAGGTCCACAAGGACACGTTCCGCACCAGATTGGTACGGCAACCCTGTCCTGGAAATCATGTTGTTAGACAACGATGAACCTTCGAACTATGAAGAAGCGATGGCGGGCCCAGATTCCAACAAATGGCTTGGAGCCATGAAATCCGAGATAGAATCCATGTATGAAAACAAAGTATGGACTTTGACTGACTTGCCCAATGATCGGCGAGCGATAGAAAACAAATGGATCTTTAAGAAGAAGACGGACGCGGATGGTAATGTCACCATCTATAAAGCTCGACTTGTCGCTAAGGGTTATCGGCAAGTTCAAGGGATTGACTACGATGAGACTTTCTCTCCCGTAGCGAAGCTTAAGTCCGTCCGAATCATGTTAGCAATTGCCGCATACTATGATTATGAGATATGGCAGATGGACGTCAAAACGGCATTCCTTAACGGTTATCTTAAGGAAGAACTGTATATGATGCAGCCGGAAGGTTTTGTCGATCCTAAGAACGCTAACAAAGTATGCAAGCTCCAGCGATCCATTTATGGGCTGGTGCAAGCATCTCGGAGTTGGAACATTCGCTTTGATGAGATGATCAAAGCGTTTGGGTTTATGCAGACTTATGGAGAAGCCTGCGTTTACAAGAAAGTGAGTGGGAGCTCTGTAGCATTTCTCATATTATATGTAGATGACATACTCCTGATGGGAAATGATATAGAATTCTTGGACAGCATTAAGGCCTACTTGAATAAGTGTTTTTCAATGAAGGACCTTGGAGAAGCTGCTTATATATTAGGCATCAAGATCTATAGAAATAGATCGAGACGCCTCATAGGTCTTTCACAAAGCACATACCTTGATAAGATTTTGAAGAAGTTCAAAATGGATCAATCCAAGAAAGGGTTCTTGCCTGTATTGCAAGGTGTGAGATTGAGCTCGGCTCAATGCCCGACCACGGCAAAAGATATAGAAGAGATGAGTGTCATCCCCTATGCTTCAGCCATAGGATCTATTATGTATGCCATGCTGTGTACCAGACCTGATGTAAACCTTGCCGTAAGTTTGGTAGGAAGGTACCAAAGTAATCCCGGCAAGGAACACTGGACAGCGGTCAAGAATATCCTGAAGTACCTGAAAAGGACAAAGGACATGTTTCTCGTTTATGGAGGTGACGAAGAGCTCGTCGTAAAGGGTTACGTCGACGCTAGCTTCGACACAGATCTGGATGACTCTAAGTCACAAACCGGATACGTGTATATGTTGAATGGTGGAGCAGTAAGCTGGTGCAGCTGCAAGCAGAGCGTCGTGGCGGGATCTACATGTGAAGCGGAGTACATGGCAGCCTCGGAGGCAGCGCATGAAGCTATTTGGGTGAAGGAGTTCATCACCGACCTAGGAGTCATACCCAATGCGTCGGGGCCGATCAAACTTTTCTGTGACAATACTGGAGCTATTGCCCTTGCGAAGGAGCCCAGATTTCACAGGAAGACCAGGCACATCAAGCGTCGTTTCAACTCCATCCGTGAAAATGTTCAAGATGGAGACATAGAAATTTGCAAAGTACATACGGATCTGAATGTCGCAGATCCGTTGACTAAACCTCTCTCGCGAGCGAAACATGATCAACACCAGAACTCTATGGGTGTTCGATTCATCACAATGTAACTAGATTATTGACTCTAGTGCAAGTGGGAGACTGTTGGAAATATGCCCTAGAGGCAATAATAAAAGTATTATTATTATATTTCTTTGTTCATGATAATAGTCTTTTATTCATGCTATAACTGTATTATCCGGAAATCGTAATACACGTGTGAATACATAGACCACAATATGTCCCTAGTGAGCCTCTAGTTGACTAGCTCGTTGTGATCAACAGATAGTCATGGTTTCCTGGCTATGGACATTGGATGTCGTTGATAACGGGATCACATCATTAGGAGAATGATGTGATGGACAAGACCCAATCCTAAGCATAGCACAAAGGTCGGTTAGTTCGTTTGCTAGAGCTTTTCCAATGTCAAGTATCTCTTCCTTCGACCATGAGATCGTGTAACTCCCGGATACCGTAGGAGTGCTTTGGGTGTATCAAACGTCACAACGTAACTGGGTGATTATAAAGGTACACTACAGGTATCTCCGAAAGTGTCTGTTGGGTTGACACGGATCGAGACTGGGATTTGTCACTCCGTATGACGGAGAGGTATCTCTGGGCCCACTCGGTAATGCATCATCATAATGAGCTCAAAGTGACCAAGTGGTTGATCACGGGATCATGCATTACGGTACGAGTAAAGTGACTTGCCGGTAACGAGACTGAACAAGGTATTGGGATACCGACGATCGGGTCTCGGGCAAGTAATGTACTGATTGACAAAGGGAATTGTATACGGGGTTTGATCGAATCCTCGACATCGTGGTTCATCCGATGACATCATCGAGGAGCATGTGGGAGCCAACATGGGTATCCAGATCCCGCTGTTGGTTATTAACCGGAGAGTCTCGGTCATGTCTGCATGTCTCCCGAACCCGTAGGGTCTACACACTTAAGGTTCGGTGACACTAGGGTTATCAGGAAGACAAGTATGTGTTCACCGAATGTTGTTCGGAGTCCCGGATGAGATCCCGGACGTCACGAGGAGTTCCGGAATGGCCCGGAGGTAAAGTTTTATATATGGGAAGTTGTTAAACGGACACCGGAAAGTTTCGGGGTCATACCGGTATTGTACCGGGACGGGAGGGACCACCCCTCCCGGGGGGCCACTTGGGCTGCGTAGGGATAGCAGCCAGCCCCTAGTGGGCTTGGCGCGCCCCCCTTGGGCCCATGCGCCTAGGGTTGGGGGGGGGGAACCCTAAAGGGGGCGCACCCCCCTTGCTTGGGGGGCAAGCCCCCCACCCTTTGGCCGCCGCCCCCCTCTAGGGTTTCCCCTAGAGGGCCGGCCCCCTTGCCCCTCTCCTCCTATATATGGAGGGGTGAGGGGAGGGCTGCTGGACACAACTTAAGGCGCAGCCCCTCCCCTCCCCAACACCTCTCCTCCTCCGTACGTGCTTGGCTAAGCTCTGTCGGAGTACTGCTGCACCAACTACACCACGCCGTCGTGCTGCCGTTGGAGCTGCCTTCCTCAACCTCTCCTTCCTCCTTGCTGGATCAAGACGGAGGAGACGTCGTCCGTCCCGTACGTGTGTTGAACGCGGAGGTGATGTCCGTTCAACACTTGGTCATCGGTGATCCGAATCACGTCGAGTACGACTCCATCATCACCATCCCCTTGAACGCTTCCGCACTCGATCTACAAGTGGTATGTAGATGCAAACTCTTCCCCTTGACTCGTTGCTTAGATGAACTCATAGATGGATCTTGGTGAAACCGTAGGAAAATTTTTAATTTTCTACAACGTTCCCCAACAGTTTTCCGGCGCTCTTGCCATACATGGCGGTATATCGGCGGCTGTGCGCCCACCACGCTTGCTAGGTGTTTGGCGGTTTGCCTGCTCGGCGATGGACTCGGACGACGAGGAGGCGCTTGCGGCGTTGCTGGAGGACGAAGACGATACCGACGTGTAGGAGGAGGAGCATCTCCTGGTCCTCGCCGCCCTCACCGGCCTGCTCGCGAGCAATGAAAAGCCGCGGTGAGGTGGCTCGGCACCGGGGTGGCTGAAAGCAAAGAACCGTACTCCAGATTGTAAAGGATAATTCAACAATCACGGAAGAGCAGTTTCAACTATTCAAGGCGGCTTGCGATGCCGAAGATGCCAAAAAAAGTCGAAGTACATGAAGCGGCTTCAAGAGAGGAACATGGGGCGACACCACCTCGGAAGCTGTGGTTACGCGGGGAAGAGGTCCATATGGGCCAAGGAGGACGCGGAATGCGAAGTCTGGGCATCCCAGACCCCCTGGCGGACTTCACCGTCCCGCAGGAGCGTGACGTCCTCAGGGCCCGGTACTGTTGGGACCCAGTCAAGAAGGTTTTCGAGACAGATCCGATCACGACGGAGTTCATGAGACTGCTGGTAATTTTAGTTTCTGGCCAATTCGACTGCACATTTAGTCATATTTGTAAACTATCCTTGTTCTTTTTGCAGAGAGAGCAGCACAGGATTGCGGCCGAAAGCGACTTGTCGTCTGAGGCGTTGGCTAGGCCCAAGTGGGACACCCCATTCAACCGGGTGTTGAACATATTGAAACAACTTCCGGTGGACACTCGGCCGCCTTATGGACGCATGCACGGTGTCGGAGACAACGCCACGTGGAAGAAGTACTACGCTGAGACCACGGAGGAGAGAAAGGAAAGACGAAGGTTAACTGAAGAAAGCATCGACAAGAAAGTTGAGATTGCGGTTGAGAAGAATTCTGCTAAGACAGTCGCAACAGCGGTAGCTGCCGCAAAACGGGAGCTGACAGTCTTGGTTCTGGCTATCGTCGGTTGGAGCAGGCGAAATCCAGAAAAAGATGAAGCGGACTTTCCCCTTGCCGACTTCTTTGGGAGCACCTCGACTAGCGTTGCACCAGCACCTGCACCTGCACCAGCACCTGCTCCTGCACCGGCTCCTGCACCTGCTCATAGCAGCCCGTCCTCCGTCTCGGGCGTGCTCGGCGGTGCTTCATCTTTGGCTGAGCTCGACGCCCTCACGATATCTGTCACACCGGCCCTCTTCAATAAATGTACAATCTCCCGTTTCAGTTGCCTTTTGGATGTCTCACATCATAGACATGTCTTTGCAGGACGACGCCCCGTGCACCATATTGTACGACATCAACGGCCAGAAGGTGGACGTGGGGAAGGCGACGATAATGAAGCCGAAGGAACAATTGTTCCACAGATGGCCGACCCCCCTGACTTCTTCAAGGTTTCCGTGCCCAGTGTCAAACCGGGCCACGAGAATTTGGTTCCTCCGGTACTAGGGGGAGATGACGACGAGACCCCACGGAGGCTTGGCGATTGCAAGACGCACGTGGGTCCTGTTGTGACCAAAGAGTTTTCTTCGTCTAGAGGCGGCCGGGAGCACACACACGATCACGCAGCCTCCGCAAGGTATGAACATCAGCACCCCACCTACCCAATTAGTGTCGCCTGTCGTGCTGGGTGATAGCGGACTGGGTGAGGAAGAGGCTCCATTAGTCGCCGATGACGTCACCATAGATGAGGGTGAGGATGACGATGACACTCAACAATATCTCAATACTGGCGCCATTGATGATGAAGGATTGATGGCTCAGCAGTATAAATACTCAGTTTGAGCGTCATGAGTTGGTGCCTGAATTGCTGCCTCCGCAGCCTGAATGTATTGTAGACGACCTTCCACCAAAGAAGCAACGGAAGAGAGCGAGGAAAGACAGCAATAAAGCTGCTGCTATGATCCAGCCGCCTCCGCAACCTCGGGTTCAAGACCGTACACCTGTCCGCGGTGCGGCGAAATACCATATCCCCGGTGAACCAATCCTACCTGAGGCATCGGTACAGGCCATACACGGCGATCTAAGGAGACTTCATGACGATGTGCTGCGGAGAGAGAAAAGCCTAATCGCCTCAGAAAATCCAGAATACCCACTCTATGTGGTTAACGTGCTGCGAAAAAGGTTGTACGTTGACTCATTACCCGTGGAGAAGTTCTTCTTTCGATTCGATTACATCGTCGACATGTTTCACTTAAAGAAGATGGATTTTGCGTTTGTCTGTCTTTATGCCTTGTACATGAACTACATCATCAGGAGTGAGCAGATACCTTATATGTGTGTCGCTGACCCGTACTTCATGCACGAGAGCTTCTTGGCAGTCTGCGCATAGCACCGTGATACGCAAGGGACTACATCGTCAATTTCATGGTCGTCAATAAGGACAAGGAGACGATTCTCGTGCCTTATCATCCCTGTAAGTCATCCACGCGGATATCCTTGCTTCGATTTCAATCATTCATTTGCACGATGAAGGCTAATTAATTTGAGGTGTACTTGTTTTGCGCAGCCATGGGTGCACTGTCCATCATCCTTTACCCCCGATACTCCCACGCTCTTTAATTGGACTCGTAGAAGAACATGAACAAAAAGGGTTACACCCACATCAAGTCTATTCTCGACAGAACTTGGACTCGTAGAAGAACATGAACAAAAAATGTTCATGCTGTGTAAACATTTTGTTCATGCATTTTTTTATAATAAAACGGGTGTACCATTCAAAAATATGTTCACAGATTTTAGAATGTGTTCATGGCATTTTAAAAATGTTTGTGAAAAATATAAATAAAATTCATTTACTTTGTTAAAAATATCCCCATCATTCAAAAATTGGAAATGTCATTTTTTTAAATGTTGATGTGTTAAAAATTATGATATTAGAAAAGAAATCATGAAAATGTTGAAATAATATGTTCACACAATTTGTTTTAAAAAATTGAACGTGTGCTTAATATCTCACCATGAGCCTGGATCTGAGTCACAAGGTTCATGATATTAGAAAGAGAACGATGTGGGCCGGACGTGAAGCAGCTGTTGGGGTAGGTGTTAGAAAAAAGGGAATACTCTGTGAAATTCAGACTACAAAGTCTTTTAGAATTTGATATATATGTTGTTCTGAAGAATTACAGAGTGGTTAAATGTTATAAGTTGCTGATCATGACTAAAAGGCCTCACGTTGGCCTTAGGAACATCCCATGAAATAAATACAATGATTTTTGTTTTGTCATGAATTAAATCCTATTAATCTTCTTTCCTGTAAATGGTATTCCCGTATCCAAACTACAAATTTAAGTCTCGTTTACAATTTTCTTTGGAGGAAAAGTTGTTGGTTAGTTTCACAGTACTAGCCTCTTGTGACCGAATTTGTTGTCAGTATACAAATCGTGCCTTTATTCTCTGTGACAAATCCTGCGGCAACGTGCAGGGTATTTGCTAGTTATGTATATATTCTTTGGTCATTTCAAAAAGTTGCGGATGATGTAGGTTGTCATTTCAACTTGTTGCGGATGATGTAGGTCAAGACAAAATGAAAAAGGCTCAAAAGGTACAAGATGTTCAGCAGATTAAAGCACTCGGGTAGTTCAACATCTTTCTCTTTCACGAACGTGGGCTGAACGGTATTAATGTACAATTGATTACAAAACAATGAACCCGCTATAGCTTTTTGAGGCTAGAAGCTATCGACAGAAACAAATTGAGGCGACACTTGAGGTTATCGGTAATCCTTGAGGCACCCTCGAGGCGACACTCGAGGTTATGGGTAATCAAGCTAAGTATCTGTAGGTGTTTGCAGTCTCCAGATCTCGTTCCAAGTATTCCCTGCTGATAAGATCCTCGATCCTCCTCTTGATAATCTTGATGTCAGGCTGCACGAGAGACATACGCTAGTAAGCATCACAAGAAAGTAATATCGCAATATCCAAAAGCTAAATTGACTTGGGAGTTTGATGGACGGACCTTGAACATGCGGCTGAGCTGCTCAACGCACTCCGCAACGAGTTGCTGATGGCCCATGACCTTGCGGCTCTTCATGATGCGCACAATGCTCGCATCGATTGAGAACCTCCTGTCCTTGTTGACATCCTCGACAACCTTCTTCTTCTCGTCGGTCGGAGGAAGTGGTACCTGCACGGGCGCATTGGAAAAGTTGTTCGGTTATACAAACAAGACTTAAAACTGGAAAGAACAAGAGCAAAATTGAGAAACGAGGTTGGAAGACTGAATTGCGAAAGGCACCTTTATCCTCCTCATTTTGTCGGTAAATTTGTGGTTGACCTGAAAGACGTCACTTGGAGAAATTGTTCGGTTGCTTGGCACTTTGTTAAGAATCTTATACTTTGCACATGAGAGTGAATGGAGCAGGCGCACGGCGTCATCATCGGGCAGATTTAGTTGTGTCACAATCTCAGAGTAAGTTAGTCGTTCAGATCCGTTGAATAGCAGAAGCATCGCAGCCTGGTCAGTCAAAATAACGGGGAATGTAAGATTTCTTTTTAAAAAAATCACAAAGTGAAGTGTACTTGGTCAAGGGTTTAAAATAGCGGGGCCGGGGAGTACCTGATATGTTGTAACAATAAGCTCGATAGGTTTAGCGTCAAACTTTGCAACGATATTGCAATTTCCCATGGAATAGATCCAAGTGAGCCTTCTGGATTTCTGTTTCGAATTGTAATGATCTTTGAAAATCTCGACGCATTTAATCTGAAAAGCATGAGAACAAAAGTTAGACCAATATATACACGGGTCAAATAGATGTCAGGTGACTAATTCTACGAAATAGCCAATCAGGTATGTGATGAAGGAATAAAAAGATATACCATCTCGGAAGGTAGATTTATGTTTGAAGTTTTGTAACTTGGCCAGAATCCTGTCGTCAGAACAGTAACACTGAAGTCTACACGATGATTTGGTAGTTTGTCTCTCATGTACTCTTCAAACGCTGTCTGATGGTCTCTTGCTGTTGACACGTCAGTGAGCATGCCCTCCATTTTTGCAGTAAACTGTCCCCCAAAGTACTGCTTGAGCTTGGAAAGGAGGCTTCGCTCGTGTTCGTTATTGGCACTCTTATCAAAGAGCAATCTCTTTCCAAGCTTCTTCCTGCAACACATTTTTTCATGATCAGTTTCAATCTTCAAAAATCATATCTGACTCTTGTTAATGTATAAAGGCTTGCGTAACATTAATTCCAGCCAGCAGGAAAACACAAACCTGTGAAACTCAACAAAGAGATCCTTATCACTGATGTATGAGAGAATGGTCACAACCTGGAGAAAATTGAGTCTCATGAGCACCAAGAAAAGCATATTGTTGTTGTAAGCTCCTGGGAAAAAGAATGGCAGTTACCGTACCTTATCAAGGGTATCTTCTACGACTTCATCGCTTAGCTTTTCGCTTCCACCTTTCCGCAAGATGCTATCGCAGAATGATGCGAGCGACTCAGCACTTGTGCAACCAGCAACATCTTTGTTGCAAAAGTCTTCGAAAGCCGCCTTAAGAGCCTAATTAGGACAGAGATAGCAAGGCAAAGAACAGTTAGCTCATGTTTCCGCAGACAATTAAACTGAGATACGACAAAATATGATGACGGAAGTACTTAACGTGCGAACCTTATGAAATGCTGAGTTGTTTTGGAAACAGTCGGTGACATATGCTAGCTGTTTATCGTGGAGCTCAATCGCTTTCCGCACAAATTCCTAAACAGAGCAATAAACCATGAGAAAAAGAGAAAAAATATATCGTGGTGCTAATCAAAGGTATGCTAAAGTGACACAGACCTGCTCCGGCGAACCCACAGCTTCCTTCTTCTCATTCTGCACATATTGACATTGCAAAAAGTCAGAATAAGAAAACTGTTGCGCATAATAAAGTGGTGACTAGAATGGTTCTAAAGACCACTTGTGGACGATTAACAATGTAAATTTAAAAATATCAAGTTTGAGAAAAAGAAGAAAAACCAGAAGGCTTTTTAAACGGCTAAATCCCTTGGAATAAAATATACTCACCACATTATGAAGATTTATTATATGCAATGACATTTAAGCATATAATAATCATTGAAGAAGGAATAGTCCAACACAAATCTAGCACTTAATAAGTGTCTCTCAAAAGTTCCTCTAAAATTTATTCAAGGGGTATGTCAACTAATCAGCACGTTTATTATACATGTACTCCCACGAAACTGGTTTATAACAGAGCGAAAACTGACAAATCAATTAAGAATTACTAAAGGAATTCGAGATTTTAACATGATGATGCCAACATTGATCCAATACAAATCACTTTGTAGAACAGAGGGAGAAGACATGGATTACCCACCTTTGTGCCGTTGGCAGCATCTGCTGCATGTTTCAACAAGGACATGCCCTCTTCCTTGACATGCTGCATAGAAGTCCAGCATCTTGATTAGATCTTACTATCGTAAGGGTGCAACGCATTAAAGCCTAACATGAGGTTGTCAATATGTATATACCTCCTTAAATATCTTCGACACATGAAAAAGCCCAACGTCTATCTTGGAAAAGAGCCTGTACATTCTTGATAGGTCCTCAGACTACAGTAAAATAAGACAGCCTAAATATTTAGTAAATCCACAATCCAAATGTTAAATATGCAAGGCATAAATTAGAAACATCAAACCTTTCCATCTAAAAGCAACACTCTGCATCCAGAATTTTCCTTATACAAAATTTCTTCTGCGCGCCAACTTATGAGTTCCAATATAGTACCCTGTAAACATTAAGGTTAAATTTCCGTTGCGTGAAAAAGCTTAACACAGAGAATAACGGAAAGCTTGTTATAAAAACACCAAAATAAATAACTGATTAAAAACCTCTAGCAATTTCTCTTCAGTTGAAGCATGCAAGTAATGGCCTACTCGCTCTTTCTCTTTTTGTAAGCTGTCCTCGACCTATATAAGCAGAGAGTACCAGTCAGAAGGTATCCTTATATTTGATTTAACTTAGTATAATTTTCAGTCATATAATACAGAAAACTAACCTTGAGCATGTATTCAGGGCAGGAATCCTCCGACATCCAGATTTGCGCCTTTTTAGAATAGTAATCTTTGGTACCCTTGCAAAAAGCTTTCTCGAAATCGAGCTCATAGAGGCCGACACTACCCTGTCCAATTTCGAGATAGATACCAACAACATCCTTCAGAAGAGCACGGTCTATAAGCTGGCCTTCCCTATCATTATCAACCTGTTAAAGACAATTGCAAGAGCACAAATTATTGTAAAATCCATCTCCTTTGTAAAGAAATTGCGCCAGAAACAGCAGAGGGCAAGGCTTACCATGTCGATAACAATCGTCGTCAATGTTGTTTTCAGCCCGTCGAAAACCTATAAAGGGCAACACAACCAATTACTACATGTTCAAACCTTGCACAGGAAAAATAACAAATTGCTCATGAGCGGGTGAAAAGTATCGCCCAAGGACGCGGAGACTTACTAGATCATGGAAGCAGCTCAAGCCGAGCTCTTTGAGCGGCAGAAGCAACTTGCGCGAAACATAGTAGCGGTCGAGGTAGTGGAAGAAGCGGGTCAACCACCTGACCATCACCTTGTGGTTCTTCCACCTCTCCACCAACTCCCTCAGCAGGAACTCGCCGTGCTTGCTCTTCAACGAGGGCAAGACCTAACATGGCCAAAAAAGAAATTAAACAACGCCTACAATCTACAATCTGAGGGGAACGGCATGCGCAACTTTATAGAGGCGGTCGTCAGACTGACGTTAAGAGCAATCTTACAACAGATTAAGATCACGATTAAAAGAAGCAATCTAATTGATTCGACCAACTAAGAAACGGGCGCACGTACGGCGGATTTGATGTACTCTTCGAGGGCCTGCTTGTAGCGCTTGTAGAGCTGCTCCGAGTAGTCGTACGGCGGCTTCTGCGTGCACATGTTGAAGATCATCCTGACACAACGAGGGATTAGGTCGGGTCAGATTGGAGCTTTCGGGTGCAGAAGAAAAAAGCACGCCGGAGAAGTTTATAGCTAGCCCTAGAAGAAAAGACGAGCTAGCCGCCGCGCGAGCTAGGGCATACGTACGTGTAGAGGTGGATGTACTCCTTGGAGGTGAAGCTGACGCCGTCGACGCCGTGGAGGATGCGCTTGAGCCTGGCGATGCCGGCCTCCATCTCGCGCCACCCGTCCTCCAGCGCGATCGGCGTCTGGTCCTGATCCATGCCGCCGGCGGAACGTAAGAGGGTTTTGGGTTTTGGGGGTCTCGCTTCGATCGATTTCGTTTCTTTTCTCCCCAACGAGGCGGGGACGGCGGTATAAATAGCGCGGTGGCGGCAGCGATCGAGGAGACGGCCGGGCGGGTGGGCCACGAAATACTCCAACTAAGTCGGTTTTGATCCTATATAAGTCAGCTTTCGTTTTAGGAAAAAAAAACGGAAATGTTAACGCCCATACGTGTGGGTGTTTGCACATCACCCACACGCCTCCATCATCACTCATTTTGCCACGTATGAATAGATGACATCAGCAGAATTTTTTTTGATTTTCGGCTTAAAAATCTTGTATCTCCTAAATAAAAAAGCGAACTAAAAATCCGTTTTCACCATTAAATCTGTCTCGACGAGATCTTCAAAACTAGACCTCATGTTGATATGTTTCGACGAATTTTTTTTTGCCAGAAGTTGCCACGATGTTTACACTGCAGTTGCCATAGGGCTTAAACTAAAGTTGCCATGTGGCAATTTTAGTTTGTAGATCATGACAATTTTAGTATTTTGATGATGGCAACTCCAGTACTTTGACCATGAAAATTATTTTTTGTATGAACCATGGCAATTTTACGTGCATGTATCATGGCAATTTTAGTTTATGGTTCATGGCAAGTCTAGTTTCTTAATTCCCCGTTTTATAAATGTCAAAATTTATTTTTAAATGTAGAAGAAAATAGCTGAAACATATCATGACAACTTCAGTGTAAACATCATGGCAATTCATATGCAATAGACATGGCAACTTTTAATCCAAAAAAAATTCATCAAAACATATCAACATGGGATCTAGTTTCGAAAATCTCATCGCGAGGGATTTAATGGTGAAAACGGATTTTCAATCGGATTTTTCGTTTAAGAGATAAAACATTTTAAAAACTGAAAATCCAAAAAGATTCCTGCATGCATGCATGCGATGACGTGGCAATCTGTTTACATTAGAGACGTGTGGTGCGTCTCTCTTCTTGCCACACGTGTGGCAGTTAGCGCGACCCAAAAAAAAGTGGACTCTTCATCGTGTGAGTCGGTTTTGATCGTGACCGAGTCGGCTTTCGTTTTCGTGGAGGACGAGCACGACACCTCGCTGGTAGTTGCTCATGCCCTGAGGGCTCCCCTCGCTTGGCCTTGCCTGTCGCTGGCCGGTCTTGGCACTGTCGTGCGCTCCTGGTCCTCCCTCGCGGGGTCGTCGGCCATGCCGACTCGGGCGCCTACGATGATGGGTGGAGTAGCTCTGGGGAGTTGCCCTAGGGCTTTCCCCCGTCGTCGACCATAGCCATGGCGGTTCATGAGTAGTCGCCGCCGCCAATGGGTCCGCTAGGGTTGCAGCCGGGCACCCGGCGCGGCTGTGACCTAAAGGATCGGGCCGAAGCGTCGCATGGACCGTGTGTGGCGGGTCGGCCCATTTCCGTCGGGCGCAGCCAAGATGGTCGGGGAAGGCTGCCGGGCTATGCCATGGGTGGGTCTTGCTGCCCGTTGAGGCCCAGTTGTCCCCCGGCAGAGGCCCTTAGGGCTCGGCCATTTGCGCCTACCGCCACTCCACACAGCGGATCCGGATCCAACAGCATGTGTGCGACCCAGGGGTAGCCGGGTAGGGTTTCCAACAACTAGATGTGAGGTCGCTTGGTTAGGTCCCTCTGCTCGATCTATCCGCCGCATCCTTCCTTCTCGCCCGCTCACCCTACCTACGTTGCCACGGTGACCGCCCGTGACGCCGGCAACAGGGCTTCTCAGTCGAAATACCCCTTCCATACTAAACGTAATGCACGCCCCTCGGATCCCATGCATGGGCCTCCTCTCGGCGATAATGACCCCCCACCACCTCTTCCCGTTGTCAGCTCGCCCTGCACCGCGCCAACGCCCGCCGACATCTGGCTCGTCCTTGTCGATGTATGCTTGCAAGGAGCGACCTGAATTGCCGGCACTCTCAGGCGGGAAGTAGAGCCCAGGAAGCTTGTCCGTTGGCTGAACAGAAGTACTCAAGCAAAAAGCAAATTCAAAAATGCAGACAAGATGATGTTCCTGATGCACCATGGTTCTCGAGGGACGAGGCTCCTCTGACGTACTGCAGGGCGCAGTTGGGCCACTGACAGGTGGGCCCGAAAGCAAGTTGGCCCACCTGTCAGTGACCCAACTGCGCCCTGCAGTACGTCAGGGGAGCCGAGTCCGTTCTCGAGGCGTTTTCCTCTTTCTTGGACCCCTTTGGCCTTTATATTGGTTATGTATTTTTTGGAATGTACTTGAGCTAGCCAAACATGTTTATTGACATATTGCTAAGTAGAACTGTATTAGTACTTGCATAATGCTGATTGCTGAATCATTATGTTAAGACATTTTCTCCTTGTTTACTCTATCAGAAACCGGTATTGTGAACTGTTTATGACGAACATATTGTTTCAAACTTATTTTAACTCGTTTTGAGTCTTCTATTGAGACATCATTCCTGTGCAATCCTTCATCTTGAGTGTGCCGAATGTGTTCAACAAAACCTTCACTTCTTCTATTTCGGCTATGGTGAGCCTTGGATTCCACCCAGACAGTTTCACCGCTTGGTCAGAGGTGTAAGGAGGTAAACCAATACGCATGTCTGGCCTCGCCACGTCCTCGCAATAGAACCAGTTTTGTTGCCACATTTTAAGGTGTCTGCCACCTCATCATATCAAAGTAACTAGCGGTCTTTTATTTGCAACCCTAACTTGCCACGCGATTGAACAAGGTGGGTGTGTGGATTTTTCAGGTTATATTTCTTCATGGTTTGGAGTTCGGAACCAACGCTATGTTTCTAGGATGCTCAGTGCGGCTGGGTGCCAAGAATTTTGTTTGCAAAGAGAAACAAGAGTTAATTTGCATGTACAGTACACAAACTTGCAAAAAGGACTCAAACAGGCCACTGAACTGCTACAGTGCGGGAACAAATGGGTACAAAAAAGAGTCTCAATTGCCTGCGTGTCATGCCACGTCGGCAGAGTGGCACGCGCCGGTTGTTTTGTAATTTGCAGAGAACCCCCACGAAATATAAATACTCATCCCGCGGTCCTAAAGCAGATTGGGAGCCGAAAAAGTATCAGAATAACCCTGTACTTATGCATAATATGAGATTGCTATCGATAACCCTTCACAAACCCCTGGGTCACTTTGCCTCCGGCTGTTCATGTTCTTGGGTCTCGACGCATGGCTTAGTCGCCGCGGAGGCGACCTACACTGGATGGAGCCACGTCCTCGTGGCATTGGCGCCGAGTTTTCTCTGGATTACTGTATGTAATCGAGCTCTACCGCCGTTGACGCGGTGATTTGTTCACTGTCTCCCCTATCTCCTCCTAGGGTTTTGATCGTGTAATGATCCTGAGTGAAATCGAGATTAAATGTATGTATTTTGGGGGCATTTGCATCACAATCTGTTATGATCTTTGTGTTGTGTTCATTTGTAAAGTTCCAGTTAGTTTTCCTTTGTCTGCTCATGATGCGAATTAAATTCAGAAACTAGTTCATGTCTTGTGTTGTTCAGATTGAATGCTCCCTACTATTTATGTGTCGGTTGTAGTAGGATCCGTTGATTCACTTGAATCGGTAGTAATAAGTGCGAGAAACACAGAAGGTCTGGTGGCTGTCAGATAGGTTCAGAAACTATGAAGTTCAAAGAAGTTTCAGAGTTTCAGATTTGGAGCGGTGTTTCATGTATGGTCTGTCATTTGATTTGGAACACAGTTTCATGTATGGTTTGTCACTTGATTTGGAACAGAGTTTCAGATTGGTAGAGTGTTTCATGTATGTTTGTCACTTGATCTGGTGGCTATTATATAGGTTTAGAAATTATGAAGTTCAGAGTATTTTCATGTGGCTATGCTCTAAAGATATATTGATGTTATATAGGTTTAGAAATTATGAAGTTCAGAGTACAGATTGCATGTTGATGTATTGTAAAGAAACATTGTTTTTTAACAGTTTGGTATTTGTACAGATTTGCAATGCTTTGTTAGATTTTACAGTAAGTGTTGCGCATGTTCAGTAACAACACCCATGCTTGTTCTTGCAGGAGAAAACTCAAATTTCTGTACTTGTATTTTTTAACACAATGGCATATTTTGTGGGCTAGATGAGAGAAGTGCATTTTGGGGAAGCACTCAAGAGGAGTATGATTACAGGGAGAGGAATATCCAAGAGAGTTAAAAGAGGGGCAATAAGTGCTACAGCAGCAACAACCAATGTACCTGTAGGAGGAAGCAAAGCTGCCTAAGGTGGTGGAAGATCTATTTTTTTAACCGGGCATTACCCCTTTCCATTACCGCGACATAACGGAAATATATCATTTGTCCAGAAAATGAGACGGGAAAGAGGAAAGCGGGTTCAAGCATCGCCGTGAAACCCACTGTGAGCACTCGCCTTCGAGATTACTCACTGTGGGGCGAAAAACCCGACGACACCATTACATCAAAACATCATCATCCATTTAACTACAGGATTGTCTAGTCTACGAGAACAAAGACAAAAGGCATAGGTGAAATGCCCACACACGATCACCAAAACAACATTCCCCCACTTTGGCAGCAGACATCACTCCCTGGGTCAAACTGAAGGTTCTTTTTGTTAGATAATAACGAGAAATAAACGAGACAAAGAGACACATCTATTGATTCAGGTGCCTACTGTTCAGGTGGAGCATGTTATTGATTCAGGTGATACATCTGGTAATGAAATTGTTGCACATGATGAACCCGTCGTTGATGGTGATCATGTCACTCCCACTTCAAATCAGCCTATTGTTCCACCCAGTTGGAATCTTGCACGTGACAGAGTTAGACGGGGTATTACTAAACCTGACAGGTTAATTGAAGAGTGCAATATTGTTTCTTCTGTTTTATCTGTTGCAGAAGAAATTGAAGGTAATGCTGAGCCTTCTTCATATTCCGAGGCTATTATTTCTGGTGATAGTAATAAGTGGATGACCGCTATGCATGATGAGATGGAATCACTTGAAAAGAATGGCACTTGGAATTTAGTAAAATTGCCTAGAGAGAAGAAACCTATTCGTTGCAAGTGGGTTTTCAAGTGGAAAGAAGGTGTTTATCCTAATGATGAGACAAGATATAAAGCAAGGTTAGTTGCTAAAGGTTACAATCAGATTCCAAGTATTGACTATAACGAAGTCTTTTCTCCTATTGTGAAGCATAACTCTATTCGCACTTTACTCAGTATTGTTGCCATGCATGATCTTGAGCTTGAACAATTGGATGTTAAAACTGCATTCTTACATGGAGAATTAGAAGAGGATATTTATATGGAACAACCTGAAGGTTTTGTTATTCCTGGAAAAGAAAAGCTTGTCTACAAGTTAAAAAGATCTCTTTATGGATTGAAGCAATCCCCTAGACAGTGGTACAAGAGATTTGACACTTTTATGCTCTCTCAAGGTTTCAAAAGGTCTAGTTATGATATTTGTGTTTATTTGAAAATTGTCAATGGTTCAACTATTTATTTGCTCCTTTATGTTGATGATATGCTTATTGCTGCAAAGAGTATGTCAGAGATCAATGAACTAAAGAAGCAATTGAGTAATGAATTTGAGATGAAGGATTTGGGTGCAGCAAAGAAAATTCTCGGCATGGAAATATCCAGAGATAGACCGTCTGGAAAAGTATATCTAAGTCAGAAGGGATATATTGATAAAGTTTTTCGTCGTTTTAATATGCATAACGCCAAGCCGGCGAGTACTCCGTTAGCTGCACACTTCAAATTATCATCAGCTTTATGTCCTAAGTTAGATGCAGATATTGAGTACATGTCTAGAGTTTCCTATTCAAGTGCAGTTGATTCACTTATGTATGCCATGGTTTGTTCTCGTCCGGATTTATCATATGCATTGAGTGTTGTCAGTAGATACATGGCTAATCCTGGAAAAAGAGCATTGGAAAGCAGTTTAGTGGATTTTCAGATACCTGCGTGGTACTTCTAATGCTTATTTACAGTTTGGGAAAACTGGAGATGGACTTGTTGGTTTTGTTGATTCTGATTTTGCTGGTGATTTGGATAAGAGAAGATCACTCACAGGTTATGTTTTCACCATTGATGGTTGTGTTATGAGTTGGAGAGCAACTTTGCAGTCTATTGTGGCTTGTTCCACTACTAATGCCGAGTATATGACTATTTCTAAGGCATGCAAAGAAGCTATCTGGTTGAGAGGTTTATACGCTGAGCTTTGTGGAGATTCATCTTGCCCTATCATATTTTCTGACAGTCAAAGTGCCATATATCTTACAAAGAATCCAATGTATCATGAGAGGACAAAGCACATTGATGTCAAATTTCATTATATTCAAGATGTTGTTGTTGAAGGTGATTTGAAGGTATGCAAGACAAGTACTCATGATAATCCTGCTGATATGATGACAAAGCCAGTTCCGACCAATAAGTTTGAGTTTTGCTCAGGCTTAATTGGTATTTCTCACTAGTCCCATGAACTTTGACGCACAAGGTGTTTATGCTGATTTGGATGGAGTTATTCACTTTCTTCGACTACTGGAGGGAATTTGGCTCAAGGTGGAGATTGTTAAATTGTGATCCAAATTCTAGTACCGGGTTGACTAGACGTAGTACAACCGGTGTGGGCGTTGCGTTGATGCATACGAGTACAACTCGTTTACTTGTCCTCCAAGGACTCTCATGTGTTGCCCTCATATATACCCATGTAGTCGAACCTAAGACGGTCTGTCGTCTCGTGCTTGTAATACTCCTCCATTATAGTGATTGCGCCTTCGTGCGTCCGTGGTTTTCTCCCGCAAGGGTTTTCACGTAAAAATCTGCCAAATTCATTAAAGATCTAGTAGATGAAACATCATGTAACATAGCATATGAAACATCATGTAAAAATCTGTCAAATCTGCCAAAGGTCTAGTAGATGAAACATCATGTAACATAGCAGATTCATTAAAGATAACATTTCTGCTAATAACAACCTTCTGGGTTTCAGGATTCCACAATTTAAAACTTTTAACACCAGACTTATAACCAAGAAAGATGTAGTTAACAGCCCTAGGCTCCAACTTTCCCTTATCAACATGAGCATAAGCAGTGCAACCAAAAACTCTCAACTGTGAATAATGAGCAGGTGAACCAGACCATACCTTAATTGGAGTTTTCTTATTAAGAGCAATAGATGGTGAATGATTAATGAGATAACAAGCAGTGGAAACGGCCTCAGCCCAAAAACGCCTATGCAAACCTGCATTGGACAACATGCAACAGGCTCTGGAAATAATGGTCCTGTTCATACGCTCTGCAACACCGTTTTGTTGACGAGTATAAAGAACAGCGTAATGTCTGACAATGCCTTCAGACTTGCAATAATTCTTAAATTGCTTAGAATAGAATTCCATACCATTATCAGTGCGAAGTATCTTTACCTTCCTTTCAGTTCGCCTCTCAATCATAATCTTCCACTTCTTAAATGCCGAGAATGCTTCATATTTATACTTCAAGAAATAAGGCCAAACTTTTCTCGAATAATCATCAATAATAGTCAGCTTGTAACTTGCACCACCTAATGACTTCTTGCGAGATGGTCCCCATAAATCAGAATGCACATAATCAAGAATACCTTCAGTTGTATGAGTCGAAGTGTTGAACTTCACCCTCTTGTGCTTGCCGAAAATACAATGCTCACAAAATTTCAATTTACCGGGTTCATATCCATCAAGAAGACCTCTCTTATTTAACTCTGCTAAACCAAGTTCACTCATATGTCCAAAATGCATATGCTAAAGGTTAGCAGCGTCACAATCAGAATTTTTTGAAATAACTGGAGTAGCGTTACCTGAAATAGTAGAACCTCGAAGGTAATAAAGACCATTGGTCGAACTTAAGTCACCTTTCATCACAACAAGGGAACCTTTGGTGACTTTCAAAACACTATCTCCACCTGAATATTTGTACCCCTTTGCATCAAGGGCACTAACAGAGATAAGATTTCTCTTCATCTTCGGAATATACCGAACATCTGTCAAAGTTCTGATTATTCCATCAAACATCTTGATTCGAACGGAACCTATGCCTTCAATCTTGCATGGTGAATTATCAAAACCCAAAACGGAACTAGCAGAAGTAGTGGAATCAAAAGTATTAAACCAATCTCTATGTGGACACATATGAAAAGTGCATGCAGTGTCAAGTACCCACTCATCATTGGTCTCAGCACATCCAGCAATAACGATAAGAGCATCATCGGAACTATCATCACGAGCAACGTTAGCAGAATTTTCACCTTGTTTGTTACCTTTCCTCTTTTTCTTATTCTGCAACTTGAAACACTCTCTTGCAATATCTACAATATTTCTTGTCTCTGGATTGCGACCGGCCCCTGTAGCCGTTTTTACTTTTGCCTCTGTTTCCATTATGGGAGTTCTTCTCCTTTATCCTTCCACGAACGGATAATCCCTCGGCTTGGGATGAACTCGAACCATCATGAGGCATCATTAATTTCATCTTCTCCTTGGAGTTCAAAGCTTCATAAACTTCATTAAGCGTGAGAGTATCACGACTCTATAATATGGTGTCTCTAAAATTGGTATAAGAATTTGGCAGTGAACAAAGTAACATTAAAGCAGTATCTTCCTCTTCATACTTAACCTCCATTGCAGCTAGATCATATATGATATCTTTAAATTCTGAAATATGATTCAAAACATTACCTTCCTCGGGTAACCTTGGCAGGAATAATTTTTGCTTCAGATGCATATTGCTGATGAGATCTTTAGTCTTGCAAATCCCTTCCAGCTTTAACCATAGAGCGGCGGCAGTTTTCTCGCTCAAAACTTCCTGCAAAATATTATTATGCGAATGGAGTTGAATTTGTGACAAAGCCTTACAATCAATTCTTTTCTCCTCATCAGTCCAATCTTGAATTCGATTCTTCCCAAAACTATCCAGTGCTACATCATAGTCGGCCTGTGTCAACAACGCCCGCATCTTGACTTGCCATAGGGTAAACCTTGTGTCACGATCCAGCAGCGAAAAATCGTACTTCATGGATGTCATAAATAGATTAATCTATGTACACAAAGTAGTACAAGCCGGTAGAAAAATTCTGAACAGAATTAAATATGCGGACAAATAATCAGAAGAAATAGCACCTGATAGTCGGTGGTGGCCGTAGCAATTGAAGATGGAAAAGGAAGATCAACTAGTAAACAACTAGTAGCTTTGACGTGAAGAGCAGTACTCAATTAGTACTCAAGTAGCTTCGATTTTCACGTCAGGAAGCAACAACGGCAGATTCCCTTGGGGCTTGAGCCGTACGCTGCCCTCGCGTACAGGAGCAGACCACGCTTCGTCTCGTCTTGGCTCTGCAGCGGCGTACGGTGGCTGCTTTTGATGGGCGACCCAGCGGAGAAAAAAGAACACCTGTCGGTCTCGGGCTGTAGTGGACGTCGATCTGCCCTCGGATTTGACGGGTCGCCGAGTAACGCGTGCGGCGCCGCACGCAGCCCTAATCTTCTCTCGATCAAAAATCTCGTATCCGTAAACTCGGCTCTATATACCACTTATTAGATAATGACGAAAAATAAACGTGACAAAAAGACACAGATTTTTACATAAAAACCCTTGCGGGAGAAAACCACGGACACACGAAGACGCAATCATTATAATGGAGGAATATTACAAGCAGGAGACGACAGACCGTCTTAGGTGCGACTACATGGGTATATATGAGGGCAACACATGAGAATCCTTGGAGAACAAGTAAATGAGTTGTACTCGTACGCGTCGACGTCAACGCAACGCCCACACCGATTGTACTACGTCTAGTCAACCCGGTACTAGAATTTGGATCACAATTTAACACTTTTTTGGTCCTTTGCTTCAGCGAGCTCTATCTTCCTGGTACGCCGTGGCACAAATCTGCATCAGCCTTGAAGCACTGTTCTTCAGCATGGTCGCTCCAGTCCTTAGGTCGTCCGCATCCCTTTTGCTTCATCAGCCCTGCCCAGTAATATAGAAGAGCACAAGTGGAAAATGTGCATTCAAACGGGTTTTTAAGAGGAATAAATTCAAATGTAGCTCTATTGCGACAAGTCCAGATAGCCCAGCATATGGCTGCAATGCCCACAGTATAGAACACCTCCCCCTCTGGGAAGAAGGAATGACACCAAGAGTAAGATTGCCATATATTGTTAGGGCATAGATCAGTTCCAAACATACAAGCTACAGCCCTCCAAGTCACCCTGGCTACTGGACAAGTGAAAAATAAATGTTGAGAAGTTTCTTTCTCCGCACAAAAGGAACATTTAGGGTCTTTTTTCCACCCCCTGTGTTTCATCACATCTCTGGTCAGTATAGGCATGTATTCCGTAAATAGTCGTACATGTTTATGGAAAAGAACTTGCATGAAATCTTTTGTCCTACCCTCCCGTGGCAGCGTGGTCCATATGGAATCTAAGGGATATTAAGGCCTCCTTTTAATAGAGAACCGGCACAAAGCATTAACACATGGTGAATACATGAACTCTTCAAACTACGGTCATCACCGGAAAGTATCCTAATTGTTGTCACCTTGGGGTTTACGGGTCATAACACATAATAGGTGAATATGAATTGCAAGAACGGATCTAGAACATAGATATAATGGTGAAAACATAAACGGTCCTGATCTGAAATCATGGCACTCAGTCCCTGGTGACAAGCATTAAGCATAGCAAAGTCATAACAACATCAATCTCAGAACATAGTGGATACTAGGGATCAAGCCCTAACAAAACTAACTCGATTATATGATGAATCTCATCCAACTCCTCACCGACCAGTGAGCCTACGAAGGGATTACTCACTCCCGGTGGGGAGCATCATGGAATTGGTGGTGGAGAGTGGTTGGTGATGACAAAGATCGTAGATCCCCCTCTCTAGAGCCTCGAACATGCTCTAGATCTGGCCCCCGATGAAGAACAGGAGGTGCCGGTGGCTTTGTATCATAAAACGTAATAAAACTTTCTCTTCTTTTTTTCTAGAAAAATAGGATTTTATAGCGTCGGAGTTAGGGTCAGTGAAGTCACGAGGGCCCCACCACCCACCAGGGCACGCTAGAGGGGGGCGCGCCCTGGTGTCTTGTGAGAAGCCAGGGCCCCCCGTGGGTCCTGACTCTAGTATTTTATTTATTTATTGGGAAATTGTTCTCCAAAAAGTTTTGTCCAAATCCAAGAACTTTTATTTCTGCACAAAAACAGCACCATGGTAGTTTTGCTCAAAACACCGTCAGTCTAGGTTAGTTTCATTCAAATCATGCAAATTAGAGTCCAAAACAAGTGCAAAACCGTTAGGAAAAGTAGATACGATGGAGACGTATCACTTATGCGCCTGATTTGGATCGTTCAGAGATAGCTGGTGTTCCCACAATACAAGCATGACGGAACCTAATTTTCCCCTACAAATTATGCCCGTTGTGTGAAGAGACTCGAGTGTTGTCCAGTCAACTTGTCGAAGGCATGGATTTGAAGAAATATCAGGCGGCTTATGACAGCAGGAACACGCGAGTTCAGCCGCCAACATTTGAATCTTTTTACTTGACTCCACAACGGCATAAGCATATCTTTGCCCCTAATGTCGACTCTTCACCTATCATGCATGACGAAGTCATCTTCCAAGCCTTAAGCGACGTTGATTGGAATCCAAACAACCTTCAGATCCAAGACGTAGAGAATCGGTGCACGATGATCCAGAGGCGTCAACTGCTGGGGGTCGGCAAGAAGCTAACCTGAAGGGCAACAACCCGGACGACACAGATGTCGGCTTGCAGGAGTAGTATAAAACTCCAAAAAACTTCATTGAGTATTTCGAGCTCAGCTGGAGCCAATGTTGAGGATATCGCTTATCGTTAGCATCTCGGTCAGCTGGGGATTAGAGATTAATCAGAAATCGGCCAATTAATCGTTTTATCGTTCGACTATTAATCGGGGACAAGATTGATCAAGTCTTATAATGTTAACTATCGTTCTCAGGATGATCAGTTCTTAGGATGTGACTATTAATCAGTTTACTCTAAAGTTTGAATCCTCTTATAATGACAAACAAGATTGGACAATAATACAGATTGCAAAACAAGGTCCACAAAACACAAATAAACATAATTTTTGCAAACATAATGTTAGGATTATGCCTAATTTATTGTTAGATTCCTGATAAATCGCTTGTCAGAGTGATAAATCGGTGCTACGTCTTGAGCTTGCATTGATTTTCCTTAAAGAGGAAAGGGTGACGCAGCAATAGTAGCGTAAGTATTTCCCTCAGTTTTTGAGAACTAAGGTATCAATCCAGTAGGAGGCTCCTCAAAAGTCCCACGCACCTACACAAAAAAACAAGAACTCGCAACCAACGCAATAAAAGGGTTGTCAATCCCTTCACGGCCACTTGCTAAAGTGAGATCTGATAGAGATAATATGGTAAGATAAATATTTTTGGTATTTTTATGATATAGATTGGAAAAGTAAAGATGCAAATAAAAGTAGATTGAAAGCTTATATGATAAGAGATAGACCCGGAGGCCATAGGTTTCACTAGTGGCTTCTCTCAAGATAGCATAAGTATTACGGTGGGTGAATAAATTACTGTCGAGCAATTGATAGAAAAGCAAATAATTATGAGATTATCTAGGCATGATCATGTATATAGGCATCACGTCCGTGACAAGTAGACCGAAACGATTCTGTATCTACTACTATTACTCCACACATCGACCGCTATGCAGCATGCATCTAGAGTATTAAGTTCATAAAGAACAGAGTAACGCATTAAGAAAGATGACATGATGTAGAGGGATAAACTCATGCAATATGATATAAGCCCCATCTTTTTATCCTTGATGGCAACAATACAATACTTGCCTTGCTGCCCCTGCTGCCACTGGAAAAGGACACTGCAAGGTTGAACCCAAAGCTAAGCACTACTCCCATTGCAAGAAGGATCAATCTAGAAGGCCAAACCAGACTAATAATTCGAAGAGACTTGCAAAGATAACTTCATCACACATAAAAGAATTCAGAGGAGATTCAAATATTTCTCATAGATAAACTTGATCATAAACCCACAATTCATTGGATCTCGACAAACACACCGCAAAAAGAGTTACATCGAATAGATCTCCAAGAAGATCAAGGAGACACTACTAGGGAAAAGCATAGCAGCAGCGCGGGTTTTAGGCCTATCAGTAGCGCGGGCAGGAGCGCTACTGATAAGGCGCTACAGCTAATGCTTAGCAATAGCGCGCCTAGACCCACGCTACTGGTAACTTGACTTAGTAGTAGCGCTCCTTCAGAAAAGCGCTACTGGTAATTAGTAGTAGCGCTTCCCCTCTCCCGCGCTACTACTATTATTTAGTATTTTATTTCTTTTTTATTTCATGTTGTATTCATACACCTTTACACAAGTTTTCATAGAGATTGTTTTTACATAATAATGAGTTATTACATCATGGTGTGAAAGAACCGTGGACTAGTTTCAAGTGGATGTCCATCCACTTGAAACTAATCCGCGGTTCTTTCACCCAATGATATAATAATATCATCATCATCATCATATCATTAACAACTTATCATCATAATACATCATTGTCATATAACACCTCCTCAAGATCATCGTTTTCATCATTGACATCACATAACACCTCCTCAAGATCATCATTATCAACTCTAACACATTACCACATAATAAACATATTGTACCTCATAGGACCTATTACATTCGATTAAGACCTACTACATTTTCTAAGGTAAAATAGCAAAAAACAAGATAGCCCATGACTCTCCATTATGGAGAATGGAGATTAGCCTGTCTCCAATTCTTGCCTTTCGCTGAATGTTACTTCCAAGAACCTCCTTGCGAATGTCCATACATTTCTTCCATTCTTTGATGAACATGTGTTCACGGGTTTTAGAAATCCGATATGCACAGGTGAGCTCCGTAGATTTACCTGGCAGTATGTTCAGAACTGAGAGGCGACCATGCAGAGACATCAGATGAGGCACACAATCCATCGGGAGTTTCTGTTGAAAAACATAATAATAACTTAGTAGTTAGCAATGATGTACTAGTTTTAGAAGTATGCAAAAGATGCACGGATGTCGTAATAATAAAAAATCTTACCAGTGTATCTCCAGAGAAGTTACCGTGGTTCAACACATGCACTAGTGGCACGTATTCACCATAATTTGGAGGAGTTTGATAATAGTTATTGTAATTCTCAAGAAGAGTACAAAATGTGATCAGATGATTTTTCTCCTTATACGTTAACCCGGTGCCATCGGTGTAGTGGGTTTTATCTACCACCTTCCGCACAGTCTTTGAAGAATCAAAATAAGCTGTCAATGGAAATAAGCTATCAACTATTTTGAAATAAACAATATAAATTAGTTAATAACTATGTTTGAGAAACTCACATAGCGGTACAATCGGAAGCGTATCAACAAGGACCCAAATGTCCATATTGTCTTGCTCGATGTCAGGATCACCAAGATCCATGGTGACAATCATACCCTCATAAAAACCATACATTTTGTAAAGTGCTTCCCAATTTTGGCAACCAAAATGGGTTACGCTCTGAGCATTGCACAGATTTACTTCAAAATCCATATCATGATGGGTCCTTAGGTGTATTTTCTTTGTTTCGAAATTTTCATGGTCTTCAAAACCCATCCTATCCAAGACATAGCATCTTGCATGGCATGGGATAAGCTAGTCGAATTGTAAAATATGAAAATTAGACGTTGAAATAGTTGAAGTCATGCTTAATTACAAAAAAAACACTTGTCGTTGTTGCATACCGTTTCACAATCGAAGGTCTCCTCGAGCTTAATGTTGAAGCGCCGATCTTCGTCCAGCCGAACGAACCTGTCGCACATACCTCGATCGTCGTGGCACCAGCTACACTCCCCCGGGAGGCTGTCGCCGTCCGAGTACGACATTTCCTACGTTTATAATTCAAAGATTAAACTTGTACATATTCTAGCACAAGTCATGCCAGAATTCACGAAAAAATCCGGCATGACCTTTGCTAAAAAAGGACATATCGAGCGCCTGAAATTTACCGGAACGGAAATTAATCAACACTCCGGCAAAACATAGGCCACTCGGAGATGTAAACTGAACATGAAGGGCCACTTGGGCAACCACATATCCTATTTGAGCAACAACACAAGATATACATCCCGAATAATTGCTTAAACTAAAAAATAACAACAAATATGACATGTTCAACTAGTTTTATTAATTCAACTAGTTCTTACTAAATATAAACTTACTATAAATAGAAAAAAACTAGTTCTTTCTAAAAATAAAGTAGTTCAACTAGTTATATTAATTATCTTACTAAAAATACATTAGTTCTATTAATTCAATTACTTCAACTAGTTTATTAATTTACTTACTAAACTAGTTATGAACCCTAAATTAACATCTACTACTACTAAAAATCTAGTACTAACTAAATTAACATCTAGTACTAGCTATGAACCCTAAATTAACATCTACAACTACTAAATCTAGTACTAACTAGTGGCAGGGGGTGGGGGCGACGGAGAGGTAGCTAGGGGCGGCGAGGTCGAGGGCGGTGGTTGGAGGGCTACCGGCAGAGGAGGGAGAGGGCGGCCACAGGCGGAGGGAGGAGGGTGGCGGCGGAGGAGGGAGGGGCGGCCACAGGCGGAGGGAGGATGTGCGAGGAGGAGGGAGGAGGGACGGAAGGAGGGGAGTACCTCGGCGGCGGACGGACGAATGCGGCGGCAGCGGCGACGCACGACGACGGTTATCGGCACGTGGGGCGAGAGTGAGAGTGTGAGCGAGGGCCGGTCGTGTGCGTGGGGATAAGGTAGGGATAGTTGTAGCGCGTTTGCCGAAATGCGCTACAGATAATCAGAATAGCAGTAGCGCGTTGCACATAAACCACTACTGCTAAGTGTAACTATACAAAAAATACGTCAATGGAAAAATACATTGGCCATCAATGATCTTTTTGTGTACAAGCTGAATTGTCAATATGAGTCCTATCCGGTAGGAACCGGAGAGGACTCATATTGCGGCCACAAATTTTACACATAGAGTTCAGTGAAGACCAACTGGTTGTGGTAGTTTTAGAAATAACATATTTAAGGTGGTAAACACCCTGTTCACGGAGCGAGGTGGGACTAAACTTGTGGGCTGATCTTAGCAGTAGTGGTTTTCCCACAAGCGCGCTAATGCTAACTTCTATAGCAGCAGCGCTGTTCAATAAAGTGCGCTACTACTATAACTAGCGGGGGGCGAGGTCATGGCAATTATAGCAGCAACACCGTTTGCGGTGGACGCGCTACTGCTATTTTCCTGTCAGCAGCGCGTTTCTCTAACACGCGCTGCTGCTAAATAGCAGTAGCGTGGTATTTTAGGGAGCGCTGCTGGTAAGATTCTGTGTATAGGCTTTTCCCTAGTAGTGAGAACTTTGTATTGAGATTCAAAGAGAGAGAAGAATCCACCTAGCTAATAACTATGGACCCGAAGGTCTGTGGTAAACTACTCACAACTCATCGGAAGGGCCTTGGAGATGATGTAGAGGCCCTCCGTGATCGATTCCCCCTTCGGCGGAGCGCCGGCGAAGGCTCCAAGATTGGATCTCGCGGATACAGAAGGTTACGACGGTGGAAATAGTTTTTCGTGGCCGCTTATGATGTTTTCGGGGTACATGGGTATATATAGGAGGAAGAAGTAGGTCGGTGGACGCTCGAGGGTCCCACAAGGGTGGGGGCGCGCCCACCTGTAGGGGGCGCGCTGGGCACCCTCGTGGCCGCCTCCCTTGTTTCTTGACTTCCACTCCAAGTCCTCTGGATCACGCTTGTTCCAAAAAGATCGCTTCCGAAGGTTTCATTCCGTTTGGACTCCATTTGATATTCCTTTTCTTCGAAACACTGAAATAGGCAAAAAAACAACAATTTGGGCTGGTCCTCCGGTTAGTAGGTTAGTCCCAAAATGATATAAAAGTGTAAAGTAAAGCCCATTAATATCCAAAACGGGTAATATAATAGCATGGAACAATCAAAAATTATAGATACGTTGGAGACCTATCAAGCATCCCCAAGCTTAATTCTTGCTCGTCCTCGAGTAGGTAAATGATAAAAATAGAATTGTTGATATGGAATGCTACCTAGCATAATTCTCAATGTAATTTTCTTTATTGTGGCATGAATGTTCAGATCCAAATGATTCAAAATAAAAGTTCATATTGACATAAGAAATAGTAATACTTCAAGCATACTAATCAAAGCAATCATGTCTTCTCAAAATAACATGGCTAAAGAAAATTCATCCCTACAAAATCATATAGTTAGGCTATGCTTCATTTTCGTCACACAAAAATGCTCCCATCTTGCACACCCCCAATGACAAGCCAAGCAATTGTTTCGTACTTAAATAATCTCAAACTTCTTTCAACTTTCACGCAATACATGAGCGTGAGCCATGGATATAGCACTATGGGTGGAATAGAATATGATGATGGATGTTGTGTGGAGAAGACAGAAAAAGAGAAAGTCTCATATTGACGAGGATAATCAACGGGCTATGGAGATGCCCATCAATTGATGTCAACATGAGGAGTAGGGATTGCCATGCAACAGATGCACTAGAGCTATAAATATATGAAAGCTCAACAAAAGAAACTAAGTGGGTGTGCATCCAACTTGCTTGCTCACGAAGACCTAGGGCATTTTGAGGAAGCCCATCGTAGGAATATACATGCCAAGTTCTATAATAAAAAAATCCCACTAGTATATGAAAGTGACAACATATGAGACTCTCTATATGAAGAACATGGTGCTACTTTGAAGCACAAGTGTGGAAAAATATAGTAGCATTGCCCCCTTTTTTTGGGCCTTTCTTTTTTTTCTTTGGCCTTTCTTTTTTTTCCTTTTTTTTCTTTGGCCTTTCTTTTTTTTATTTTTGGCCTTTATTTTCTTTATTTGGGGATAATGCTCTAATAATGATGATCTTCACACTTCTATTTATTTACAACTCATGAATTACAACTCAAAACTAGAACAAGATATGACTCTATATGAATGCCTCTGGCGGTGTACCGGGATGGGCAATGAATCAAGAGTGACATGTATGAAAAATTATGCATGGTGGCTTTGCCACAAATACGATGTCAACTACATGATCATGCAAGGCAATATGACAATGATGATGCGTGTCATGATGATGAACGGAACGGTGGAAAGTTGCATGGCAATATATCTCGGAATGGCTATGGAAATACCATAATAGGTAGGTATGGTGGCTGTTTTGAGGAAGATATAAGGAGGTTTATGTGTGATAGAGCGTATCGTATCATGGGGTTTGGATGCACCGGCAAAGTTTGCACCAACTCTCAAGGTGAGAAAGGGCAATGCACGGTACCGAAGAGGCTAGCAATGATGGAAGGGTAAGAGTGCGTATAATCCATGGACTCAACATTAGTCAGAAAGAACTCATATACTTATTGCAAAAATCTACAAATCATCAAAAACCAAGCACTACGCGCATGCTCCTAGGGGGATAGATTGGTAGGAAAAGACCATCGCTCGTCCCCAACCGCCACTCATAAGGATGCACAATCTAAGAACACCTCATGTTTCAAATTTGTTACACAACTTTTACCATACGTGCATGCTACGGGACTTGCCAACTTCAACACAAGCATTCTTTAAATTCATAATCACCCAACTAGCATGACTCTAATATCACCACCTCCATGTCTCAAAACAATTATCAAGTATCAAATTGATCATAGCATCCAATTCACTTCCTATGATAGTTTTTATTATACCCAACTTGGATGCCCATCATTCTAGGACCAATTTTATAACCATAGCAAATACCATGCTATTCTAGGGAACTCTCAAAAAAATATAAGTGAAGCATGAGAGAAAAAATTCTACAAAATAAAGCCACCGCCGTGCTCTAAACGATGTAAGTGAAGCACTAGAGCAAAATTTATCTAGCTCAAAAGATATAAGTGAAGAACATAGAGTATTCTAATAAATTCCAAACAAGTGGGTTTCTCCCAAAAGGTGTGTACATAAGGATGATTGTGGTAAACTAAAAAGCAAAGACTAATATCATACAAGACGCTCCAAGCAAAACACATATCATGTGGCGAATAAAAATATAGCTCCAAGTAAAGTTACCGATAGACGAAGACGAAAGAGGGGATGCCTTCTGGGGCATCCCCAAGCTTAGGCTTTTGGCTATTCTTGAATATCTTGGGGTGCCTTGGGAATCCCCAAGATTAGGCTCTTGCCACTCCTTATTCCATAGTCCATCAAATCTTTACCCAAAACTTGAAAACTTCACAACACAAAACTCAACAGGAAATCTCATAAGCTCCGTTAGTGCAAGAAAGCAAAACCACCACATAAGGTACTGTAATGAACTCATTATTTATTTATATTGGTGTTAAACCTACTGTATTCCAACTTCTCTATGGTTCATACCCCTACATACTAGCCATAGATGCATCAAAATAAGCAAACAACACACGAAAAACAGAATCTGTCAAAAACAGAACAGTCTGTAGCAATCTGTAACTCTCGAATACTTCTGGAACTCTTAAACTCCTACCAAAATAGGAAGTCATGGGAAATTTGTCTATTGATATACAGAAAAAGGATCAAATTAACTATCACCGTAGGTTATCCTATAGGTTCTACTTGGCACAAACACTAATTAAAACATGAAAACACATCTAAACAGAAGGTAGATGGAAAATTTATTACTAAACAGAATCAAAAACAAAAAAAACTAAAATAAAATTTGGTTGCCGCCCAACTAGCGCTATCGTTTAACGCCCCTAGCTAGGCATGATAAATTCAATGATGCTCACACGAAAGACAAGAATTGAAGCACAACGAGAGCATAATGAACACGTGACAAACACATCTAAGTCTAACATACTTCCTATGCATAGGCATCTTATAGGCAAAGAAATTATCATAGCAAGCAAAAACTAGCATATGCAAGGAAGCGGAAAGAAACAATAGCAATCTCAACATAAGAGAGGTAATTTAGTAACATGAAAAGTTCTACAATCATATTTTCCTTTCTCATAATAATTACATGTGGATCATAAGCAAATTCAACAAAATAGCTATCATATAAAATATTTTTAACATGATCCACATGCATGCGAAGTTGACACTCTTCCAAAATAGTGGGATTAATATTAACTAAAGTCATGACCTCTCCAAACCCACTTTTATCAAAAATTTCATAAGATTGAAAATTCTCCAAATATGTGGGATCTAAAGTTGACACTCTTCCAAACCCACTTTCAATATTATTGCAAACATTATTATCAATCTCATATTCATCATGAGGCTTCAATAAATTTTCAAGATCACAAGAAAAATCACACCAATCATGATCATTGCAACAAGTAGTGGACCTAGCAAAACTAGCATCCCCAAGCTTAGGGTTTTGCATATTATTAGCACAATTGGCATCAATAGAATTTATAATAAAATCATTACAATCATGCTTTTTATTCAAAGATCTATCGTGAATCGCTTCATAAAGTACTTCATCACAATTTTCAGATTCACAAATTTCAAGCAAAACCTCATAAAGATAATCTAGTGTGCTCAACTCACTAGCAATAGGTACATCATAATTGGATCTCTTAAAGAGATTAGCAAGTGGATGAGGATCCATAAACTTTTAGCAAGCGAAGATGCAAGCAAAAAGAAGGTACATGGTAACACAAGATCGAACAGAAGGAAGGCGAGGAAAAGGCAAAGGTAAAGTGGGGGAGAGTAAAACGAGAGGCAAATGGCAAATAATGTAATACGAGAGAGATGAGTTTGTGATGGGTACTTGGTATGTCTTGACTTGAGCGAAGACCTCCCCAGCAACGGCGCCAGAAATCCTTCTTGCTACGTCTTGAGCTTGCGTTGGTTTTTCTTGAAGAGGAAAGGGTGATGCAGCAATAGTGGCGTAAGTATTTCCCTCAGTTTTTGAGAAACAAGGTATCAATCCAGTAGGAGGCTCCTCAAAAGTCCCACGCACCTACACAAACAAACAAGAACTCGCAACCAACGCAATAGAGGGGTTGTCAATCCCTTCACGGGCACTTGCAAAAGTGAGATCTGATAGAGTTGATATGGTAAGATAAATATTTTTGGTATTTTTATGATATAGATTGGAAAAGTAAAGATGCAAATAAAAGTAGATTGAAAGCTTATATGATAAGAGATAGACCCGGGGGCCATAGGTTTCACTCGTGGCTTCTCTCAAGATAGCATAAGTATTACGGTGGGTGAACAAATTACTATCGAGCAATTGATATAAAAGTGAATAATTATGAGATTATCTAGACATGATCATATATATAGGCATCACGTCTATGACAAGTAGACCGAAACGATTCTGCATCTACTACTATTACTCCACACATCGACCGCTATCCAGCATGCATCTAGAGTATTAAGTTCATAAAGAACAGAGTAACGCATTAAGAAAGAGACATGATGTAGAGGGATAAACTCATGCAGTATGATATAGACCTCATCTTTTTATCCTCGATGGCAACAATACAATACTTGCCTTGCTGCCCCTACTATCACTGGGAAAGGACACCGCAAGATTAAACCCAAAGCTAAGCACTTCTCCCATTGCAAGAAAGATCAATCTAGTAGGCCAAACCAAACTGATAATTCGAAGAGACTTGCAAAGATAACTTCATCACACATAAAAGAATTCAGAGGAGATTCAAATATTTCTCATAGATAAACTTGATCATAAACCCACAATTCATCGGATCTCGACAAACACACCGCAAAAAGAGTTACATCGAATAGACCTCCTAGAAGATCAAGGAGAACATTGTATTGAGATTCAAAGAGAGATAAGAAGCCATCTAGCTAATAACTATGGACCCGAAGGTCTGTGGTAAACTACTCACAACTCATCGGAAGGGCCTTGGAGATGATGTAGAGGCCCTCCATGATCGGTTCCCCCTCCGGCGGAGCACCGACGAAGGCTCCAAGATGGGATCTCGCGGATACAGAAGGTTACGATGGTGGAAATAGTTTTTTGTGGTCGCTTCTGATGTTTTCAGGGTACATGGGTATATATAGGAGGAAGAAGTAGGTCGGTGGACGCTCGAGGGGCCCACAAGGGTGGGGGCGCGCCCACCTGTAGGGGGCACGCCGGGCACCCTCGTGGCTGCCTCCCTTGTTTCTTGACTTCCACTCCAAGTCCTCTGGATCACGTTTGTTCCAAAAAGATCGCTCCCGAAGGTTTCATTCCGTTTGGACTCCGTTTGATATTCCTTTTCTTCGGAACACTAAAATAGGCAAAAAAAAATAGCAATTTGGGCTGGGCCTCCGGTTAGTAGGTTAGTCCCAAAAATGATATAAAAGTGTAAAGTCAAGCCCATAAACATCCAAAACGGGTAATATAATAGTATGGAACAATCAAAAATTATAGATATGTTGGAGACGTATCAATCGGCCCAAACGATAAACGGTGAGGATAAGGCATGTTCTTATCGGTCACCCCATGAGTAGCGATAAATCGGATGATAAATCGCTAAATTGGAAGATTTCTTAAACAATGGCTGGAGCCTTGTAATAGGCGTCGCAAACACTTGGTTGCTCTGTCGTGCCTTCGTGCATGTTATCTTTTGATGAAACACTTGTTTGTCTGCTGTTGAAGTACTTGGACTAACACATTTTAATAACTTGCCTTGTATGTCTTGTCCTTACTATTGTGCGGCTATTGCTTGCATAGGTGTCTGATAAGTCAGTTGTAGCAACTTGTTAATGTAGAAACTCTATGTGTCTGCAAAAAATTCCACCAAGTTATAACTGGTGTGAAATAACCCGGTGATTTGTCCACGGGCGACTTATGGTCATTAAATACTCAATGCTGATCACAAATAACCTAGAGTTTCTTTGTCTCGATGACTTTATAGTCATTGTAATAATGTGATCCTAGATCAAAAAAAAAATTCTGAAAAAAACTGAAATAAGCAACACAATATATATATTGAATGAATTATAAGTCAGCTTTCAAGGCTTCGACAAAAAAGACTGGCTTTCGAGGCTCAAGTCTTGCTTAAGTGAAGCTGGCATGATAGCCTTGGTTTACCCTCTCTTTCTATAAGCCATCTCTCACGTGACTAAAGTCATCGTTTTAACCATGAAAAGTTCAGGGTCATAAAGATTGACTGTCAAGAGTACGGCGGGTCACCTTTTTGGAGTAGCATCAAGCAGACAGTTAGGTTTAACCAACATATTTTGGCGTTTTTGCTGGGCCAAGAGAGTAAGAAAGCTAAACTCGGTGAGTTGGAAGCCCCCAAGTGACCAATGACGAATAAATAAAAGACTGATCATGCACAATATATGAGATGAAACGACAAAGGTTGTCGTGGTTCAACATGATCACGTATGGGGCCATCGCCCCCTTGTGGTTCGGCAAGGGGGAAGGGCGCGTTGCACGAAGAGCGAAGGCCATAGAACAACACGGCAACGGTGACACAGATAATTTTTACCCAGTTCGGGCCGCCGTGAGGCATAAAACCCTACTCCTGCTTTGGTGGATTGGATGGAGGACCGTGACGAACGCGCGGCACTCAAGCCCGACAAGTTCTCCTCGGGGAGAGCAGCTACGCTCCTATGAGTGTACAAGGGTCTGAATCCTTTTTAAGGTTGCCTCGGCCCTCCTTTTATAGGTCAAGGGGTTACCACAATGGCAAAACAGTCATTATCCAGTGATAAAAGGATCGAGAAGAGCCGTCTAGAGGGGGTGAATAGACCCTCAACACATAAAGTTGGCAATTTTTAAGTTTTTCAAGTTTAGGTAGAGTTTAAGCACAAGTTTAACCTTTCACAATACATAACAAGCAAGCATGCAAAGAGTATATGGGCAGCGGAAAGTAAAGCATGCAACTTGCAAGAAAGTAAAGGGATGGGATTGGAGTGTGCAAACGCAATTGGAGACACGGATGTTTTTTGGCGTGGTTCCGATAGGTGGTGCTATCGTACATCCACGTTGATGGAGACTTCAACCCACAAAGGGTAACGGTTGCGCGAGTCCACGGAGGGCTCCACCCACGAAGGATCCACGAAGAAGCAACCTTGTCTATCCCACCATGGCCATCTCCCACGAAGGACTTGCCTCACTAGGGTACATCTGTTGGGGAACGTAGCAGAAATTCAAAATTTTCCTACGTGTCACCAAGATCTATCTATGGAGAAACCAGCAACAAGGGGAAGGAGAGAGCATCTACATACCCTTGTAGATCGCTAAGCGGAAGCGTTCAAGAGAACGGGGTTGAAGGAGTCATACTCGTCGTGATTCAAATCACCGGAGATCCTAGTGCCGAACGGACGGCACCTCCGCGTTCAACACACATACAGCCCGGTGACGTCTCCCACGCCTTGATCCAGCAAGGAGAGAGGGAGAGGTTGAGGAAGACTCCATCCAGCAGCAGCACAACGGCGTGGTGGTGATGGAGGAGTGTGGCTATCCTGCAGGGCTTCGCCAAGCACCACGGGAGAGGAGGACGACTTGGGAGAGGGGGAGGGCTGCGCCAGAACTTTGTGTGAAGCTCCCATGCGCCTCCCCACTATATATAGGGGTGGAGGGGCTGGTTTCTTGCCCTCCAAGTCCATTGGGGCGTTGGCCAAGGTGGGAGGAAAGAAATCCCATCATTTCCTTCCCCACCGGTTGTTATCCCCCCTTTTTAGGGATCTTGATCTTATCCCTTCGGGATATGATCTTATTCCTTCTAAGGGGGGATCTTGGTGCGCCTTGACCAGGTGTGTGGGGCCTTTCCCCCACTACCCACGTTCATGTGGGTCCCCCCATGCAGGTGGGCCCCACTCCGGAACCTTCTAGAACCTTCCCGGTACAATACCGAAAAATCCCGAACATTTTCCGGTGGCCAAAATAGGACTTCCCATATATAAATCTTTATCTCCGGACCATTCCGGAACTCCTCGTGATGTCCGGGATCTCATCCGGGACTCTGAACAACATTCGGTAACCACATACAAACTTCCTTTATAACCCTAGCGTCATCGAACCTTAAGTGTGTAGACCCTACGGGTTCGGGAGACATGTAGACATGACCGAGACGTTCTCCGGTCAATAACCAACAGCGGGATCTGGATACCCATGTTGGCTCCCACATGTTCCACGATGATCTCATCGGATGAACCACGATGTCAAGGACTCAATCGATCCCGTATACAATTCCCTTTGTCTAGCGGTATTTTACTTGCCCGAGATTCGATCGTCGGTATACCGATACCTTGTTCAATCTCGTTACCAGCAAGTCTCTTTACTCGTTCCGTAACACATCATCCCGTGATCAACCCCTTGGTCACATTGTGCACATTCTGATGATGTCCTACCGAGTGGGCCCAGAGATACCTCTCCGTTTACACGGAGTGACAAATCCCAGTCTCGATTCGTGCCAACCCAACAGACACTTTCGGAGATACCTGTAATGCACCTTTATAGCCACCCAGTTACGTTGTGACGTTTGGTACACCCAAAGCATTCCTACGGTATCCGGGAGTTGCACAATCTCATGGTCTAAGGAAAAGATACTTGACATTAGAAAAGCTTTAGCATACGAACTACACGATCTTTGTGCTAGGCTTAGGATTGGGTCTTGTCCATCACATCATTCTCCTAATGATGTGATCCCGTTATCAACGACACCCAATGTCCATAGCCAGGAAACCATGACTATCTGTTGATCACAACGAGCTAGTCAACTAGAGGATCACTAGGGACATATTGTGGTCTATGTATTCACATGTGTATTACGATTTCCAGATAATACAGTTATAGCATGAATAAAAGACTATTATTATGAACAAAGAAATATAATAATAACACTTTTATTATTGCCTCTAGGGCATATTTCCAACAGTCTCCCACTTGCACTAGAGTCAGTAATCTAGTTCACATCACCATGTGATTAACACTGACAGGTCACATCACCATGTGACCAACATCCAAAGAGTTTACTAGTGTCATTAAACTAGTTCACATCATCATGTGATTAAGACTCAATGAGTTCTGGGGTTTGATCATGTTCTGCTTGTGAGAGAGGTTTTAGTCAACGGATCTGTAACATTCAGATCCGTATGTACTTCGCAATTCTCTATGTCATATTGTAAATGCTGCTTCCACGCTCCACTTGGAGCTATTCCAAATGGTTGTTCCACTATACGTATCCGGTTTGCTGCTCAGAGTCACTCAGATAGGTGTTAAAGCTTGCATCGACGTAACCCTTTACGCCGAACTCTTTATCACCTCCATAATCGAGAAACATGTCCTTATTTTTCTAAGGATAATTTTGACCGCTATCTGGTGATCCATTCCTTCATCACCTTTGTACCCTCTTGCCAGGTATGTAGCAAGGCACACATCAGGTGCGGTACTTAGCATAGCATACTGTAGAGCCTACGTCTATATCATAGGGGACTTATTTGCCTTCGTCCTTTCTCTCTTTTCTGCCGTGGTCGAGCTTTAAGTCTTAACTTCATACCTTACATCTCAGGCAAGAATTCCTTCTTTGACTGATCCATCTTGAACACCTTCAAGATCATGTCAAGGTATATGCTCATTTGAAAGTACCATTAAGCGTTTTGATCCATCCTCATAGATCTTGATGCTCAATGTTCAAGTAGCTTAATCCAGGTTTTCCCTTGAAAAACACTTTTCAAACAACCCTATATGCTTTCTAGAAATTCTACATCATTTCTGATCAACAATATGTCAACAACATATACTCATCAGAAATTCCATAGTGCTCCCACTCACTTCTTTGGAAATACAAGTTTCTCATAAACTTTGTATAGACCCAAAATCTTTGATCATCTTATCAAAGCGTACATTCCAACTCCGAGATGCTTACTCCAGTCCTTAGAAGGATCGCTGGAGCTAGCATACCTTTTAGCATCCTTAGAATCAACAAAACCTTTCTGATTGTATCACATACAACCTTTCCTTATGAAAACTCGTAAGGAAACTCATTTTGACATCCGTCTGCCAGATTTCATGAATGCAGCTATTGCTAACATGATTCCGACGGACTTAAGCATCGCTACGGATGAGAAAATCTCATCGTAGTCAACTCTTTGAACTTGTGAAAAACTCTTCGCCACAAGTCGAGCTTCATAGTTGGTGACATTACCATCCACGTCCGTCTTCTTCTTAAAGATCCATTTATCTCAATGGCTTGCCAATCATCGGGCAAGTCTACCAAAGTCCATGCTTTGTTCTGATACATGGATCCTATCTCGGATTTCATGGCTTATAACCATTTGTCGGAATTTGGGCCCACCATCGCTTCTCCATAGCTCGTAGGTTCATTGTTGTCTAGCAACATGACCTTCAAGACAGGATTACTGTACCACTCTGAAGTAGTACGTATCCTTGTCACCCTACGAGGTACGGTAGTGACTTGATCCTAAACTTCATGATCACTATCATAAGCTTCTACTTTAGTTGGTGTACGTGCCACAGGAACAACTTCCTGTGCCCTACTACACACTAGTTGAAGTGACGGTTCAATAACCTCATCAAGTCTCCACCATCCTCCCACTCAATTCTTCGAGACAAACCTTTTCTCGAGAAAGGACCCGATTCAAGAAACAATCCCTATTGCTTCGGATCTGAATTAGGAGGTATACCCAACTGTTTTAGGTGTCCTATGAAGATGCATTTTATCCGCTTTGGGTTCGAGCTTATCAACCTGAAATTTTTTCACATAAGCGTCGCAGCCCCAAACCTTTAAGAAATGACATCATATGTTTCTCTAAACCATAGTTCTCACGGTGTCATCTCAACGGAATTACGTGGTACCCTATTAAAGTGAGTGCGGGTGTCTCTAATGCCTAACCCATGAACGATAGTGGTAATTCGATAAGAGACATCATGGTACCCACCATATCCAATAGGGTGCAACTATGATGTTCGGACACACCATCACACTATGGTGTTCCAGGCGGTATTAATTGTGAAACAATTTCCACAATGTCTTAATTGTGTGCCAAAACTCGTAACTCAGATATTCATCTCTATGATCATATCATAGACATTCTATCCTCTTGTCACGAAGATCTTAAACTTCACTCTGAAATTACTTCAACCATTCAATAATTCAGACTTGTGTTTCATCAAGTAAATATACTCAACATCTACTCGAATCATCTGTGAAGTAAGAACATAATGATATTCACTGCATGCCTCAGCACTCATTGGACTGCACACATCAAAATGTGTTGCTTCCAACAAGTTGCTATCTTGTTCCATTTTACTGAAACCGAGGCTTTTCAGTCATCTTGCCTATGTGGTATGATTTGCATATCTCAAGTGATTCAAAATCAAGTGAGTCCAAACGATCCATTTGCATGGAGTTTCTTCATGCGTATACACCAATAAACATGGTTCGCGTGTCTCAAACTTTTCAAAAATGAGTGAGTCCAAAGATCCATCAACATGGAGCTTCTTCATGCGTTTTATACCAATATGACTTACATGGCAGTGCCACAAGTAAGTGGTACTATCATTACTATCTTATATCTTTTGGCATGAAAATGTGTATCACTACGATCGAGATTCAATAAACCATTCCTTTAGGTGCAAGACCACTGAAGGTATTATTCACATAAATAGAGTAACCATTATTCTCCTTAAATGAATAACCGTATTGCGATAGACATAATCCAATCATGTCTATGCTCAACGCAAACACCAAATGACAATTATTCAGGTTTAATACTAATCTTGATGGTAGAGGGAGTGTGCGATGTTCGATCACATCAAACTTGGAAACACTTCCAACACATATCGCCAGCTCACCTTTAGCTAGTCTCCGTTTATTCCGTAGCTCTTTTATTTCGAGTTACTAACACTTAGCAACTGAACCGGTATCTTAATACCCTGGTGCTACTAGGAATACTAGTAAAGTACACATTAACATAATGTATATCCAATATACTTCTATCGACTTTGCCAGCCTTCTCATCTACCAAGTATCTAGGGTAATTCTGCTCCAGTGGTTGTTCCCCTTATTACAGAAGCACTTAGTCTCGGGTTTGGGTTCAACCTTGGGTTTCTTCACTAGAGCAGCAGCTGATTTGCCGTTTCATGAAGTATCCCTTCTTGCCCTTGCCCTTCTTGAAACTAGTGGTTTCACCAACCATCAACAATTGATGCTCCTTCTTGATTTCTACTTTCGCGATGTCTAACATCGCGAATACCTCAAGGATCATCATATCTATCCCTGATATGTTATAGTTCATCACGAAGCTCTTGCAGCTTGGTGGCAATGACTTTGGAGAAACATCACTATCTCATCTGGAAGATCAACTCCCACTCGATTCAAGTGATTGTTGCACTCAGACAATCTAAGCACAAGCTCAACGATTGAGCTTTTCTCCCTTAGTTTGCAGGCTAAGAAAATCGTCGAAGGTCTTATACCACTTGACGTGGGCACGAGCCTGAAATCCCAATTTCAGCCCTCGAAACATCTCATATGTTTCGCGACGTTTCGAAAATGTCTTTGGTGCCTCAACTCTAAACCGTTTAACTGAACTATCACGTAGCTATCAAAACGTGTATGTCCGATGTTCGCAACATCCACAGACGACGTTTGGGGTTCAGCACACTGAGCGGTGCATTAAGGACATAAGCTTTCTACTGTCCGCATAATCGCTACTATCAACTTTCAACTATATTTTCTCTAGGAACATATCTAAACAGTGGAACTAAAGCGCGAGCCTACGACATAATTTGCAAAATGTCTTTTGACTATGTTCAGGATAATTAAGTTCATCTTATGAACTCCCACTCAGATAGACATCCCTCTGGTCATCTAAGTGATTACATGATCCGAGTCAACTAGGCCGTGTCCGATCATCACGTGAGACGGACTAGTCATCATCGGTGAACATCTTCATGTTGATCGTATCTACTATACGACTCATGCTCGACCTTTCGGTCTCCGTGTTCCGAGGCCATGTCTGCACATGCTAGGCTCGTCAAGTTAACCCTAAGTGTTTTCGCTGTGTAAAACTGTCTTACACCCGTTGTATGTGAACGTAAGAATCCATCACAGCCGATCATCACGTGGTGCTTAGAAGCGACGAACTGTAGCAACGGTGCACAGTTAGGGGAGAACACTTCTTGAAATTTTGTAAGGGATCATCTTATTTACTACCGTCGTCCTAAGTAAACAAGATGCATAATCATAATAAACATCACATGCAATTATATAGTGACATGATATGGCCAATATCATTTTGCTCCTTTTAATCTCCATCTTCGGGGCTCCATGATCATCATCGTCACCGGCATGACACCATGATCTCCATCATCATGATCTCCATCATCGTGTCTTCATGAAGTTGTCTCGCCAACTATTACTTCTACTACTATGGCTACCGGTTAGCAATAAAGTAAAGTAATTACATGGCGTTGTTCAATGACACACATGTCATACAATAAATTAAGACAACTCCTATGGCTCCTGCCGGTTGTCATACTCATCGACATGCAAGTCGTGAATCCTATTACAAGAACATGATCAATCTCATACATCACATATCATTCATCACATTCTTCTTGGCCATATCACATCACAAAGCATACCCTGCAAAAACAAGTTAGACGACCTCTAATTGTTGTTTGCATGTTTTACATGGCTGCTATGGGTTTCTAGCAAGAACGTTTCTTACCTACGCAAAACCACAACGTGATATGCCAATTGCTATTTACCCTTCATAAGGACCCTTTCCATCGAATCCGTTCCGACTAAAGTGGGAGAGACTGGCACCCGCTAGCCACCTTATGCACCAAGTGCATGTCAATCGATGGAACCTGTCTCACGTAAGTGTACGTGTAAGGTCGGTCCGGGCCGCTTCATCCCACGATGCCGCCGAATCAAGATTGGACTAGTAACGGTAAGCATATTGAACAACATCAACGCCCACAACTACTTTGTGTTCTACTCGTGCAAAGAATCTACGCAATAGACCTAGCTCATGATGCCACTGTTGGGGAACGTAGCAGAAATTCAAAATTTTCCTACGTGTCACCAAGATCTATCTATGGAGAAACCAGCAACAAGGGGAAGGAGAGTGCATCTACATACCCTTGTAGATCGCTAAGCGGAAGCGTTCAAGAGAACGGGGTTGAAGGAGTCGTACTCGTCGTGATTCAAATCACCGGAGATCCTAGTGCCGAACGGACGGCACCTCCGCGTTCAACACACGTACAGCCCGGTGACGTCTCCCACGCCTTGATCCAGCAAGGAGAGAGGGAGAGGTTGAGGAAGACTCCATCCAGCAGCAGCACAACGGCGTGGTGGTGATGGAGGAGTGTGGCTATCCTGCAGGGCTTCGCCAAGCACCACGGGAGAGGAGGACGACTTGGGAGAGGGGGAGGGCTGCGCCAGAACTTTGTGTGAAGTTCCCATGCGCCTCCCCACTATATATAGGGGTGGAGGGGCTGGTTTCTTGCCCTCCAAGTCCATTGGGGCGTTGGCCAAGGTGGGAGGAAAGAAATCCCATCATTTCCTTCCCCACCGATTGTTATCCCCCCTTTTTAGGGATCTTGATCTTATCCCTTCGGGATATGATCTTATTCCTTCTAAGGGGGGCTCTTGGTGCGCCTTGACCAGGGGTGTGGGGCCTTGCCCCCACTACCCACGTTCATGTGGGTCCCCCCATGCAGGTGGGCCCCACTTCGGAACCTTCTAGAACCTTCCCGGTACAATACCGAAAAATCCCGAACATTTTCCGGTGGCCAAAATAGGACTTCCCATATATAAATCTTTACCTCCGGACCATTCCGGAACTCCTCGTGATGTCCGGGATCTCATCCGGGACTCTGAACAACATTCGGTAACCACATACAAACTTCCTTTATAACCCTAGCGTCATCGAACCTTAAGTGTGTAGACCCTACGGGTTCGGGAGACATGTAGACATGACTGAGACGTTCTCCGGTCAATAACCAACAGCGGGATCTGGATACCCATGTTGGCTCCCACATGTTCCACGATGATCTCATCGGATGAACCACGATGTCAAGGACTCAATCGATCCCGTATACAATTCCCTTTGTCTAGCGGTATTTTACTTGCCCGAGATTCGATCGTCGGTATACCGATACCTTGTTCAATCTCGTTACCGGCAAGTCTCTTTACTCGTTCCGTAACACATCATCCCGTGATCAACCCCTTGGTCACATTGTGCACATTCTGATGATGTCCTGCCGAGTGGGCCCAGAGATACCTCTCCGTTTACACGGAGTGACAAATCCCAGTCTCGATTCGTGCCAACCCAACAGACACTTTCGGAGATACCTGTAATGCACCTTTATAGCCACCCAGTTACATTGTGACGTTTGGTACACCCAAAGCATTCCTACGGTATCCGGGAGTTGCACAATCTCATGGTCTAAGGAAAAGATACTTGACATTAGAAAAGCTTTAGCATACGAACTACACGATCTTTGTGCTAGGCTTAGGATTGGGTCTTGTCCATCACATCATTCTCCTAATGATGTGATCCCGTTATCAACGACATCCAATGTCCATAGGCAGGAAACCATGACTATCTGTTGACCACAATGAGCTAGTCAACTAGAGGCTCACTAGGGACATATTGTGGTCTATGTATTCACACGTGTATTACGATTTCCGGATAATACAGTTATATCATGAATAAAAGACTATTATCATGAACAAAGAAATATAATAGTAACACTTTTATTATTGCCTCTAGGGCATATTTCCAACAAGATCTTCACGAAGTACGCGATCTCCTTGCCCTTACAAACTCCTTGGTTCAACTCCACAATCTTGTCTGAGGCTCCCAAGTGATACCTAACCAATCTAGGAGACACCACTCTCCAAAAGGTAATAGATGGTGTGTTGATGATGAACTCCTTGCTCTTGTGCTTCAAATGATAGTATCCCCAACACTCAACTCTCTCTCATAGGATTGGATTTGGTGGAAAGATGATTTGAGTGGAAAGCAACTTGGGGAAGGCTAGAGATCAAGATTCATATGGTTGGGTTGGAATATCTTGGCCTCAAAACATGAGTAGGTGGTTCTCTCTCAGAAAATGAATGTCAGAAGTGTAGGCACGTTCTGATGGCTTTCCTCACGAATGAGGAGTGGGTGAAGGGGTATATATAGCCGCCACACAAAATCTAACCGTTACACACAATTAACCAAACTCGGTGGGACCGAATCAAAAAACTCGATCGAACCAATTTAGTTCATAATGTGACCGTTAGGCATTTCGTGGGACGGATACGTCAACTCGGTGGGACCGATATCATTAGGTTTAGGACATAACGTAATCTTGGTTTGACCAATTACACAAACTCGGTTGGACCAACTTTGGCAATAAGCAAACCAAAGAGTTGGTCAACCAAACTCGGTGGGACCAATCCGCTCGTCTCGCTGGGACCGAAGCGTTACGAAAAGGAACAGGGAGTTTGCATTACAGACTCGGTGGGACCAATCGCTCATCTCGCTTTGACCAAACGTTATGAAGGGAAACAAAGAGTTTGCAATCCCATATCGGTGAGACCGAGATCCCTATCGGTGAGACTGAGGTGACTAGGGTTTCTGGCAGTGGCTATGTCAAATGAACTCGGTGGCGCTGGATGGATCAAATCGGTGGGGCCGAGTTTCACTTTTGGTTTGGGACATATGTGGATATGAGAAAGTGGCTGAGGGCTTTGGAGCATATCACTGAGAACTTTGAGCAAGCAAGCCATTAAGCAACACATCATCCCCTTTTAATAGTATTGGCTTTCCTATAGACTCAATGTGATCTTGGATCACTGAAATAGAAAATGTAGAGTCCTGAGCTTTAGAGCTTGAGCCAATCCTTTGTCCTTAGCATCTTGAAGGGGTTCCACATCCTCTTGTCCATGCCACTCCACTGTTGGACTTATCTGAAATACACTAGATAAAAGTATCAGTCCAACAAGAGATATGTTGACATTAATTACCAAAATCACCCAGGGAGCACTTGTGCTTTCAATCTCCCCCTTTTTGGTAATGTTCACAAAAGTTAGCCAAACGAGATTTAGAGCGAGTGATTCTCCCGGTTTGGATATCATTGTAGATTTGCTCGACGGGATGGTCTCTAGCAACTCTTGCTCGAACTCGTGAGACTTTTGCTTTGATTGGGGCGGAACATCTTCTTCATCATCTCGTTCTTCTTCTTGGCCTTCTTCATTGTTGACGCTGTCGTTCTCTCATCGTGGATGAGAAGGAGGTTGATGCAGTTCATCTTGGTGTACTTCCTCGTTGTCTTCATCTTGGTGTGTCCCACTTGTGGATGCCTCCATATCAACTCTTGGTTCACCTTGTCGTGAGGTAGAGGCTTCCACTTGGACAGCCGAGATACTCTCCTTCACCTCTGTTGGATGGACCTTGCCAATAGACAAGTCTTTGATTGCTTCCAAAGGATCTTTATCTCCTACATTAATTGGCAATTGCTCTACTTGCGAGCCGTTAGATTCATCAAACTTCACATCTACTGTCTCTTCAACCTTTTGGGTGAAATTGTTGTAGACACGTTAAGTGTGAGAGTTTGAGCCATAACCAAGTAGGAAACCTTCATGAGATTTAGGAGCAAATTTAGAACGATGATGCTTATCAAGAATGTAGCACTTGGAGCCAAATACTCGAAAGGATCCAACTTGGGGTTTGTTACCGGTGAGGACCTCGTATGCCGTCTTGCCGAGTAGCTTGTGAAGATACAAGCAATTTTTTGCATGACAACGGTCTCAACCACTTCCGCCCAAAAGTGCTTTGGCGTCTTGTACTCATCAAGCATCGTTCTTGCCATTTCGATGAGCGTCCGGTTCTTCCTCTCAAAAACTCCATTTTGTTGAGTTGTGTACGTAGCCGAGAACTCATGTGAAATCCCTTCTTCGTCAAGAAAGGTGTCCACATTGGCGTTCTTGAACTCCATTCCGTTGTCGCTGCGAACCTTCTTGATCTTCACTTCAAATTGATTTTGGGCCTTCCTAGCAAAGTTTTTGAAGATCTTTTGGACCTGCGATTTATCATCGAGAAGGAACACCCACGTAAATCTTGAAAAATCATCAACTATAACTAGACCAAATGAGTTTCCACCGAGACTTTTGTAAGTGTTGGGACCAAAAAGATCCAGGTGAAGTAGCTCGAGCGATCTCCTTGTGGTCATGATGTTCTTCACGGGGTGGCTTCCTCCAACATGTTTTCCTTCTTAGCAAGCGCTGCAAAGTCTATCCTTATCAAATATGACATCTTTAATACCAAGGCTATGATCACCTTAATAAGATTGTCAAGGTTTCGCATGCCCACATGACTTAACCGTCTATGCCACAACCAACCTTTAGAAGATTTAGCAATCAAGCAAGTTCTAGGTTGGGCCTTTTTAGTGAAGTCAACAATGTATAGATCACCTTTTCGTATACCGGTAAAGACCATTTTATGATTATCTCTACGAAACACTTGGCAATCTACTTTGGTAAATAGGACATTGAAACCAAAGTCAGCTAGTCTAGAAATAGAAAGCAGATTAGATTCAATGAGCATGACATTTTGTATGGAGCTATCATGTGAGATGGCCACCTTACCAAGGCCAACCACCTTACCCTTTGATTTATCACCAAAAGTGACATACTTTCGAGGGCCGTCATTTTCAGCAAGCTCACGAAACATATCTTTATCTCCGGTCATGTGATCGGTACATCCACTATCAAGGACCCATTCCTTTCCTCCTGTCATGTATCCTCGAAGATTTGCCATAAGACCAAAGTGTCTCATTGCATCATCAAGATCATAGTCACTATCATCATCCTCATCATAGTATCCATGTTCAACATCGTCATGTGGTGGATCAATTCCTAGAGAGGGTGATTCATTAGATAAATGATTTTGACAATGATCTTCTTTATGAATTCTAATAGCTTCGAAAATAATATTGCTAATAATTCCAACATCTCCTTTGGCACGCATAAGATTTGTAAGCTCAAATAGACAATCACCAAACTTAGGATCATTGGAATTCATCTTACTCAAGGAAATAGATTTATGAAGAATCTCATCTAGATTTTGCAAGGAATAATTTGGAAATCGTTCCTCAAGAAATCTCCATATCCAGCTGACCCTTTCCATGGCTATGAAACTGAAACTGTTGTTGCATATCTTACTAAACTGAATGATATAGTCACCCTATTTGCTCATGATGAGAAAATTTGCTACTACTATATTATCAAGTTATTTCCATTCTCATTAAAGGGCGACGCTAAGATATGATGCACTACTCTTGCTCCTAGTTGTGTGCGTAGTCCCCAGGATATGATTTATTACTTCTATGAAAAATATTTTAGTGCTCATAAGAAACAAGTTGCCTTACAAGAAATATTTAACTTTGTGCAAAGTGAAGAAGAGAGTCTCCCACAAGCTTGGGGGAGGATTATCCAATTACTTAATGCTTTGCCTCATCATCCTCTTAAAAAATGAAATACTTGATATCTTCTATAATGACCTAACTGATGCTTCTAGGGACTTCCTAGATAGTTGTGTTGGTTGTGTTTCCAGGGAACGAACTGTTGAACAAGCCAAGGAATTATTGAATAATATATTGAAAAATCATGATGATTGGACTCTTCCTGAACCACCGCATAAACCCACTCCTAAGAAAAGGGGTATCTTATTTCCAGTCCTGACGATATGCAAGAGGCAAAGAAAAGTATGAAGGACAAACCTATTAAAGTTGAAGATGTTAAGAATTTGCCATCTATAAAAGAAATACATGGACTTGACACACCACCACCACAGGTGGTAGAGGCAAAATTCTTTATTAAAATTTGATGAAGGTGACATCCCTTACAATAAACATCCTAGTCAATGCCTATATGAATTTGACAATTACATTAGAAAGCAAGACCACTTCAATGCAAATGTTATGGAACAATTGAAACAAAACTCTGATATGATTGCTCGCTTGAGTGACTTATTATTTAGAATCAGTAATCAGGTTAGAGGTGTAGGAAAACATGCCTCTATGGTTCAAACCCAGCTAGAACAAGTTGCTAAATCTCAAAGAGAATTGCTTAGTGAAATGAACAATAATAGAAATGATTATTTTGTTAGAGTAGCAACTAGAGGAGTTAAAATGACTCAAGAACCACTTTACCCAGAGGGACACCCTAAAACAATTGAACAAGAATGTCAAAGAATTAATACTGATGCACCTAGTCCTTCTAAAAGGAAGAAGAAAAAGAAAATGATAGGACTTTGCATACCTCTGGTGAACCTGAAAAAGAAAAACCTCCTGAAGATAATAATGATGTTTCTATTTCAGATGCTGAAACTTAATATGGTAATGAACACTCATCTAGTGATAATGAAAAAGATAATGATGATGTTCATGCACAAACTCAACCAGACAATGATAAAGAACCATATAATAATGTTGAGATAAACCCTACTATTGATCTTGATAACCCATGACCTAAAAATAAAAGATATGATAAAAAAGACTTTGTTGCTAGAAAACATGGTAAAGAAAGAGAACCATGGGTCCCGAAACCCAAGCCCTTTCCACCTAACCATCTAAGAAAAAATAAGATGAAGAATTTGAACGCTTGCTGAAATGCTTAGGCCAGTCTTTTTGCGCATTCACTTGACTGGTATTTTAAAGATGGCCCCTTATGGTAAATACATGAAAGAAATTGTCACTGATAAAAGAGAAATACCTGAAGCTACCACCATGCTTGCTAATTATTCTTTTAAGGATGGGGTACATGAAAAACTTGGAGATCCAAGAATACCAACTATACCATGCTCTATTAAAAGAAATTGTGTCAAAACTGCTTTATGTGATTTAGGAGCTGGTGTTAGTGTTATGCCATTCTCTTTATATAAAATACTTGATTTGGATAAACTCACACCTACTGAGATATCATTGCAAATGGCTAACAAATCAACAGCCATACCTATCGGTATTTGTGAGGACGTGCCCGTTGTTGTTGCAAACGTTACTATCTTAACAGACTTTGTTATACTTGAGATGTCCGAGGACGACAACATGTCGATTATCCTTGGTAGACCCTTTTTGAACATTGTTGGGGCTGTTATTGATTGCAATAAAAGCAAGGTCACTTTTCATATCAATGGTAATGAGCATACGGCGCACTTTCCTAAGAAACAATTCCAAGTGAATAGTATTAATGTTAATGAAAAGTCCCCAACAATTACTATTGGAAGTTTTCAACCCCCTTTACCTACTGCTAAAAAGAAATATGACATACTTATTATTGGGGGTATGCATATCCCCATTGAGGTAACTTAGTGTTTTACGAAAGTTCTTGGGGTTCATGTTAATCGAAAGTGATTGTTAATAAGACTTGATCAACCTTATTAATGATTGTTTTCTAGAGTGCCTTCCATATCCAACGATAATACATATTAATAGTCGAACGATAGTCACATCCTGAGATGTTCTTTTCCTGAAAAGAGTAAACTGATTTGGTAGTAAAGTAAGTTTTAGAGCCCAAAGCCCATTTGATTTTATCACTTTTACCAAAAACACACGCTTTACTAACTGCATCCACCATATGTTGCCATATCCAGAAGTAAGGTGGTGGAAGATCTGATGTGAGAGGTGGAGCAACTGCTGGTGGAAGAGGGGAAAGCAATGTTGCCGGAGATGGTAGGAGAGGGGGAAGCGATGCTGCCAGAGGTGGTGGAAGATGGGGAAGCAATGCTTCCAGAGGTGGTGGGAGAGGGGGGAGTAATGCTACAACAAGGGGAAGAAATGCTCCAAGTGGTGGAGGAAGTGTTGGTGGAAGGGGCTGGTGCCACCCTCTGTTTGGAGAAGATGGATCCCTAAATGCTTCAGAAGCAATACCCAACCTTAATGTAGAAAGCAATCCCTGATCTTAATGTTGCGGAAGAGATCAATGTCACCCAAATTGCGCCGACTGGTCCTTTTTAAGTAGGATGTTAGTAAGTTCATCGATGAGCTGGCTAAGCATGTCGTAGTTCATGTCTGAACTTTATAGGCTCTTTATTTTGCAATCTTCTAAAAACTTGAATGTTGATGCGTGTGTACTTCAAAACTGAATGTTGCTGCGTTGGTACTGTTAAGCTCAATATTATTGCATTGGTATTGCTATCTAAATGTTGCTGCGAATTCTGAATTTTGTCCATGCATAATTTTGTACTACTGAACTGAATTTTGTACTGCTAAACTGAATTTTTCCCATGGATAATTATGTACGGCTAAACATTCATGTTATTAACCTGTTCAACAATGAGCCTACTATGTTTCTTCATGCATGTTCACACATGCATACTGAAGTCTGAGTACAGGAGTGGCCCACATGTCAATGGCTGGAGTATATTTTTTCAAATAACTCCATGGTTTTTTTTCAAGTACGCACCTATGTGAGTGAACTGTATAGATATATGAAAGAACTATAGAAGGCGGCGGGATTCGAGAACCCGTGTGAACTGGAATTCCCTAGCGGACGCTCACTGCGTCAAACTGTTGTGGGTTCACATAGGGAAATTGACTCCACTTGGGCCGGCCCATTTAAATCATTTCAGCGATCCTCATTTTGCGAACCTTCTAGAGGTTTCTGGTTTTTCCGGTTTTGGGAACCTTCTAGAAGGTTCCTGAACCAGTTTCTCTTTTTTTCTTTAAGTTTTTTCCTTTTTTCTTTTTTCTGTTTCTTTTTTTCTTTCCTTTTTGTTTTTTCTTTTCACTGGTTATTTTGTTCGAAACTTTCAAATATTTGTTTGGAATTAAAAAAAAAATCTTGTTTTCAAAAATTGTTCACAATTTTCTGAAAATGTTCATGTTTCAAAAATATTCAGGAATTTCCAAAAATGTTCCTGTTTTGAAATTTTGTTCCCAAGTTCAAAAAATATCCGTGTTTCAAAATGTTCAGGAATTTAAAAATGTTCCTGTTTTCAAAATATCTTTACAACTAATTATATTTATGTTTCAAAATATATTCAGGAATTTCAAATTATGTTCTCGTTTTTAAATTTTGTTCACAATTTTTCTGAAAAATGTTCATGCTTCAAAAATGTTTACAGTTTCAACATTTTATTCGCAATATCAAACAATGTTCACCTGTTTCGAATTTTGTCCGCATTTCCAAAAAAACATAGACATATAATTTTTTTTGCATTTTTTTAATGTCATAAAGTTATGCTCTGAATTTGAAAAAGGTTATTGTTTCCATTTTTTGTTCCAAAATTGTTCGTGATCTCAGAAAATATTTTTCGTACTACGTTCATTTTTCCAGAAAATATTCAAATTTTTAAGAAATGTTCGCATTTAGGAAATAGTTTGAGATTTGTTAAAATTAATTCTGTTTTTTGGAAAACTAGGAATTACAAGAATGGTTTACTTTTCGAAAGAAGTTTGGAATATCAAAAAAATTGCGGCATTTCAAAACTGTTCGCAATTTCAAGGAATGTCCATAAAATGTATTTCCAATCCCCCCCCCCCCCCCCCCGGTTGTGTGTTATTATAGGATCTTGCGCCTATTATGACCAGCAGCTGATGTTTGTTGGATTGGCTATTATGTCGGGCAATTCCTATATGGCGCTGCAGGTGCCGTGCAGCAGGTACTCACGGGCCGGCCCGTCTTGCCCCCGTTTTCTGTTTCTTTTACACGCAAAAACTGTGCGCGTGAGGAGAATCGAACTCGGGGTAGAATTATGCGCCAACAACCAACGAGCCACTATGCCCGAATTGATAGCCTTTTCTGCCAACGTTTTTTATATCTTCTTTCCTTTTTCGTTTTTTGCTTTTTATGTTTCTGTTTTTAATTTTTTTTTCTTCCTGGTTGATGATTTCTTTTAAATTCGTGAAATTTTCTTTAAATGGATGAAATTTTCTCAAAAATGGTTATTAGTTTTATTCAATTCAATGATTTTTTTCAAATTAAATGAACTTTTTTCAAATTTGTTGATTTCAGTTGTAAATCCATGAACTCTTTTCAATTTTGATGAACTTTTTTGAAATTGGATGAACTTTTCATAAAAATGGATGAACTTCTTGCAAATTTGATGAACTTTTTCCAAATCGATGAACTTTTTTTCAAATTTGTTGTTTTTTTAAGTCCACGATCTCTTTTCAATTTTGATGAACTTTTTTTGAAATTGGATGTACTCTTTTTTAAAATGGATGAACTTTTTTCAAATTTGATGAACTTTTTCCAAATCAATGAACTTTTTTCAAATTCAATGAACTTTTTAAAAAAAATGGATGAACCTTATTCAAATCAATGAACGTTTTTCCAAAATCGGTGAACTTTTTCTATTTTGATGAACTTTTCAAAAAACTGATGAATTATTTTTTCAAATTGATAAGCTTTTTTCGAAATGTGATGAACTCTTTTTCATAAAATAAACAACTTTTTCCAAATTGTTTTTAGATAATTCAAAACTAATAAATACTGCGGATACAATGGTTCTTTAACTTTTCATGTTCCTATTAATCACTAGCGCTTAGCAGCTCTGGTGGTTAACAAAACACTTCTTTGGTTGTCCTGGCATGGCCCGGGTTTGATTTCTGGTAGCCGCACTTTTTCTGTGTGCGTTTTTCGTGTGACTTTTTTTTACTATGCTGCGCGTTCGTTGTGGGGCGACCCATGAGGGGACGAGGTGGGCGCGCTGCAGGCACCAGCTACGCTTAAGGCACTGAACAGGAGCTCCCATCATGTCGTGGCTAGTAGCCTGCGTTGGGCAGTCTCGGGATTGAATATTGCAAGTTGCCGATTTTTTTTCATTTTGTTGTGTCGATAGGAAACAACAAGCGCACGTCGGTGGGCCGGCCCAGGCGGAGGTCTGCCTGTGCGAACCCCTGCCATTCTGCCGCAAAATGCGGCAGATAGGATGTCCGGTGTGAACTTACCTCTCCCAATGTCATTTGATGATTCTGAAGGATAACTATATTTTATATCCCTTCTCTTAAAATACGTGGGTCTGTCAGCTCAAATGGCCTATGATCAGTGCAGCCCATTTTGCACCTTTATTTTTTTAGAATATTATTGATCTACGGATTACAAAATTGTTTCTATAATTTGAAATAATATAAATATTTGAAATTAAAATTAAAATATTATATAAAACTGTACTGCATTTATTTGGCAAAAACGGTACTACCCATAGATGACCAATTCAACATAAAAAAACGGAGCCGCTAGGTCTCGAACCATATGAGCAAAATTAACATAAAAGGGAGATGCTTGGTCTTGAACCTGCAACCAACGAGTAGAACACATACCGATCTAGCAACTACACACCTTTGAAGCTATATTGTCTAGTGTGGTGTATGGATGACAATATTTTTTGAACCAGGATGCATGTAGAGCTTAAATGGGCTGCGGATACTACTGCCCATTTTGCACACGCTATTTTCTTTAAGATATTTCTAAAACTTAAGTAATAAAGTTATGTTCAAATATTTGTTTGTTAAAAATATTATAAATAAATAAGATAATTAGTAAATAAAAATTATAAGCCTGAGTATTGTATAAAAAAATCCAGTAAAACGTAAGTAATAAAAACATTTAAGATAATTTTTAAGATATTCTTAAACATATGTAATAAAATTATGTTCAACTATTGGTGTGTTAAAAATGTTATACATATAAACGATGCTTTGTGAAATAAAGAATTAAATATAAACATGTGTGTGTACTAGAGACGACTGAATATTCATATCATCCGTTTAAATTTAAAACTATGAATATTTATAGGAACATGGAACTATACAAATGTGTGTAAAATGTTTGCACAATTAAAATATTTTTGAATTGGAATTTTACAAGTATCTGTATTATTTTAAATTATACAAACATTTTTGTAATTCATAAATATTTATTTATTTTTCAAATAATACATGAACAGTTTTGAAAGGAATTTATTTTTTTGTATTTACAGTATTTATAACATGCGAATTTTAAACATTTTTTTACTAATGAGATCATAATTTACATACAAATTTCTTTAAAAAAATTGAAAGTAAATTGAAAGTGCATAATGGGCTGCACTGATCATAGTTCATTAGAGCTGACAGGCCCACATGTTATAAGCGACAGAATATATAATGTAGTTATGCTCTAGGATGTTTTAAGAAAAATAGTTATCCTCTAGACTCATTGGATGTCGTTAGGCGTGGTGGTTACAGCGTGCACGCGTCTTTAGTTGGTGGCGGGTTCGAATCCTGCCACCTCGTCGCCTCCTGTTTTTCTTTTATAGTGGGTCTCACCTGGGCTTTTCTGCATACTTAAAGATAACCAGGGAGTTATATGAAAAAAATGTACCCAACCACTGACATGTGGACCACTCTCATGTTTGCATGCCACACAGACATGTTGTACACCGGATGTAGTAGAAAGCACCGTATTTGCATCACACAACAAGTTAGATGACCAGAAATACATATTTTTAAAGTTTTAGCACCAAACTTAACATTGAGCGCACGTTTTATAACTACCATTGATATTACCTCATTGTGAGAGCCTATAACTACCATAACATAGATGTTTGCCTGATAGGGGGTATTGTGTCAGATTACGTGCACTAGTAATGTTGCTTACAATTGTGTATGTTTATACAAATTTCCTCACTAAAATATTGATCAATTTCACATGGGTTTTCTATGGAAGTATATGTAGTATCTACTATGATTTATGAACTTTTTTCATTGATAATTGGTGTGCCTAAGTTTGAGTACTCGCTACTCATTCTGTCAGTTTGGGACCTATGAACTGGAATGAGATCGAGCGACTTTCCTCACTAAAATAGCATGTTCCAAGTTGTAGATACTAGAACAGATCTCCATCATAAATATTATCATCGTCACAAGTAGGGGATGTCAAGAGCTGATTAAAACTGTCAATGATAGTGTATTCTTCTATCTACACATTTGCTTCTTTACTGTTGCCATGATTCTCCACTTCTGCTTGATATGTTGTGCATCATCCTTTTTCTTTTGTTGCTGTCAATGAAAACCTAACTAATTATTTTAGGAATGATGATAAAACTTTTTATTATGTCCACATTTCAACATACATTTTTCTTTTTGAATGAATAACAAAGGCGTATAGAAATGTCTAGATTGGAACACACCTTTGCCTCTTTCTTTATTTATACGTCCGATTTAGTTGGCTTGCGCTTCCTTTGCGCAACTTATCCATCCAAGTTTCATTTCTCCTTCAATTTTTGGATTGAACCTTGTTTTTTCTTCAGTTGTGCAACCTTCATCAATTCATCTGTTGGCTTTACATTTGGGTCAATATTTTCTTGGTCCTTCCTTGGTTCATCCATAGTTAATATAAAAGAACTTGACCAAAGCAGGGAGTAGCCCCTGTTGCATTGTTCATTCAGATGAAACAAACCTTACCAAGCCCAAGGCTTGCATCTGGATGATGGGCGAGGTGTGCAGGCCACTAGTCAATTGGTTGGCGCTCAGTTCCCTTGACATCGCACTACTAGTAGAAGTATGAAGTATTTATGAAATCCGAAATATCAACTGCTATGTTGCCTATCAAAACTGTTAAATTGCATATCCGGTCATGATTGTTTTATGTGGCCTATGAAAACTGCCACGTTACCTATCGTCGGGCAAGTTGGTGTTCTTGTGAAGCCATTCATCATAATCAACAAGAAACTTTTAGTTTTCCTGTCTTAGTAAACCAAGCTCTCTATTTTGTTTATTTGTTGTCCATTTTAGTCCTGCAAAGAATATTTGGGGATGCGGTTTTGATTCGCTTCAATCTGTAGTTATCGGCAGTACGCACGGACTAATTAGCAAAACGTCAAAAACTAACCATAACAGCTATGTACAGAACCGGCCAACATATATTGGGCCTCTTTGTGAATCAAATAAATATCAATATTTATACTAAATTTTAATACTTGTTTATAAGTCATTTTTCCAACTCACAATGATAACTAATTACTATGGTAAATTTAAATTATTTTTTATAATAAAAATACATTTCTAAATAAAATATGCCTTAAAACATGTTTAAATCAATTCAACTTAAATGTCATAATAAGAAATGACAAAATTCCATGTCTTCTTGGATTAATTTGTGAATCTTGTATTAATGTAGCATATATGTATGTTTGTGTCGTTAACTATCTTAATACTGTGTGGTATACAAATATATCTTGATACTGAATTTTACGATTTGATATATGCCAATAGAAAAATCTAGAGTACATGAGATGTTTATGAGTTTGCTACCTAATTAATAATTGGCATGCTGCTTTATTCATATTTTTGGTCAAATATGTGAAACATATTATGGTGGGTTCAATAATAATTTTGATGATGTGCATATGATATGTACTTGGTATTGAAATACTATTACTCCATGTAGTACAATTTTTAAAGTGCTTACCAAAGAGAGGGACCTGCATTATATAAGTAAAACTGATTTATACTGTGAACTTGCTATTACAAATTGGGTCTCTTATTTTTTTAGATATCCAACGATTTCTATATATTTGGAGACACTTGGAGGTAACACTTTTTCTCTAATAATGTTTTTAGGGGTTTTCTCTAATAATGTGGTGATTAATATGCACAGTTAACTAGTGTAGTGTGTGTGCTCGCGCGCCCTCGCCATTGGGCCTGAGATCATCGTTTTCTCACTCTGTGGGTTCGCTCTAATGTCAAGGAGCAACAAAACAAGATTGGTGTTGACTATGATTACTCGCACTCACTAAAGAAGACAACCAGGAGTAGAGACTCAAATTTCAGGCCAGGTAGGAGAAGCTCAAAGGTGCAACTACTTGGGACAGTTTATGGAGGTATGTATGTATAGTACACCTTACACTATTAGGGAAAACCCTAGCAGTAGCGCGAGTATTTTGTCTGTCAGTAGTGCGGGACGTCGCGTTACTGATAAGGCGCTATAGCTAATGTGTAGCAGTAGCGCCTGTCGTCCCACGCTACTGCTATACATGGATAGCAGTAGCGCGCTTTAAGGAAGAGCGTTGCTGCTAATATCCGCAGCGCTTTTTACAGGAAAGCGGTGCTGGTTAGGCAGCGCTACTGCTAACTTTGTTCCCCTCGCTACTGCTAGATTTTTTTAGTTTTTTTTCTGCATATTTGTTTTGTATTTCAATAGGCTTTATACAATAATCTTTAGCATATCATACACATACAAATGTAATCATAGCATATACATACAACTAGTCATCAAATCATGTCATCATCATAATCATCATCCAACACAAAGTGGTCTCTCGTCATCATCTCGAAAATAGCGATACAAATCTCGATTACTTGCAACTACATCGTCATCCATGTAAACAATGATAGACGTGAGAAGAGCTATCACTTTGAGTGAGAGCGGAAATATGCAGTACATGAGTTTGTATCCCTCTCTCGCATTAACGTGAACCTAAACTAACTACTGCCTATCGCTCAAAAACCGGAAGCCGGTACACCTAGGCCTGACACTCCGGCCACTCGTCGTATATATACTCCTGGCGTAGCATTTCTTCGCCATCGATGATCTATGCACCTGCATCGTCACATGAGTCGACGATATGCAACATATATAATTGAGTAACAGAAAGAGACAGACTTGGCAAAAATAGAAGCAACATATCATAAGCATAAATAACAAAGTTGATCGTACCCAAAATGCTCTAACTAGAGTGATCGTCGCTAGTCGAGGAGGACGGTTTAATTACATCACAAATAAAGTTTCGTCGTGCATAACTCAAAGTTTCGTCATACAGAAAGTATGGACTAAACAGACACATTGTCATATATCGACAATCACTCCAACATGTCGTGGCATCCATCCAAGTCAGGGAGATAGCCCCCGAGCCTAGTGAAAGGCTTCAGGTCGAGACGCTGAGAGGCTACCCGTGTTCGGACGTCTTCCCGCGACATTTGTCCTTCTTCGTAGAACATCCCTGTTTTTCCGACGACCTCCTTCATGATGATTTGGGCAAGTTCGTGCTGGATGTGATAGAACTCAGCTCGAAGTCGATGATCCTCAATATCTCCTACGTTCTTTGCCCATTGCAGAATATGGGCATCGCCGGATGTAGGTGACATGCGAAGGTTCTGATGATCCCGTCTGTACTCCAGCATGTGGTGTAGGACATAAAATCCATCATTAAGAGAATCACTCGGTTGCTGGATGCAGCAGAAGTCGGTCTTATGGCCGAAGGCGGGCCTGCCTCCCCTTCTCTTCTTGTCCTCGACCTCTCCACCCCGTGCGTCGTAGTAAAACATAGCACTGTCGAGAACATCCTTGATGTAGGTGTAATCCTTTTTGCTAATGTTCTTCGACGAGTCCAAGTAAAGAGCGTGGGAGTATCGGGGGTAGATGATGACGAGGACGGCGCGCCCGCCGCTGCGGAAAATAAGTACACCTCAAATTAATTAGCCTCCACCGTGCAAATGAATGATTGAAATTGAAGGAAGGATATCCGCGCGGATGACTTACATGGGATGATAAGGCACGAGAATCGCCTCCTTGTCCTTATTGGCGAGCATGAAATTGACGATGTATCCCCTCGCGTATTCACGGTGCTTTGCGCAGACTCCCAAGAAGCCCTCGTGCATGAAGTACGGGTCAGCGACACAGATATGAGGTATCTACTCAACCCCTATTATGTAGTTCATATGCAAGGCATAAAGGCGGACAAACGTAAAATCCAGCTTCTTCATGTGAAACATGTCGAATATGTAATCGAATCGAAGGAGGAACTTATCCGCGGGGAAGAAGTCGACGTACAACAATTGCCGCGGAACGTTAACCACGTTAAGTGGGTATCCTGGATCTTTCGAGGCGATCGGGCCTTTCTTTATCCGCAGCACATCGTCATGAAGTCTCCTTAGATCGCCGAATCTGCCCCCTAGTGTTGTTGCAGGTAGGAGTGGTTGACCGGGGATATGCCATTTATCCGCACGGGGGATATCTATACGGTCTTGAACCCGAGGCTGCTGAGGCGGCTGGATCATAGAATCAGCTTTTCTACCTTTCCTCGATCTTTTCCTAGACTTCTTTACTACCGGAAGGTCGTCAATAATACGTTCAGCCTCCGGAGACGGCAATTCAGGCACCGACTCATGACGCTCAAACCCTAAGTAGGCGCCAGTATAGACATACTGTTGAGTGCCATCGTCATCCTCATCCTCATCCATGGCGACATCATCAGCGACTAATGGAGCCTCTTCCTTACCCCGTCCGCTATCACCCAACCCGACACCCGACGCTAATTGGGTAGGTGGGGTGTTGATGTTCATACCTTGCTGAGGCTGCGTGCTCGTGGGTGTGCTCTCGGCCGCCTCCAGATGAAGCAGACTCTTTGCCCACAACAGGACCCACCCATTGCAACAATCACCAAGCCGCCGCGGGGTCTCATCGTCATCCCCCACTAGTACCATAGGAGGCAAATTCTCGTGGCCCGGTTTGACACTAGCCAGAAAAACCCTAACCCGCCATAACAAAGTAACTAGCAGTCTTTTTTATTTGCAACCCTAACCCGCCACACAATTGAGCAAGGTGGGTAGGTGGATCTTTCAGGTTATATCTCTTCACGGTTTGGAGTTCATAACCGACGCTATGTTTCTAGAACGCCCAATGCGGCTGGGTACCAAGATTTTTTTATTTTTTTTTGCAAAAAGAAACAAGAGTTAATTACACGCACAGTACACAAATTTGCACTGCAGGGACATATACACAAATTTGCAAAATGACTCAAACAGGCCACTGAACTGCTACAGTGCAGGAACAAATGGGTACTAGTACAAAAGAGTCTGAATTGCCTGCGTGTCAAAACTGTACGGGTGCTGTAGCTGCCCATATCCACCATCCATTGTAATCTGATGGCTCTCCTGCACTGTACAACTGTCTCCTGTCTCCTTCCTCCTCCTCGCTCTTTGCTCCTTCTTGCTCTTTGCAGCAATGGAGCAATGACGACGACGGACGCCGGAAGTGCACGGTCTTCCCGCAATACCCAGGATAACCTCTGCTTGCTGCCCTTCAGTGCCGCTGCCAGCTCCAAAATTTTCTCTGCCCGGAAATACGACATTGTTCCGTAGGACACGTAGAGCACGGACGCCGGCGGCTGCTTGTCGAACCAGTCCATACACTCGCGCCGCGTCTTCGCCAGCCTCTGAGCCCTCGCTTACAATAGAGATTCAGCGGCCCAATTGCAAAAAGCTTCTGCTCTTTCAACTCGGGATGTTCAACAACTGCGTCAATGAACTCGCCCTTGAGCGCGCCTCACATGTTCATGATCAGGCCGGCGGTGTCCACGCCACCCCCTTGCCACAACTCGTTCCCAGCCACGCTCCCTCGACCACTGCGGAGGATTTACCTTGTTGTACACGACAACCACGCGGCGTTCTTGGTGGCTGAGAGGCTCTCCAGACGGTCGGCATGCATAGCGCGCACGGCAGCAGCGGCCGCGGCGAAGGTCTCATAGACAAGGTGTCCGGGAAGGCAAAAGTGGGCGTCGCCTCTGGGAGCGGGGATTCGTAAACATCGTGATCGTGGAACTAGATGGAACCGAGGGCCTACGGACGACAGCAGTGCAGACAAGACTGTCGGTGTGGACTGCCGCTTCCTTACCAGGGTGCTTCCGGTGGCCGTCATCGCCGTTCCATTGCTGCTAAGACTGAGGAGAAGGAAGGAGACAGGAGAGCCATCAGATTGTAATAGATGGTGGATATGGGCAGCTACAGCACCCGTACAGTTTTTACTCAACTGCAGAGGAGCCGAACCCGTCACGCCACGTCGGCAGAGAGGCACGCGCCGGTCGTTTTGCTAATTTGCAGAGAACTCCCGCGAAATATAAATACTCAACCCGCGGTCTTAAAGCAGATTGAGAGCCGAAAAAGTATCAGAATAACCGTGTACTAGTGCATAATATGAGATTGCTACCGATAACCCTTCACAAACCCCTTCGTCACTTTGCCTCCGGCTGGACATTTTCTTGGGTCTCGACGCAGAAGGGAGCGACGCATGGCGAGTCGCCGCGGAGGCGATCTACACTGGATGGAGCCACGTCCTCGCAGCATTGGCGCCGAGTTTCCTCCGGATTACGGTATGTAATCGAGCTCTACCGCCGTTGATGCGATGATTTGTTCACTGTCTCCCCTATCTCCTCCTAGGGTTTTGATCGTGTATGATCCTGAGTGAAATCGAGATTAAATGTCTGTCATTCGGGGGAGTTTGGATCACAATCTGTTATGATCTTTGTGCTGTGTTCATATGTAAAGTTTCAGTTAGTTTTCCTTTGCCTGCCCATGATGCGAATTAAATTCAGAAACTAGTTCGTGTCTTGTGTTGTTCAGATTGAATACTCGCTATACTATTTGATGTTTCGGTTGTATTAGGATCTGTTGATTCACTTGAATCGGTAGTAATAAGTTCGAGGAACACAGAAGCTGCCATATAGTTTCAGAAACTATGAAGTTCAGATAAGTTTCAGAGTTGTTTCAGAGTTTCAGATTTGGAACAGTGTTTCATGTATGTTTTGTCACTTGATTTGGAACACAGTTTCATGTATGGTTTGTCACTTGATTTGGAACACAGTTTCAGATTTGTAGAGTGTTTCATGTATGTTTGTCACTTGATCTGGTGGCTGTTATGTAGGTTTAGAAATTATGAAGTTCAGAGTATTTTCATGCTACTATGCTCTAAAGATATATTGATGTTATATAGGTTTAGAAATTATGAAGTTCAGAGTACAGATTGCATGTTGATGTATTGTAAAGAAACATTGTTTTTTAACAGTATGGTATTTGTACAGATTTGCAATGCTTTGTTAGTTTATACAGTATGTGTTGCGCATGTTCAGTAACAACCCCCATGCTTGCTCTTGCGGGAGAAAACTCAAATTTCTTTACTTGTATTTTTGAACACAATGGCATATTTTGTGGGCTAGATGAGAGAAGGACATTTTGGGGAAGCACTCAAGAGGAGTATGGTTACAGGGAGAGGAATATCCAAGAGAGTTAAAAGAGGGGCAAGAAATGCTACAGCAGCAACAACCAATGTACCTGTACAGTAGGAGGAAGCAAAGCTGCCAGAGATGGTGGAAGATCTGCTGTGAGTGGTGGAGCAACTGCTGGTGGAAGAGGGGAAAGCAATGCTGCCAGAGATGGTGGGAGAGGGGCAAGAGATGCTGCTAGAGGTGGTGGAAGATGGGGAAGCAATGCTTCCAGAGGTGGAGGAAGAGGGGGGAGTAATGCTACAACAAGGGGAAGAAATGCTCCAAGTGGTGGAGGAAGTGTTGGTGGAAGGGGCTGGTGCCACCTTCTGTTTGGAGAAGATAGATCCCTAAATGCTTCAGAAGCAATACCTGACCTTAATGTAGAAAACGATCCCTGATCTTGCGGAAGAGATCAATGTCACCCAAAATGAGCCAACTGGTCCTTTTTAAGCACTCTCTCCGTAAACTAATATAAGAGCGTTTAGATCACTAGGATGTTAGCAAAGTTCGTCGATGAACTGGCTAATCATGTCGCAGTTCATGTCTGAACTTTATAGGTTCTTTATTTAGTAATCTTCTAAAAACTTGATTGTTGATGCGTTTGTACTGCTAAACTGAATGTTGCTGCATTGGTAGTACTGTTATGCTCAATATTATTGCATTGGTATTGCTAATCCAAATGTTGCTGCGAATTCTGATTTTTGTCCATGCATAATTTTTGTACTACTGAACTGAATTTTGCCATGGATAATTATATACTGCTAAACATTCATGTTCTTAACCTGTTCGACAATGAACCTGCTATGTTTCTTCATGCATGTTCACACATGCATACTGAAGTCTGAATACTGATGAAATTTTGCCCTATGAAAAACAGAGCATCTACAGAGCGAGCATACTGATGGAATTTTGTCCTGTGAATACAGGCAATATTTTAAAGTCTGAAAAAATGGGTCCTGTCAGTCGAACCAAGGACCTGAAATTCGCACACACAGCAAGTCTGCCAGTGAGCTATGTAGGAGAGATGGAGCGTATTGACACTGCATTTTCTATTATTTCCACGAGCCACGATGGCGCTAGAGCCAGTTGCGCCGGTGGCTCCAGAGCTCGACGGCGACGAGCAATCTAGGCGTTCGTGGACGACGACGCGTGTGGGCAGGACGACATGAAGGAGCCGCCATTGCTAGCCGAGCGGCCGCCGTTTCAGTTTCCATAGGGGCCTTTTCTGCAAATGTTCCTGCGACAGGAAAATGGCTCCGGCCGACGTGGCAACTGCGGACTTAGTTTTGTGCATAAAGAAATCCGTAAAACAAGTTCATTGGCCTATTTGAGTCAATTTGAAAGTTTGTGTATGAAAATGTTCCCGTGTGCAAGTTTGTGTCATGTACATGATAATTAACTTGAGAAACAAAACAAGACATGTGGGCTATGGCATTTGGGGGACTTGGCAAATCCCATCCCTCAAACGTCTGTGGATGCGCCTGGACGCGTCTGAGGGCATTGAACGGTCAAGCCTCAAATTTTCCTTCTCACAACCGAACACCACAATTAGCATACCTCAAATGCATACAAAGTCGTGCAACTACGTAAACGATGCATTACACACATCGTCCGGCTACTACATCACTAACATGCCATCGGGCTACCAAAATTTGGCATGTTTGGCTATGATGGAGAAGATCATCCATGGTTGCCCTTGCACTTCTCGGCGCCCTTGCCATCCTTCTCGCAGAAGTACCGATCGAAGACGCGGTAGGGTTCGAGCCGGATCTGCTCATCGTCGGAGCTGGCCGACCCGTGATTGTCCCCCTTCTCCTCCTTGGGTGGCAGTCCGGCCTTGGCACAGACTGGCCGATTCTGCTCTCGGGTGAGGGCGTGGGTGTCCCTCCGTTGCCGCTTCTTTACAATGCGGGTGTGGATGGCTTCCTCCTGTTTAGTCTCCCGCGCCGTTGCATCAGCCGCCTCCGCCGCCCTTATCCCCTCCTTTCCATCGTGGGCACATAGATCCCGGTGGGACTCATCCTCCGCCGGAGCGGTGGTGGGGAAGGAGAGATTTGAAGGCTCCCGGGACTGTGATGATCCAGCCTCGGAGGATCCGAGCGCCCGATGCGCTGACGTTACGGAGTCGCACCGGACAGATCCTGCCATCGGACAGGCGCTGTCCTTCTGGGAGCGGTGGAGTGCAATACGGACAACATTGCCTCCTCCAACCTGCATGGGATGACACCCCAGTCGACGGATCGAGACTGATCGGAATCAGATCCACTGCCCGCCATGCCGGACGGGAGCTTGGGTGGCGAACGAGAGTGAAGTGGCTAGGGTTGGTCTGGCGAGCGGAGGGAAAAAATATATATGGGGTCGGGTGGGCCAACGTGGACCAGGTACGATGTGGCGGACGAGCCCGGGCGCCCCATATCCATCCATATTTGGGCTGGATATGAGGGGTGCTGGTCAGCCCAGGCGTTTGAGGCCCGTTTGAGGCGCCCATCTGGATCGATTTTTTGTGACCGGGTTGTCTGCCCGGGCGTTTGAGGCAGGTTTAGAGCCCCCGGTTGTAGATAGTTTTTTTTTGCGACAGCGGTTGTAGATACTTTGAGTGGACCTTCACTCGACACATACCTGTTCTGTACCATCAGGTGTTGATGATCCATCTCTTCGAGATTGTCAGATAACTTGCTACTGTCTTGAACAAAGGGCGAAATTGATTCCCATGTGGCTTGGTTGGGACCCAATTAAAGGACAAAAATATCAAAAATCGCTAGCTTGGGTCCAAACTTGATGAATGACCCGTGTTTCGCGAGGATATTGATTGGCTTTTCTATGAGAGAATTTTTTTTGAGGAACTCGAGTATATACGGAATACTCAAGAAGATAGACTACATTCAGAATGCAACAGATTTATAAGTCTTTTTTTACGCGAAATTAAGGAGCTTTATTGCATGATAGAGATCCGGTTACAATCAGCTAAGAAGCTGCTAACTAAGAAGGATGGGAAGGTGTCCATCCAAACATCTGAAACTGCAAGCGTAGTCGCATGCTTTGCGCAAAGATCAGCCAAACAATTGGCTTCTCTTGCGGCATGTTGAGTCGAGAAGGAGACAAAGCTCTCAGCTCTTTCCTTGATTTCATCGAAGATAGGCTTCACAATCAATCTGGGACTGTGATGCGAATTCCAGAGGTTCGCTACCTCCAAGCAGTGCACTTTCATTGCCACATGCGAGAAGCCCCTCGGCTGGGCGAATATCACTCCTTCTCGCAATGCTAGAACTTCGGCAATGAAAGGGTCAGTAACACCTGGGATTGGCTTGCACCATGCACCCATGAAGGAGAGATGCGAGCGGGCAACTCCTCCCACGCCTCCCACCCGGAGTTGTGTGTCGAGTGCGCCATCCGTGTTGATTTGATCCACCCGGGCTGGGGTGGGATCCACTTCTGAGTCCTTGTGCTTTGTCGCTGGTTCGGAGGCATATCGAGTATAGATCGGTCATCTCGAGCCCATTTGATTGCTTGGGCGGGGTCATAACCTTCCTCATCGTGCATCCAGCGGCTCCTCGAGGTCCAGATTGAATGTATGATTGTAATGATCTTGCATCCGTCCGAGTCTGAGAATCTAGTGTCAACCACTAGGTCTCGCGCCCATGTGTCTGGATGCAGCCGTGGAAGTTTGAGACCAATGACTTCCTTTGCTGCAGACCAGAAAGCTTGCGCGTGTGAGCAATGAACCAATGCATGGAAAAGGTCTTCATCCATTGCTTTGCACAATTCGCACAGAGAGTTACTACGCATATGACAGTATTTCATGTTGGCGTAATCAGGCAGTATCCCTCTGAGAACTCTCCACATGAAAACATGAACTCTTGGGATCACTTTGAGTTTCCATAGAGCAGTCCACAACTGTTTTTGAGAAGTTGAAGTTCCCTCTGCCGTCCCTTCCTTAGAGCTCGACGCTCGTTCTGAGTCACAAGAACACGGTAGGCTGATTTTACAGTGTACTCTCCGGATCTTTCAAAGGCCCATGCCAGTGTACTCTCCGGATATTTGCGCGGCTCCTCTCTCCGATGTGGTCGAAGGAGCCACTGGTTATACGTCCTACCGCTGTCGGTAGACCGAAGTATCATTCCGTGAGAGCTTCAGATAGAATTCCTAGTTCTTGCTTTACTATCTCACGAATAGGCTGACTTGCATTCGGACTGAAGTAAACTGAACTTTTGTCCTTGTGCACTGCTTGTCTGGAGCATTCTGCGTAAATATGCATGATCTCATTCAATCTTCGCGCACTCTGAAGATTTGCGCCAAGAAATATGAGGCTGTCGTCCGCGAACGGTAGGTGGTTGACCCATGGTGAGCGTACACTCACGCGAATCCCATGATCAATATGGGGGCCACCATGATTGTTCATCAGCGAAGTAAACCCTTTCGCACAAATTAGGAATAGGTAGGGGGACATGGGACACCCTTGTCGTAATCCTTTTGTCGGCTGAAAGAATGGTAGGAGTGCTCCATTAAACTTCACAGAGAAGCGGACTGATGATACACATTTCATAACTAGTCTGACGAATTTCTCACAAAAACCCAGCTTGGTCATCATCGCTTCTAGGTAGTGCCACTCCACCCTGTCAAATGCTTTGAGCATGTCCAACTTAACTACACATGAAGCGTTCTTGCCTTTTCTTTTCTTCTTCATTGCATGGATACTTTCATATGCCACCAGAACGTTATCAGTGATGAGACTTCCTGGGACAAAGGCGCTTTGCTCATCACCTATAACCTCATCCATCAAGTTTCTCATTCGGTTTGTATTTGCTTTTGCAGCAATTTTGTAAAGAACGGGACAAAGAGCTATAGGGCGGAACTGAGATATTTTCTGGGGGTTACGTACCTTGGGGATTAGAGTTATGGCAGTGTCATTTAGTCCCCTGGGAAGTTCACCTCCATTCTAGAATTCTAGTATGGCCATTGTTATGTCGTCACCAAGGATGTCCCAGTGCCTTTGAAAGAGTCCGACGGTGCATCCATCGACACCCGACACCTTGGATGGGGCCATCTGGAACAGAGCTGTGTCTGCACCTCGTCAGTAGTAAAGTCCTTCTCTAGTGTTTCGTTCATTGCCGCTGTTACTCGGGGTGTGGCAAATTGAAGTAAATGTGCCATGTCTCTGCAACCTTGAGAGGTGTACAGATTCATGTAGAACCTTTGGATCTCATCGGTCACCTCTTCATGATCTGAACATATATGACCATCGTCTCTTTTCCAAAGTGGTGATCTGATTTATCCTTCTCCTCTATGACGCTTGGGCATGAAATTTTTTTGTATTCCTGTCGCTAGCCCAGATAGTTTGGACCCTGGATCTTTGTTTGATCCAGATTTCTTCTTGCCGCAGCGCTTCTCGGAGCTGGGAAGCCACGGAGAGTTTTTCTTCTGTCGGGCCTCTACCAACAGAAGCAGTTCTAAGCCTTTCCAAGGTTTTCTGCAATTTCTGAACCTTTTTTGCCATGTTACCAAACTCGCGCTCGCCCCAGGAGCCGAGTTGGGACTGTACGGAGTTTAGTGCCTCCACTACTTCTTTTAGTCCTTGGCCAGCCCCAGATTTCCAGATATCCATGACAAGTTTGTCATAGTCTGCATGGGTTTGCCAAACATTTTCATAGCGAAAGGGGCGCTGTGAAGCAGGCCACCTGTTCGGATGATCATGTCTGTCCGGGACCCTAGCTACGAGTCGAAGATCTCCACTCTGTCTTGCTTCCGTAGCTAACTCGCGTGCCAAAGAGTTACACTTCCTACCAACGTGATTGACCTTGTAGGAGGAGAAAACCGCCAGGACATCCTTAATGTCGAATAGAACGCCATAGCAAGGTGATAGACTCCGGGAGTCCTTGTTTAATTCATTCAGTATTGTCATGCAGTCCATTCCCAACACGATTGGTCCTCTGAACAGTTCCGCCAGGGCCTTCAAGCCAACTAGCGCGACCTTTGCCTCAGCTTCTTCAACGCTTAGTACTGCCCCAATCCTCTTCCCAACGGATACAAACGGCTGGCCTTTGTAGCCCCTAGCGATCGCTCTCGCCCGACATTGTCCATTGTATGACAGAAGAAAGGCAACATCAGAGTTTAGTTTCACTGAACCAAGTACCGGGGCAGACCACTTCCTGATAGGTAGATGATAACCCACAAGTATAGGGGATCACAACAGTTTTCGAGGGTAGAGTATTCAACCCAAATTTATTGATTCGACACAAGGGGGGCCAAAGAATATTCTCAAGTATTAGCAGCTGAGTTGTCAATTCAACCACACCTGGAAACTTAATATCTGCAGCAAAGTGTTTAGTAGCAAAGTAATATGATAGTGATGGTAACGGTAACAAAAGTAAAGACAGCAAAAGTAATGTTTTTGGTATTTTTGTAGTGATTGTAACAGTAGCAACGGAAAAGTAAATAAGCGAGAACCAGTATATGGAAAGCTCGTAGGCACCGAATCAGTGATGGATAATTATGCCGGATGCGGTTCGTCATGTAACAGTTATAACATAGGGTGACACAAAACTAGCTCCAGTTCATCAATGTAATGTAGGCATGTATTCCGAATATAGTCATACCTGCTTATGGAAAAGAACTTGCATGACATGTTTTGTCCTACCCTCCCGTGGCAGCGGGGTCCTATTGAAAACTAAGGGATATTAAGGCCTCCTTTTAATAGAGAACCGGAACAAAGCATTAGCACATAGTGAATACATGAACTCCTCAAACTATGGTCATCACCGGGAGTGGTCCCGATTATTGTCACTTCGGGGTTGCCGGATCATAACACATAGTAGGTGACTATAGACTTCCAAGATAGGATCAAGAACACACATATATTCATGAAAACATAATAGGTTCAGATCTGAAATCATGGCACTCGGGCCCTAGTGACAAGCATTAAGCAAAGCAAAGTCATAGCAACATCAATCTCAGAACATAGTGGATACTAGGGATCAAACCCTAACAAAACTAACTCGATTACATGATAAATCTCATCCAACCCATCACCGTCCAACAAGCCTACGATGGAATTACTCACGCACGGCGGTGAGCATCATGAAATTGGTGATGGAGGATGGTTGATGATGACGACGGCGACGAATCCCCCTCTCCGGAGCCCTGAACGGACTCCAGATCAGCCCTCCCGAGAGAGATTAGGGCTTGGCGGCGGCTTCGTATCGTAAAACGCGATGATTCTTTCTCTCTGATATTTTTCTCCCCGAAAGCCAATATATGGAGTTGGAGTTGGCGTCGGAGGGTCTCCAGGGGGCCCACGAGGTAGGGGGGCGCGCCCAGGAGGGGGGGGGGGAGGGCACGCCCCCCACCCTCGTGGACAGGGTGTGGGCCCCCTGGTATTCATCTTTGGCGAGGATTTTTTATTATTTATTCTAAGGTATTCCGTGGAGTTTCAGGTCACTCCGAGAACTTCTGTTTTCTGCACATAAAAGAACACCATGGCAATTCTGTTGAAAACAGCGTCAGTCCGGGTTAGTTCCATTCAAATCATACAAGTTAGAGTCCAAAACAAGGGCAAAAGTGTTTGGAAAAGTAGATACGACGGAGACGTATCAACTCCCCCAAGCTTAAACCCTTGCTTATCCTCAAGCATCTTAGTTGACAAACTGAAAGAGACAAAGAAAAACTTTTACAAACTCTGTTTGCTCTTTTTGTTGTATCTATGTCAAGCCAGCATTCAGGTTTTCAGCAAAGATCATAACTAACCACATTTGCAATAATTCTCAGGTCTCATGTTTACTCATATCAATAACATAATCAGCTAGCAAGTCATAATAATAAATCTCGGATGACAACACTTTCTCAGAACAATCATAATATGATATAACAAGATGGTATCTCGCTAGCCCTTTCTGAGACCGCAAAACATAAATGCAGAGCACCTTCAAAGATCAGTGACTGACTAGACATTATAATTCATGGTAAAAAAGATCCAATCATAGTCATACCCGATATAAATTAACAATAATGAATGCAAATGATAGCTGTGCTCTCCAGCTAGTGCTTTTTAATAAGAGGGTGATGACTCAACATAAAAGTAAATAGATAGGCCCTTCGCAGAGGGAAGCAGGGATTTGTAGAGGTGCCAGAGCTCGGTTTTGAAATAGAGATAAATTATATTTTGAGCGGCATACTTTCATTGTCAACATAACAACTAAGAGATGACGATATCTTCCATGCTAAACAAATTATAGGCGGTTCCCAAACAGAATGGTAAAGTTTAAACTCTCCCTCCTCCACAAGCATTAATCCATGGCTTGCTCGAAACAACGAGTGCCTCCAACATTCAACGGGTCCCAGGGGGAGTTTTGTTTGCAATTATTTTGATTTAGTTTGCATAAAGCATGGAACTGGGCATCCTGGTGACCAGCCATTTTCTCGTGAGTGAGGAGCGGAGTTCACTCCTCTTGAGAATAACCCGCCTAACACGGAAGATAAGGGCAGCACTAGTTGATATATGAGCTATTCGAGCATGCAAAACAGAATGTTTATTTGAAGGTTTAGAGTTTGGCACATAGAAATTTACTTGAAACGACAGGTAGATACCGCATATAGGAAGGTATAGTGGACTCATATGGAATAACTTTGGGGTTTAAGGGATTGGATGCACAAGCAGTATTCCCGCTTAGTACAAGTGAAGGCTAGCAAAAGACTGGGAAGCGACCAACTAGAGAGCGACAACAGTCATGAACATGCATTAAAATTAATAAACATTGAATACAAGCATGAGTAGGATATAATCCACCATGAACATAAATATCGTGAAGGCTATGTTGATTTGTTTCAACTACATGCGTGAACATGTGCCAAGTCAAGTCACTTAAATCATTCAAAGGAGGATACCATCCTATCATACCACATCATAATCATCTTAATAGCATGTTGGCACGCAAGGTAAACCATTATAACTCATAGCTAATAAAGCATGGCACAAGCAACTATGATCTCTAATTGTCATTCAAACATGTTTATTCATAATAAGCTGAATCAAGAACGATGGACTCATCATATTTACCAAAACAAAAGAGGTCGAGTTCATACCAGTTTTTCCCATCTCAGTCAGTCCATCATATATGTCATCATAATTGCCTTTCACTTGCACGACCGAACGGTGTGAATAATAATAAGAGTGTACGTGCATTGGACTAAGCTGGAGTCTGCGAACATTCAATAAACAGGAGAAGACAAGGCAATATGGCTCTTGGTTAAATCAACAATGATGCATATAAGAGCCACTTCAACAATTTAATCATGGTCTTCTCCTACTGACACCGCCCCTCCAAAAAGAAATAAAAACTATTTACACGGGAAAGCTCCCAACAAGCAAAAAGAAGAACGGGAAATATTTTTGGATTTTCTTTTTAATTGTTACTACAGCAGGAAAAATAAACTACTACTAATTTTTTTTGGTTTTTTTTCTAAGGTTTATTAAACACACAAGAAGAAAGCAGGAAAAAGGAAAAATAAACTAGCATGGATATTACACTGAAAGAGTATGAGCACCGACATCTAGCAATGAGTGTGTGTGAACATAAATGTAATGTCTGTGGGAAATACGTACTCCCCCAAGCTTAGGCTTTTGGCCTAAGTTGGTTCATTGCCAGGGATAGCCTGATGGATACCCGTAGGTGTAGTTGGGGTCGTACTGCGATGCTGCGGCTATCGCCTCCTGAGCTACAGCGTGGCGTCGAGCCGCCTCTGCTCTCCTCTCGTACTCATCTGCCTCCTCTCTGGTAATAATATATCTTCCTCTGGTCTGAAAATCAAAGAAGGCAGGAGCAGGAAGAGTAACATGGACAACATGTTGTTTGTTAAAGATTAGTCGATACTAGAGAGGTGGTTCAGTCCTCTCAACAAACTGGTGAGAAACCACATAATCAAAATCTAAATAAGTAGGGGGTAACTCCATATCACCCTCACGAATGTCTATCTCAAGAAAATTAGCTAAGCGGGTTGCATAAATTCCTCTAAAGAAATCTCCGTTATGTCTATTATGATGCAACCTACGAGCTACAATGGCTCCCATATGATAAGATTGGTCCCCTAACACAACACTTCTGAAAATGCTGAGATCAGGGGCACACATGTGGCATGCTTCATCCTTAGCATTTATGCATCTACCTATGAAGAGAGCAAAATAATGTATAGCAGAAAAGTGAATGCTCCCTATAATGGCTTGTGTCATATCTCTAGATTCCCACACAGTTATTATAGCAAGAAAATCTCTATATTCAGATTTAGGGGGATCTCTAACACTACCCCAAGATGGAAGTTTGCAAGCAAAAGTGAAATCCTCTAAGTCCATGGTATAAGATTTGTCATAAAGGTCAAACATGACTGAAGGATAATTACGCGAAGATGAAAACTCAAATCTCCCCACAAATGAACTTGTGAGATCACGATACTAGGGGCATTTGTTAGCTTCAAAATCTTCAAGACCGGCATTACACAAATATGCATTAAATTCTTCTTTGATTCCCGCTTGATTCATAAAATTTTCCGAAGGCCATTCACAGGGCCTCACAGGAGCGTCTCTTGGTGGTTCCTCGTCAGCATCACGCATTGCAAGCCTGGGACCTTGCTTCCTTGAAGAACCACCTTGGAACATCTTCCTAAACATATTGTTTTCTCTGAAAAATAATTCTAAAATTTTTAGTAACTTCAAACAAAAGTGAACCAACTTCAATAAAACTGATAGCAACTACTCATACAAGTGCCAAGAGCATATATCAAGCATTAGAACTACTTGGAACCATATAAATTTGACATGCAAGCTCAAGAACATGGTCACCTATGCAGCACAAATTTGCAAAGAATAAAGCACTAAAACAAAAACTAATTGGACCAATGGAGGAGTCACATACCAAGGAACAATCTCCCCAAGCAGTTTTGCAAGAGGTGCTTTGAGCAAGGAGATCGAAAATCACAACAAAAGTGGCTGAAAGACGAGCTTGAGTTGGTTTTTCGGGTTTGTGTGAGGCAGAGGAAGAAGATGGGTGCAGGGATAAGTGGAGGAGGGCCACCATGGGCCCACGAGGTAGGGGGACGCACCCAGGGGGGTAGGGCACGCCCTCCACCCTCGTGGCCAGGTGGCAGCTCCCCCCGCGGTAATTTTTGCACTAAAAATCCTCAAATATTCCCGAAAAAATCATATTAAATTGGCATGGCATTCTGATGACTTTTATTTTCGGGATATTTTTATATTGCACGGATAAGTCGGGAGACAGACAGAAAAATACTATTTTACTTTATTTCTACTAAATAACAGAAAATATAAAGAGGGTACACAAGGTTGTGCTTCTAGTTTCATCCATCTCATGCTCATCAAAAGGAATCCACTAACAAGGTTGATCAGGTCTTGTTAACAAACTCATTCCAATTAACATGGAACCGGAGAAATTTCGAATAACACTAGGTTACCTCAACGGGGATATGCACATCCCCTATAATAAGTATATCATATTTCTTCTTGACAGTTGGGAGAGGAAATTCAAAACCTCCAAATATAATCGATGAAATTTTTCCAATAGAATTGATACTATAAACTTGAGGTTGTTTCCTCAGAAAGTGTACCGTGTGCTCATTACCATTAACATGAAAAGTGACATTGCCTTTTTTGCAATCAATAACAGCCCCTGCAGTATTAAGGAAAGGTCTTCCAAGAATAATAGACATACTATCATCCTCGGGAATATCAAGAATAACAAAGTCCGTTAAAATAGTAACGTTTGCAACTACAACAGGCACATCCTCACAAATACCGACATGTATAGCAGTTGATTTATCAACCATTTGCAAAGATATTTCAGTAGGTGTCAACTTATTCAAGTCAAGTCTACGATATAAAGAGAGAGGCATAACACTAACACCGGCTCCAAGATCACATAAAGCAGTTTTAACATAGTTTCTCTTAATGGAGCATGGTATAGTAGGTACTCCTGGATCTCCAAGTTTCTTTGGTATTCCACCCTTAAAAGTATAATTAGCAAGCATGGTGGAAATTTCAGCTTCTGGTATCTTTCTTTTATTTGTAATAATATCTTTCATATACTTAGCATAAGGATTTGTTTTGAGCACATCAGTTAATCGTATACGCAAAAAGATGGGTCTAATCATTTCAGCAAAGCGCTTAAAATCATCATCATCCTTTTTCTTGGATGGTTTCGGAGGAAAAGGCATGGGTTTCTGAACCCATGGTTCCCTTACTTTACCATGTTTCCTAGCAACGAAGTCTCTTTTATCATAACATTGATTCTTTAATTGTGGGTTATCAAGATCAACAGCAGGTTCAACTTCTACATCATTATCATTACTAAGTTGAGCATCATCATGAACATCATCATTAACATTTTCACTAGGTTCATGTTCATTACCAGATTGTGTTTCAGCATCAGACATAGAGATATCATTTGGATTATCAGGTGGTTCAGCAACAGGTTCACTAGAAGTTTGCACAGTTCTATCATTTTTCTTTTTCTTCCTTTTAGAAGAACTAGGAACATCAATATTATTTTTCTGAGAATCTTGCTCAATTCTTTTAGGGTGGCCTTCAGGATACAAAGGTTCCTGAGTCATTCTACCAGTTCTAGTAGCCACTCTAACAGCATAATCATTTTTCTTACTATTCATTTCATCAAGCACTTCTTTCTGAGCTTTAAGTACTTGCTCTACTTGAGTGGTAACCATAGAAGCATGTTTGCTAACAAGTTTAAGTTCACCTCTAATATTAGCCATATAATCACTCAAGCGTTTAATTATAAAGGTATTCTGTTTTAGTTGTCTACCAAAATAGGCATTAAAGTCATCTTGCTTAAACATAAAGTCATCAAACTCATTCAAGCACTGACTAGCAATTTTAGTAGGAGGGATTTCAGCTTTATCATATCTATAGAGAGAATTTACCCTTACTACCTGTGTTGGGATATCGGGATCAGGAGGTTCTTCAGTGAATAAAGAATTGAGATCATACACTTCTTCAACATGCGGTAAATTAAGACCATGTATTTCTTCAATAGGAGGTAAATTCTTAACGTCTTCAGCTTTAATATCTTTTTCTTTCATAGATTTCTTTGCCTCTTGCATATCTTCAGGACTGAGAAATAGAACACCTCTCTTCTTCGGAGTTGGTTTAGGAATAGGCTCAGGAGCTGGCTCGGGAGGTGGCTCAGGAGGTGCCCAATTATTTTCATTTGTCAACATATTATTCAATAGAATTTCAGCTTCATCCGGTGTTCTTTCCCTGAAAAGAGAACCAGCACAACTATCCAGGTAATCTCTGGAAGCATCGGTTAGTCCATTATAAAAGATATCAAGTATTTCAGGTTTCTTAAGAGGATGATCAGGCAAAGCATTAAGTAACTTGAGAAGCCTCCCCCAAGCTTGTGGGAGACTCTCTTCTTCAATTTGCACGAAGTTGTATATTTCCCTCAAATCAGCTTGTTTCTTATGAGCAGGGAAATATTTAGCAGAGAAGTAATAAATCATATCATGGATTCTACGCACACAATCAGGATCGAGAGAATTAAACCATATCTTAGCATCACCCTTCAACGAGAACGGAAATATTTTGAGTAAATAAAGGTAGCGCGATCTCTCATCATTAGTAAACAGGGCAGCTATATCATTTAACTTAGTAAGATGTGCCACAACAGTTTCAGATTCATAGCCATAAAAAGGATCAGATTCAACCAAAGTAATTATATCAGGATCAACATAGAATTCATAATCCTTATCAGGAACACAGATAGGTGAAGTAGCAAAAGCAGGGTCAGGTCTCATCCTATCTCTAAGAGATTCTTTACTCCATTTAACTAGCAGCCTCTTAAGTTCATACCTATCCTGGCAGGCAAAACTAGCTGCAGAAGATTCCGCATCAAAAAGATAACCCTCAGGAATAGCAGGCATATTTTCATCATCACTTTCATCATTGTATTCAGTTTCAATAATTTCTCTTTCTCTAGACCTAGAAATTTGTTCATCTAGAAATTCACCAAGGGGCACAGTAGTATCAAGCATAGAAGTAGTTTCATAATAAATATCATGCATAGTAGAAGTGGCATCATCAATAACATGCGACATATTAGAACGAATAGCAGAAGTAGGTCTAGGTGTCGCTAGCTTACTCATAACAGAAGGTGAATCAAGTGCAGAGCTAGATGACAGTTCCTTACCTCCCCTCGTAGTTGAGGGATAAATTGTTGTCTTAGCGTCTTTCAAGTTCTTCATAGTGTCCAGCAGATATAAATCCCAAGTGACTCACAGAATAGAGTTATGCTCCCCGGCAACGGCGCCAGAAAAAGGTCTTGATAACCCACAAGTATAGGGGATCGCAACAGTTTTCGAGGGTAGAGTATTCAACCCAAATTTATTGATTCGACACAAGGGGAGCCAAAGAATATTCTCAAGTATTAGTAGCTGAGTTGTCAATTCAACCACACCTGGAAACTTAATATTTGCAACAAAGTTTTTAGTAGCAAAGTAATATGATAGTGACGGTAACGGTAACAAAAGTAAAGACAGCAAAAGTAATGTTTTTGGTATTTTTGTAGTGATTGTAACAATAGCAACGGAAAAGTAAATAAGCGAGAACCAGTATATGGAAAGCTCGTAGGCACCGGATCGGTGATGGATTATTATGACAGATGCGGTTCGTCATGTAACAGTTATAACATAGGGTGACACAGAACTAGCTCCAGTTCATCAATGTAATGTAGGCATGTATTCCGAATATAGCATACGTGCTTATGGAAAAGAACTTGCATGACATCTTTTGTCCTACCCTCCCGTGGCAGCGGGGTCCTATTGGAAACTAAGGGATATTAAGGCCTCCTTTTAATAGAGAACCGGAACAAAGCATTAGCACATAGTGAATACATGAACTCCTCAAACTATGGTCATCACCGGGAGTGGTCCCAATTATTGTCACTTCGGGGTTGCCGGATCATAACACATAGTAGGTGACTATAGACTTGCAAGATAGGATCAAGAACACACATGTATTCATGAAAACATAATAGGTTCAGATCTGAAATCATGGCACTCGGGCCCTAGTGACAAGCATTAAGCAAAGCAAAGTCATAGCAACATTAATCTCAGAACATAGTGGATACTAGGGATCAAACCCTAACAAAACTAACTCGATTACATGATAAATCTCATCCAACCCATCACCGTCCAGCAAGCCTACGATGGAATTACTCATGCATGGCGGTGAGCATCATGAAATTGGTGATGGAGGATGGTTGACGATGACGACACCGACGAATCCCCCTCTCCGGAGCCCCAACAAACTCCAGATCAGCCCTCCCGAGAGAGATTAGGGATTGGCGGCGGCTCCGTATCGTAAAAAGTGATGATTCTTTCTCTCTAATTTTTTCTCCCCGAAAGCCAATATATGGAGTTGGAGTTGGCGTCGGATGGGTCTCCAGGGGGCCCACGAGGTAGGGGGGCGCGCCCAGGAGGGGGGGCGCCCCCCCCCCACCCTCGTGGATAGGGTGTGGGCCCCCTAGTCTTCATCTTTGGCGAGGATTTTTTATTATTTATTCTAAGGTATTCCGTGGACTTTCAGGTCATTCCGAGAACTTTTGTTTTCTGCACATAAAACAACACCATGGCAATTCTGCTGAAAACAACGTCAGTTCGGGTTAGTTCCATTCAAATCATACAAGTTAGAGTCCAAAACAAGGGCAAAAATGTTTGGAAAAGTAGATACGACGGAGACGTATTAGTAGAGCTGTCTGATGCTTCTTAGGACTGGTCAATGGCCAAACATCTTTCCCTGACTCCGGGTGTGTCATAAAGGGTAACTGCACCTCCTCCTCGTATTTCATAAGAAACAGTGCAGAGTGCCCAATTGATTCCTTGCCCTTTCCATAGACACAATCATCACACAAATGTCATTCTCTGCACAGTAGCAACAATACCTTCGCCCGCATATCCTCCGATAGCTTGTCAACCAGCAATTGCAACCAGTCCGGACCAGTGTATCTGAAGGACTCTTCAGGGGGAACTCCCATTCTTTCCTCATTTGATGTCTCAGTGCTCTGCTTTTTGTACAGGAAACCACTACATGGAACTTTTCTTCCTCGCCACAGCCGCAGATACTGTGATCAAGCATGTCATCAAGTTACTGGATGTAGCCCACGCATGCTCTACCACGGCATCCTCCCTATCCAACTCCGGGCCAACCCGTTGTGGTGCTATGAGCCCGAGGATGAGGGGACTGTGCGGAACTTCTTCCAAACCAACCTTGAAGGGATGTGGACGGCACTCTTCAAGCCGTCCAAGAATAGCTTCCTCGAAGATGAAGGAGACGTCAGTTATGTTGCCAACAACCAGCCATTTGAGGTATGTAATAGTTTAGCAATGTTCTTATTCCTTTGATATCTTTCACGCTTTTGATGAAGTAATGGGCCTGATCACCAGAAATGGCACAACAAGGCCCAGAAGATAAAATCACTGGAGCCCTTTCCTTAGGAGGCCGCCCCCTGAGCTCGAAGCCCTTCTGGCCGACGAGCCTTATTAGGCTCCCATAAAGGAGCCAAAGAAGAAGGAGGGCCAGCGTATCCGGAGGGCCACTTTGGAAGCTAGGTTCAAAAGCAACCCCGTTCCCTCCATGGACGATGAGGAGGGATAGGGGGAAAAGGAAGAGGGCGAGGCGTCTTCTCCTAAGAGGAAGGAGGGGCATTTGAGGATGCTAAGGAAGATGAGCCTCCCAGTCCCCGGTTCAAGAGGCTTCAGAAAGCCCACACTGTCCAGCCCAGCCGATCCCGGGCCAACACTGAGGTCCTCTCCAGCTCTTCCGAGGACATGCTTCCTCCGCCACACACAGAGAAGCTGTAGCCGAAGAGGTAACCTGATTGTAACTCCTATTCATAACAGGTCGTTATTTGATATGCATTTTAATTTGCCGTGATGATTGCTTTTACAACCCACAACGCCACCTTCCAGGCAAGAGGTCGGACAATGACCTCCCTCCCTCTGAGCTAGCTGAGAGCTCTTCGGGTGTGCTCGTGCATACCTCTCCTGCCTGTGATGAGCTCAGGAGGTGTCTTCACATCGGGTCATGTGCCAAACACAGTGAGTAGGGCCGGTTGCTCCTGTGCCCTTGATACGTCTCCATCGTATCTACTTTCTCAAACACTTTTGCTCTTGTTTTAGACTCTAATTTGCATGATTTGAATTAAACTAATCCGGATTGACGCTATTTTCAGCAGAAATACCATGGTGTTATTTTTATGCAGAAATAGAAGTTCTTGAAATTGACTGAAAATTTACGGAGAATTTTTTTTCTGAAATTAATAAAAATATTGGCGGATAAATCTACTGGAGGGGCTACCACAGAGCCACAAGCTCAGGTGGCGCGCCCCTGTGGGCCCCTCGAGCCTCCGTTTGCCCTGTGAGGTGGAATATGTCTTAAATGATTGATAAATTTCTTCAGGGTGCGCAATGATTGCGAGGTTTCTTCATTTTTGTTGATCCGTCGTTGTCGGCATTTGTTTCTTTTGTATTTTCTCTTTCTTCTCTTGGGAGTGATTGTGCTGCCACTAGTAGAAAAAGGGTCAAACTTGAAGCACATTACTGCCGGTTTGTAAAAAAACCGGCACTAATGTGATCAATAGTGCCGGTTCGAATGACTATGCATTAGTGCCGGTTCGTAATGAACCTTTAGTACCGGTTCGTGCCACGAACCGGTACTAAAGGGGTGGTGGCAGGCTGGCGTCAGGCCAGGGCCCCACGAGCCCCTTTAGTGACGGTTTGTGACACAAACCGGTACTACAGAGTCTTAACCTATAGTCCCGGTTGAAGACACAAACCGGCACTATAGGGCA